>NC_137745.1:7251883-7809883 GCF_963264785.1 Psittacula echo
GACTATGGTGATAGGACAAGGGGTAATGGGTTCAAACTTAAACAGGGGAAGTTTAGATTGGATCTAAGGAAGAAATTCTTTACTGTAAGGGGGGTGAGGCACTGGAATGGGTTGCCCAGGGAGGTTGTGAATGTTCCATCCCTGGTGGTGTTCAAGGCCAGGTTGGATGAGGCCTTGGGTGACATGGTTTAGTGTGAGGTGTCCCTGCCCATGGCAGGGGGGTTGGAACTAGATGATCTCAAGGTCCTTTCCAACCCTAACTATTCTATGATTCTATAAAGTGAACAAGAAACCCCCCCAGTAACACAGCCTGGAAATAAAAAGCCCTAAAGTTGCAGAAAATGTCAACTCCAAGAAATGTGGTGGGTGTAAAAACCACAAATGAAGCTTTACATTCATATACAGCATCTTCGTTTGTTCTGAACAATGCTCAATGGTGAGAACCAGGAACCCTGTGAGGCTGCCTCCCACTGTGGACATGCCTCCCATTCCCAGGGCTGGGCAGGAGCCATCTCTTCCCACAGTTGCCACTTCCCATGATTACCCCTGCAAAGCCACAGCCTGTTCTGCATAGCACCAGGGGGAAGTTTTGCTTCCTCTTTGCAAAGCCCTTTCCAGCAGGATAGAGGCAGTCTTGCTCCAAAAGCTGCGAGTACATCACTAGGTAGTGTGCGAACAGGTACTAGACCAGGTCATAGGATATGTTTTTACCTTTGCACTGCAGAAATTTGTTGGGAGCTGCAGAAGCCAATGCCTCGCACCAGATCTAGTCAAGGACCGGGGTTAGTTCATTAGTCTTCAGCCAGACTAAATGACATTCCCCCAGCTGAAAGGGTGAGACAATGATTAATCCTCATTAACTTATCAGAAGCTGGAAGAGGACAGAAAATGTCAGCAGTGTTGCTAATATTTGCATAATGCCATTCATTAAAAATCCACTGAAATTTGACTTAACTTCTAGATGAAAAAAGAAATCAAATCTGATCAACATAGATTTTTGGGTTGGGGCTTTTTTCAGCAAAAGACTTTTGACAAACCTGAGGAACAAAAATACAGAATCTATTCAGCATGAATATCCTCAGCTCTGCAAAGCCTCTATAGCAGCTGAAGATATTACAGATGTTATAATGTACAGAATGCATTGGGGGGCGAAGTGCTTTTGGAACAGGCTGTGTTTTAGTACATACAGAAGAAGCATTAGAAACTATTTCAAAAGAAAGGCTTTATAAATATTTGTGTTTATGCAATTTTTGTACGACACCTTATGAATCAAGTGAGTGGAAATGAAAATGACTATATAAACTATATGTTCTATGTCTTATGCTGTTTTGGAAGTTAACCTAGATGCTATTACATCTTGCAGAGATGACAACTATGTATTAGGATTTATAATCTTCAATCCTGTCAGAAGACATTCTAAAACTCAGTTGCGCCATGGTATTTGTGAAAAGGAAATGCTTGCCCACCTACCTTCATGCCTTTCTCAGAGAGGCTGCATGGCAAATGCACTTAAATCTTTCAGCTGAGATTCAAACAGTTAGAAGGAGCTACTGAATTCCTGGCAACATGAGCTGTTACTGAACTAATATGAACTTCATGCAGATTTCTGTGGTTGCCAGGATTGCCGGTTGGGGTGAACTTGTAGTAACAGGCTTGTCGGAGACCTGCCAAGGGAGTCTGCCTTTTCCTGAGCTTGCTCTGAAGTCAGGACACACTTGCACAGCTCAGCTATAAGCTTTCAGCTAGAGAGAAGGCAGAGAGGAACCCAACAGCAGCTTAATGTCAGGAAAATCCCAGAGTAAAGTCAAACCTCCAGTGAAAGGCTGAAAATGAAAAGTTTACCGAGGCCCAGACTGGGCCTAAGCCCATCTCATCTGGGTTGAGGAAGTTGTGGACTCAGGAGAGATGAAAGCACATGGCTTGCTTGTTTTAATGACCCTCTGGGCTGCCCGTAGCCAGAAAGGCATCTCCACCCCTAGATGAGAAGACCCACCTCCACAGAGCCACACACGTGGAGCTCAGCTCCCACCAGGCAGCAGCTCAGTCTATCCCTCCATCACTGCCTACTTGACCACCATCACAGCAGTGAGGAAAGTTTTAGAGGGAGAAACCACACCTTAATGCAGTTAAAAAGCAAAGAAAAGCCAGCAGGACAAACGTCATCAGATATACAACTGAGTCCACAAAGCATATCACAGCTCTCGCAAACATTGTCTCAGCAAAGACAATATCTGGTCTTGTCTTGTTTTCAGCTGTCCTAAGTAAAGAAGCTGTCGCTGTTCCCTTAAGAAAGTTCACGGGAACAGCTTTCACGTTGTTCCCTTCCAGTTCATGGTCAGGAAGATTTCCCTGATATTCCGCCAAGGGTTGGATAACAACTGGCTGATGAAACAAATAACAAGATCAGGCCAGAAAGAAGAGAGGAAATATTTAAAAGAAGGAAAGGGACAAATGAGTCTTCAGAGAATACTGAACTACAGAGAATGTGCTGAGCTTATGTCTGGTACATTTTGCTTCATTTCCAGGCATTCATGCCCCGTATGATTTCTATAAAGAGATAGATTCTAACTTGGGGTGAAAAAACCAAATAGGATCAGTTCTTCTGTCCCTGATCTCTCTGGACAGAGGATTCCCTCCACTGCTTCTACCCTGCACTGAATGGTTAACAGACCTCAGCCAGCACCTTTGGGTCAAGGTCTGTATTTCTTTTTTAGGAGTTGAGCAATGGTTACTTCATGGACAGAACTGGCCAAACCTCCAAAGACAAAGTCACCCAGCAGATGCTCTGAAGGCAGTGAGCCTTTCAGCATCCCCAGCACAGGGTCTCACAGAGAGGTGGTGCCATCACTGTTGTCAGGCACTCCAAGAAAGACAGCGAGCGTATTGCTGGCAGTGACCAGACAGTCCAGACTTGACAGTGCGGAGGACTCCAGCAAGAAAATCTAGTAGGAGCGAGGGGAAAAAAGACCAAGAGGAGAAAACAAGAAAATGATGGAAAACAGAGCATGACAAAAAAAAAAAATCAACTCTATTCTGTGTAAAATTTGTATGTAAATAATAATAAAATACTGCTCATTTACAGAAACATTATGAACAACCAGTGGCTGCTTATTAGCAGCACCTTCCTAGGACCACTTCCCACATCTGTGTTTCCTATTAAGACTGAGTAACAGCCTCTGGAGCACACACTGTTCTGTGTGTATCTACCCAGTGACTGGGAAAATCAGAACTGTTACACAAGTATTGGGAAACAATTCTCTAGATAAGCTGTGCATGTATTCACAAGTAAAACATGCAGCCATATGAGTCTGCACACACAAAACACTCCATCTGTACGTGCAAAATAGGAGCTTGAGGCAGGTCAGCATTTCAGAGACCAGGCTCTGAAACGGCAACACCAGTCCATCGGAGCTGTCACTGCTAAATGACAGTGTAACAACAGCCTTCCAAGAAAAGCCATGTCTTAATTTCTGTTTGAGCTGGTTTCACCAGCCTTCCACAAGTCCCTCATCTGTGAATCCCGAATATAACAGATAAGAATGCTCTTATTCTGACCATCTAATGTTTCATTCAGGGAAGCTCAGATGATATGAAGCCCTATAAACAATTACATTTCTACCCCCTTCTAACAAAAGTCACCTAGAAAGTTAAAAACTTTATCAGCAGCGGAGTATTATTTCCCTAACAAAGTTTTCATAGGATTGACATTTCTGTTGCAGTGTTGGCAACAAGGGAAAGATTCAATCTCACACATATAAATGGAAACTTCAGGTCACAAATGCCAGCTGATTGCCAGTTGTATTTTTCTACAGCACAAGCCAACAGTAAACACTGGCAAAATGCCATGGGTTTGCAGCTTACTAAACATTTGTATTTTATTATATATATATGATATATACAAATATAATATACATTAAACCATTATAGCTTATTAAACCAGTTCACTGTGATTCTCTGTTTCTGTGCAGTGATTTTTTTCCTGGGTTAACAATACCCATCTCAATTTCATGGGTGTGGTTCAGATCAAGAACATGTGCTGCTAGCTGGAAAATTGCATTTGACCTCTGGTTTTCCTTCTCTCTTTTCAGGTTTTGTTTTCTCTTAAGTTTAAAGGCATTTTCATTAAAGAAATTATCTCCTTTCTCTGGGAGGCTGAATCAATACCCTCTAAAAACCAGCGAGAGCCTTTCCATTAATTTAGTGGGGCTTTACATTAGACTTGCAATTAGAAACAGTAAGTGTGGCAGTATAAAGACACTGAAGATAAAGGATAGGGGAGCAGGAGGTAGAAATGTTTCATGAACATTTACAAACTTCTAAGGTTTCATTTGGCCTTATGTTAAGTTTAGGTCAAAGGTTTGGGTCAGCTTTTGTTCTCCTCAGTCCCCATTTGCCCTGATCTTCTTTTCCAGAGTGGGAATCCTGACAAATGCACTGTGAAAAGGGAAAAATTGGTCTGAGAAGCTGGACTCGAGACCTGCTAGAAGCAGAATGATGAGGCAATGGCTTTGCAGTTTGTTTTTATGTCACAGAGACTGCAATTCCCTCAGATAAAGTAGCACTGTTTGGCTGAACCCTGCAGATATTTTAGAGAGACATAATTAGAGGTCCACATTACGATTAATGCTCTTGCTTGGTGTCTGTCTCCTGCAACTCACCCCACTGGTGACAAACGACAAAGCTGAGTTTCAGGACAGTGCCATGCTCTGAGGCAGAAGCAATGGATGGGTTTGCCACTTGTAAAACTGCTCACTTGAGGACAGTGTTTTGTTGACCAGTGGCAAAACACAAGAGTCTCCCACAGGGAGATGGACCACCTGTCCTCCAAAGGTCGCAGGGCTCCAGGATGGCAGAACCACCATCCCTGCCAATTGCTTTGCATTGACAGGAGAGGGGCGAGGCAGCAAGGAGTTTGGCATTCCTGACAGAGATACAAATAAGACAAATCCACGAGAAGAGATAGTATCTGCAGGTTAATTTATTTTAATTTCTAGATGATATAGTGGCAAAATCAGAGCACTTCCTGGCGCATCTTGCAGCTAACTTCAAAGGTAAGTACAAGTTGAAAACAATTACGGAATTTAACTGTATTATGTTAATCAGTTGGACAATTTGAGAGTTGGGAAAAGAGGACAGCTGGTACCTGGAGAGGAAAGGAGGATGTTAGCAAGCAGAGGTGATAAAATCACTAGCTCTGGGGGACAGGAGGAGAAACAGACAGCTCTCAGCTCTGGAGCAGCCACAACACAGTGCCTTCTGCTTCATCCCTAGCTTCCTGCTTCAGCCTTACAGCCCCATTCATCCCCACCTCAGCGTGAGTGTTTGCAAGGGCACTGTGTAACCCAGGGCACAGAGAGCTGGGTTAACACCAAAACCTTCTGCACTGCTTGGATGCAGGCTTACAGGGTGGGGCTGGCACATTACACACACTTTGGCTCAGATTCATCCTGTTAAGTATTTAACCACAGACTTAAGTCCCTAATTCCCTTAGAATCCTTTTCCAGCAAGCAGAGAGAGATGGGCACCCCCAGGGAAATCCCTGCTGCTGGAGACATCATTTTGCTTTCATGCCACTGGCTATGGAGGGAGCCCGGGACAGGTCATCCTGCTCAGTACAGCAGTCTGGTCCTTCAGCCTCCGTTCAGAAGCTTTCCCGACTCCGCACTGGGCGAGCGACCATGACGTGACCACAGAAGAATAAATAGAGACAAAAATGGGTTTCTGACCTACTTCTTGGCAGCAAGAGTGGCTGCCAGAGCCGAAAGGGAATAGATCAGAACCACACAAACCACACGGATGGGTTGGCGAGCTGGGAATGACATTGCTTCTCCAAGCTGGCTTTTTCAGCTTTCCTGTTTAAACCCTTTCTCTCTTTCTCCATCCTTGATACACAGACTTGGATGATTTCCCCCCATTAGTTTCTTTTGATGTCACATTTTCTCTGTGTTTATAGGAAACAACATTATTTGCCATGGATTTGAAGGCAGCTCAGGATGTATTTGCTGTCTCACGACACCTATTTTGGAAACAGCATTTAGGAAACATTTTCATCCATGAATATTTGAAGATTATTATATTGAACTCACTTTCAAATGAGACTTTTTTCATCCCAAGGGAATTTACTGCAAACCTTTATATTAGCCTTTTCCCTTTCTGATTTCAGACATACTGTGGATTTATGTTATTACTTTTCATCAATAGCAAGTAGTTTTTACGCTAGCAGGCATGTTCAGTGATATCTGAACAACAGAAAATACCTTTTCCTTGAAGGAGTTTTCTCTAGATAATTTTTAATTTGTATTTCTAGATTATGTTTTTAATTATCAATATTCAGTAGTGTTTCATCTTCCACAGAAACATCTAATATATCTTCTTTACAGAAACCCAAATTATTTCCTCATGAGGGCTAAGCTGGCTTTATGGGACAAGCAGCCCTAAATACAGCTTTTACTCTTGTTTTCTCCCATGGGATGGTTTATACCAGCTTGGCTGAAGCCTTGCTCCCCAGCAGAGGGACCAGATGCTGTACACTGCACGCATCCAAGCAGCATCCTTGTAATCAATTAGTAAGATGAGATAATTTAAAAGAAAATATTTCCTTTGTTCCATACAAATAACATTTTCATTATTGATTTCAATTGGCTAAACAGCAAAGCTAAAGGTTTTTCTTAATAAAAAAGTGTATGGGCTTAAAGCAAACATCACCAAAAGTAAAGATGCTGGAGATATTCTTTCTGGTAAAGGATACAGCAGAACTAATGGGGAGTTTTATCTTTGGGTCACAGATAATACTTAGGGCCAAATGGGGAACTCTTGTTGAAACTCCCCTAAGAAAAATAGCCTGTTATCTCTGCTGACTGACTCCAAAGAAAATCAACTGCAATTTCACCCAACATCTCCTGTTTGGTCCTGTTCATGCCTGGGAAGGTTCATTTCCCTCAAAGTCAGCCTGCTGCTGCCACATCCTCCTGTTTTGGAGTAGCAGAACTCCAAGAGGTTTCTTTCTGCTGTGTTGCCAGGATGCTCCTTACACCCCTTCTGCAAACAAGCAGGACAGGTCTCAGCACACTCAGCAAGACACATTAAACTCCCCCTTTGCACAGAGCAATTTTTTTCCATTACAGAAAATTAGGAAAAGAGGAGGCAGCCCTCCTTTTGTTGAGAGTCACAATTCTTGGGCATCCTATAGACATGGCTGTTCAGGGTACACCTAAGAGACCCCAGTACATCCTCAAAACAATGCCTGGGCTTGCTTAGCTTTAAAAAGCATGATTGTTGTCACTGCCGTCAATGCCATTTGGGTTCAGATTTAGCAGAAAACAGATTTATTCTTTTTCTTTTCAGTTAAATAAGCCCATACCTATAGATATACTCACACTCCTGAAGTCTGGGGGAATTAGATGAAAATGGCTGATGATGAAACTCAAATGTTGTGCGCTGGAATTCAGAGCCAGCTTTCCAGGATTAGATGTCCCCGGCTAACCTCAGCTGTTAGGAATTATTTTGGAGCTTGGCCCTGGCAGGTGAGGGGAACCGCGAGGAGAAGAACAAAAGGGTTTCTCTTCTGCCCCTGCCTCCTCCCTTCGCAGAGTCGGGCAAATGTGGTTTTCATTCAGGAATACAAATGTCATCTTCAAAGTCACTCTGGGGAGGAAGGGGGGGAGCAGAAGAGTTAAAGAAAAATTAATTAGATTGCAATTTATCAGGATTTTTTTACTGTGAAATTGAACCAGAGAGTCTTAACATCTGAGTGATGAGCAAATGAGGGAGCTGGTAGGGAGCTAGCCTGAAATGTGCTTGCAATGCCGCAGACTTCCCCTCTGTCCTAAACAGCCTCTAACGCTTTGTTTTCTTCAAGGCCAGCCCTTTTCTGATGTAAATAAACCTGTGATCCCACGTCGCCAGGAGTCCAGGGAAAACAGCTCCACCTTACGTGCTGTTCTTGGAGCGCTTAGAGCAAAGCAAAAGCGCCACTGAAAGCTGTTTGGGACTGCTCAGTGATGAAGAACCATTTTTTCCTCTATGTTATCCCCCCACCTTGTGCTTCTGGAAGTCTTCAGGCAGGGAGCTATTTTTGTTTCCTTCAGGTATGACAGCCACGATCCAATGGCTGCGTACGTGCTACGGCTCTGACAGCAGACGTGAATAATGGAACAGGGCTAAGAACACAAGAAGTCACTCTGAGTGCGCTGTACTTTCTTAATGTATGTGACATTGACATAGTACACCCTGGGGCATTTTGGATCAGATGGTGTTTGCCTGTTCCACGTGTTGGTTTTATGAACAGCAATCAAGTTGTGAAACACATGTAGGCAGTGTGTGTGGCGGGTGGCTTTCCATCCTGTGCATGGGTGGGGAGCACACAGCTGTAGGGAAGGCAACACTCCAAACAGAAACCCCTCTTTGCTATCAGAGGCGAGGGCTCCTGCTCTCTGGTATGGCTCACAGTGAGCTGCCTGGATGCTGCTGCGGGGTAATGGTGTTACGCTGTCATTTTATCTGACTGTTTAACACACATGGCACCTAGAAGCAGCTTTCATGATACACAGAAGCTCAACCAGATACATCTCACAGGAGCTGACATGTGAGTTGGATACGTGCCTCACCAATATAAGATATTAAAGCATTGTTTCCTAAGCACACAAGCTGGATAGGAGTGTTGCAGCTCAGCAAAGGATGAGCCCAAGCCCCTCTTCCTTAGGCTGCAAGGCAGCATCCCATCAATCAGGTAGAGTCCACAGAGCTGCGTTCGTGAATCATCAGCACCGCGCATTATATCTCCTCCCACAGCTCCCTATCCTCCAGCAGGAAAACGTCCATTTCTGTAGGCACAGGAAGCAGGATTAATCCCTCTCTGATTGCCTCCTCCAACACCTTTTCCTTTCTCCCTGACACTCCATTCCAGCTTTCATCCTCATATCTGGGCTATTTAGTCTGGAGGAGGGAAGGCGGAGAGGAGACATGATAACAGTCTGCCAGTTATGTAAAAGGTTTATGCAAAGAGGAAGGCAAGACACTGTTATCCACATCTATGGGGAAAGCACAAAAAGCAATGGGTTTAAATGCATCAAGGGGAGCTAAGTTCAGTGCTAGAACAACTTCTCTGCTGCAAGGGTCATTAGGCACTGGATGAGGTCGCCTAGGGAGGCCGGGGGACATCCACTGCTGGTGGGGTTAAAGAAACATGTTAGACAAACGTGTCAGGAGCAGTTTGTATAAGGGTGGATGAGATGACCTCCTTCTAGCCCTGTTTTCTTCTATACCATGGTGATAACTGTCCCAGCTTTGCTTCTTGGCAAACCACCACAGCAAAACTCCGCTTCACCTGTGTTTTTCTGTATACAAGTGACAATCCCATGGCAGCAACACACTTGGCTCTTCTGAAGCCAGAATATAGAATGATACCTCCAGTCATCACACAACAAGCACAGCTATCAGGTCCTGCAGGACCTAGACATTACTCTACCTACTCCTAAAGAGACATTTCATTGTCTCTTTAGACAGTAGGCAAAAGAAATTCAAGCATCGTAAGAGCTCACTGCTGCTGCACACTCACAAACACACTATGACTCTAAAGCAGGAGCAGAGCAATAGCTTCCTCAGAAGCATGGGAATGGCCCCACCAGCAAGACACTTGAAGAGAGTTACTTTGCTCAGTGCAAGAATACCAAGATATCTTGGGCTGAGCTTGCATTTGTGACTGGTACCGCCTGGTCTTGCATAGCCCTTGCAAGAAGCAGCATCTCCTGAGACTCTCTACTCTGAAACACACTTCTCACCAAATTGCACTGAAAATAGGACTGATCGTATGTTTACACAAGGATATCCTTAAGTGCTTTGCTGGACTGGGGCCTTACCCAGCTACATTTCAGGCTCTTGGAGGTCAGTAGGGATTGATTAGCCTCTCAGCATGACCTGGGTGCTGAAAGTCTACTTATGTCAAAATGAGGATATTTTACTGGATATATATATATAATTTTTCTGTGTTTTACATATTCTAGGCAGAAAAGATGGTCAATAGCAACAAAATCAGAAAACAGTCTTTCTAACCAGCAAAAAGGTACACGTGGACCCTAACAGATATAATTTGTATCATTACTGCTATTGAAGTTATAGTAATATTTAGCAAGGAAATATGGATCAACAGCTACTTGAGAAAATGCAGCTGCAGGTATCTAAATGGGCATGAATGAGAAAGTGAGGTGTAAAAGGTAATAGCAGAATATTTAAATCAGATGAAAGCTATAAGGTAAATTAGTGACCTTGAAAGAACCAGATAAGTAAAAAAGGAGAGAAGGGCAACAATGATTTATATACTTGCCCTGCACAAATATTACAATGCTTATTGAAAGGTGCAGTAAATTATGAACAAAGTAGAGCTTTATTAGATTAGTGACAATGGAATTTATATAGAAAGGTTGACATCCTTGGAAAGCAGGAAAGAGAAATTAGTTATATATTAACTCTCTACTCCATGGCAGAAAAAGAAATGCTCAAGCCTGGAACTAATCTTACTCTTGGTAATTACATATCTGTTTCCAGATCCTTGTGACATCAGTAGAACCAATGTATGGAAAGCAATGGAACACCCTCAGAGATACTAAGTGCTAGAAGCTGAGAGTTCATCAAGGGGCTGTTTCTGTCACTGTGGAAACACGTGGGAGTTTTGGGATTGATCAAGAGGCTTCTAAACCCTTGTCACGATTACTGTCATGATGTCGAGAACCCCTGGTCTTGGGTCATACAATGCTGGTGTATAAAAAAAGACAAAAGACAGCAACCACCTCTCACAACCTTTAAATCTAACAAAGCAAGGCAAAGCTTGGTAGGACAACAAAGCACCACCAAATACTATTTCCCACCTGAATTCCTAATTTGTACTAGGGAGAAGGACGTTTCTGTCTGCAAGAGCAAACTTTTTCAACTAGCTTAAAGAGTTTTATTAAGTTAAAAAAAAAAAAAAAGGAAAAAGAAATAAAGTCCAACCTAAACAGTTTTACAGTTTTTAGTTTGTGCAGTTCTGCTTGCAAAATACATGTATTAATTCCAGCCTGTTTATATCAGTGGGAGGGACAAATTGGCCATCACAGTACTCACTGTTACACATGGAAATATATTTATTATCAAATCAAGTCCTTGCAGTGACTCTAACAACTTTTTTGACCTTTGCCATCCATAAAAGAGCTAACTCTACAGAGAAAATATTCTGGGGCACTGTTTGCACCAGTTAATCAGGGCACAGTCAACTGCATTACTGGGACACACCAGACTGCTGATCATCAAGGTCTGTGATTGTTTTTTACTGCAGAAAGAGTGGCTTATGCTCTTCTCCAGCCCTGAGACTGCACTTAAGCCAAATTCTTACCTCCATCATCGAGGTAAGACCCGAGGAGCTGGCACTGTGTAGCATGCTGCTCATTATTCACCACTTGCCATGTACAGGTGACCCGAAAACCTGACCCACAGCCCACTGAGCCCCTTTGGATTTCTCTGCACTCCAGATCAAGCCTTAAGAGAACAATTAGAGTGAAAGAGCAAAAGTAAAAATGAATTTTGTGAGTGTATTTCTGATCACTTCTGCATATTGCTTTTTGCTCCCTGTAAAAGACCTTGCCCTGGTGCAATGCAGCCAAAGAATGTTTTAGCTAAGAGAGGACTGCAGGTTAATATCCATACTCAAAAGATCTATGTACAGGGGAATAACAGGATGGCTAAGAAATCTAGAAATATTCAGCAGCATCACCACCCGCAGAGAATAAATTTCACAGGCGGGAGAGTTCAGATACAGCTATTATGAAAACATGAATCCTCAGCTCCTTTACGTTATTATGTTTTTCAACAAATCTTACAAGGAAGGAAAAAGTAGAATATGCTAATAATCCTCTCTAATTCACCTCCCTTAAAGTTTGGTGTGAGCAGAATAACCCATTCTGTTTGAACACTGTAATTCCTATGTAAATATTTTTAGTTATGCTGTTTAACCCTCTATGGGCAGCTAATGAATTTGAGAAACTGTATATTCCTTGGGT
This sequence comes from Psittacula echo, assembly GCF_963264785.1. Classification (NCBI taxonomy): domain Eukaryota; kingdom Metazoa; phylum Chordata; class Aves; order Psittaciformes; family Psittacidae; genus Psittacula; species Psittacula echo. Next base: position 7,263,913 of record NC_137745.1, read on the forward strand.
TGCCTATTGTAATTTCTCACCAGCATTAGCTTGAATTTAGCTGGCAGCTACCTTTTTTAAAAAATCGTCATTAAAACTCTTCCCAGCCTGTGTGTGACCTGCACAAAGAGTTTTCCTCCATGTCCTGCCTCCATGTTATTCAACATCTCATCCTACATTATTCAAGGCTTTAGTATCTAAAGACTGGAGTATTTCAGCTCTTCCATCTGTAAGTAGCGAAGGATAAATATGTATTTATTGGTCCACAACAGCTGCTCTCCTGTAGTGAGCTAATTACATATATGCAGAGAAAGTAGTCCCATGGGACATGAAGTGGCAACTTCAAATTAGGCTGGAAAGGCAAATGCTGGGATGGGATCTGCTGCTTCTGCGCAGTGCTGACACTGTCTGCAAACACATCCTTTTGCCATAAGAAAGAGCAAAAAGGAAGCCTGAGAAAAAGGAGGACCACCCCATTAACCCCACACTGCGTCCTTCCACTACCACACCATCATGAGGAATGGAAACCCAGCTTCACCCTCACACCTGCACAACCTTCCAGTGGCCTCATTTCCTCTCTCCTCTGCATCCTCCCACAGAAATGGGTTTATCTGTTAAACAGAGGTTATGAGACTGGCTTTTTCTGGTGAAATATTTAAGATGGCCTGTGTCTGTATATGAAAATGGGGGATTAGTTTTCCTGTAGTATCTGCATTTGGTGAAGATTACAGGAAACTATTTTGTAAAGGAAATCTGTAATTCTTTTGGTCAATTGTTGCCCTTACAGTCTCTTCTTCCTTGCAGGCAAGCTTTACCCAGATTTCTTCATGGGATATTCAATATGTGAATTCATTTTCTGATTTAAATAAGAAAATGAACCATATATATTAATAAACACTAAAGATTTTTGTCCTGATGGTGAAAAAACTGTCTTGATCACACAGCAGTGAAACATAGAACTAAAAACCCACCAATACGGGGAAAAAACATTGTCATTTGAATCCATCACAGTGAAACAGAACAGTCAATACCACCTTAACATGAAGCATGAGAATGTCAAAGTAACACCTGCTTGTGAAATGGTTGATTTTTATTAAATTGTTCCCTACTGAAAATGGTCCCATAGAAACTTTTAACTCTGCTTAATCAGTGCCAAAAAAAGGGGAAGGGGAAACCTCAAAGAAGATGATTCTCATTTCCTTTTCTATATGAAAAATGTCCATTTCATGAGGGAAAGGTCAGCTGTTAGGCAGAGTGCTGGTGCACTTTAGAGAACTTAAAATCTGCACCTGGAATTCCTCACATCCTAAATATTCCCCTCCCTCAGCCCGGCTGAGAATTGCTGTTTAATACTACATCTTTGTTCTTTGTCCTTCCATTACTCAGACGGTTATGTCTTTCTCACTCAGAATTTACTCTTCCTGTAACATTTTCTGGATTATGTATGATAAATACTGTTTTATGTCATAATCCCAGCTAGGCAGCTGGAGAAGTGTTAAATAGATATTGTGACATGTCCAATAAATAGCCATCTAGCTACATTATAAATAACCTTGAATTCAGTCCAATAAATATTGCAATAAATTTGGGGTTGTCAGTACATCTGTATAAATATCAGTAACAAGGCAGGCCGGAAAGGACCATACCAAAGAGCTTTGATTTTGGAAAAAGTCCATGTGCAATACTTCATTCCCCTCAGGGGAAAAAAAACCTAAAATTATTCAGCAAGTAATAGAACATGGGGAACAGAAGAGATTATTGAACAAACTGCAGTGCATTTAGGTGAGAAAAAATGAGGCAATGCAAAGCAAGGCATGTTGAAATAAATGTCTATGGGAGTTGCGCAATCTTTGCATGCATTAAAAGAGCAATAATTTTCCACCTATTAATTAGCTGCTATTGCCAATACCACTGAACAAGACAGACAGACATGTACCTGTTTCTTCCAGACTGCATCTTGTATTGTCTGCCAAAACTTCTGACAAATGTTCCAAGTATTTGGCTCACCACACAGTAGCCTTATCAATACCTGCCATGCCAGCATTTCTTCACCTTCCACCCACATTTACCATCCTTTGGATGACAGAAGCTAAGAGCATCTTAGCTTAAAGTGGCTACTGTGGCCCTGGCAGGAAGGAGAGGTCTGTCCCCACCTCACATGCCTAATGCCAATGCCTGTGGGTGCACCACACTGCCGACCACTGAGCCTTGACTAGTGCCGTCACCCCGTGCTGCCCCATCAGGAGCTAGGTTGTTCATCTATGCTCAATCACAGAGAAAAACACTTTGCATTTCCACTGCTCAAGTTTGGACACCTTTAAGGAACCTCCCTGGTTTTGCTTTCCCATTAGCCAAAATACCATTCACTCTCAATTATTGGTGATGACAATAGCTGCAACAGTTCTATGTTTATTCTAGTCTGTTTAGTTTAGCTTGGCTTAGTTTCATTTCTGTTTATAAACCTAGCAACAACAACAACAACAACAACAACAACAACAAAGTATTCCGTTCAGAGGAGTCTTTTAATACCCCTATGTGTTCCCTATTTATATCCTTCCAGAGCCCTGGGATCAGGAGATAATACTACCGGTTTCCCCCCATGTAAGTCCACTTATAAACAAGTTATGCAATAGCTCACTGTTAGACAAAGGATATGCATAGTCTAATATTTTCCACAGGGTCAGACTACTGGGTCATGCACTCCACCTTGGTTTCTGACTACTCAGTTCTGCTAAGTACTGTGGAAGCACTCAGTTATGTTATGAGAAAAGGGGAACATTTCTTCAGTCATCAGCAATACACATTGAAGGCAATAAAGGTTGTCCAAAGGAACTAAAATTTTTGCAAATCACTGTAGATGTGAAAACAGCAATTTTCTGGGAGTCTACAGATCACAACAGAAACTTATCGTGCGTGCTTACACTGGCAGCACGGTCACCTTATTTCCTGTTCCTTGGGACAACATCACAGTGAACTTGGAGTCCTCATGGGCTACGTTGATTGACAAGACCGTTTCAAGAGTTGACATACCTGCAAGAGAAGAGACCAAAGCTGGTTGCTCTAACAAGTGATACCATTCCTTCCATGATTGTCCAGCCTTAGACTGCCCCACACTTTCCCCACACATCTCCCCATGAATGTCTGCAACATTTTCTTGCATTTAACAGTCTCCAATCTCTGTAGATGTCTAAGCATGGAACGAACTGTCTCAGACCTGCTCAGATTTCATATGGTGCCATCAAAATCCATTCAATCTTCTCCAGCTATGACCACTTTTCTGCCCAGGGAGGAGCATGACACATACATAGGTGCTGATCACATATGGCTGTTTTCTCCAGGTGGAATCTAGCTGTTAGTTTTGTAAATAAACGCAACACAGACCATATTGACACACTGTCCTGTTCTATCCATGTGGTATCCCAAAGAAGGACAGCTTTTGGAAAAAGACTGAGCTGCCTCTTGAGCAGTGAAATGTTCTCAGCAAAGTATGGGACAGGCAGATTTGAAGCATGTAGGTACAGAAGTTCCTCTTTCCATCGACTGCTTTAAAGCACAGTCTCATCAAACGTGAAGGGTAGATGCAGGGAAGCATGAGCCTCAATTAATAGGTCAGAGCCTGCACACATCTAATTATAAACCCATTTGGCCCTAGCCTAAACATCCTAATCTTAGTACCCAAATATACAAGTCTGCCTGGAGCGACGCAAAGCAACGATAACCCATACAGTGATTTGCCAGCCTCAGACTGTCCATGTTGTTCTTTCAGTTATCACAGTTTATTTTTTGGACATTGTGACTCCAGAGGCTACTTGCAGAGCAGTAAAGCACCACAGAGGATACAGTGATTTGTGACAAACCACTTCAAGGACAAGCGAAACCTTTTCAAAGTTTTCACTGTCTGTCTCTGCATGATGTGCTGCAAAGGTCAATTTGTTTTGAAATCCTCACTTTCAATTTGCATTACTGATCAACCTAGTAATTATAAATGTTAATCTATTCTTCAGTGGCCTTAAATTCAGAAATCGAGACTGCTCAGCTAAATAAAAATTCCATCTCTTCCTGTGATTTATTAAGACTTGAGTGATACCGAGAAGCCACTGAGTTAGAGCACTGATATAAGCATGCTTTCAAGGCACATCCTTAATTAGTTTTAAAGCAGGATGGACCAATTTATATCACTTTGATTTAAATCAGTTTTCTTAATTGTGGTTTAAATCAGAACCAGGAAATAACAATTTAAGTAACTCAATTTGCATTGCAATTGTGCCTTCTAACAGATATTCATAAGAAAGAGTTATTCTCAGAGACTGGCAACTAATTAGAATGTTTAATTGCAAAGAAAGGTGGCTTTGAGGTTGCATTTAATATTTGTTTTTGTTAACTAAGAGAATGCATTAAAACCACACTTACGTCACTATATACCTCAGCATTTATTTTGGGATTTTATTTTTACATTTGATTTGGGAAAAAACAGGACATAGCATTTTTAGTCACCTGATGAACTTCTTTAGTGGTGCTTTGTGTCATGCTGCTTCTGATCAACAATATCCAGAAGAACATAATTGTTTAAGTAGAACTACATTGTGTCTTGCATATTTTAGGAAATATTATCAAAATATTCCTTGGATTTCAAGGTAGTTGGTGCATCTAACAGTACAAATATTATCAGCAAATAGTCAGCTGAACTATTTTTTCCTTGCTTCCATGTTCTCCAAGATCAGAATTAGTCAGACACACACCCCACCTGTCGTGGTTTAAGCCCAGGCTGTAAATCAGAACCACGAAGTCCACTCCCCCCCCCCCCCACTTTTCTTCCCTCCGCTCCTGGAGGGACGGGGAGGAGAATCAAAAGAATGCAACTCCCACAGGTTGAGATAAGAACAGTTTAATAACTAAGGTATAACACAAATCACTACTGCTACCACTAATAGTAATAATGATAAAGGAAATAACAAGCAAGAGAATACAACCGCTCACCAACCGGTACCTCACCCCCACCCTGCCATCATCCAGCCCTTCCGGGCCACTCTCTGTTCTACCTCCTGGGCATGACGTGCTGTGGTATGGAATACCTCTTTGGCTAGTTTGGGTCAGGCGTCCTGTTCCTGCTTCCTCCTGGCTTCTCCTCCTCCCTGGCAGAGCATGAGACTCACAAAGTCCTTGGTCAGGGTAAACATTCTGACCCACAACTGAAAACATCAGCTTTATCAGTATTATTCCCAGGTTGAAAGTCAAAACACAGCACTGCACCAGAAAAAATGACTGCTACTGCTAAACCAGGACACCACCACACACACCTTTTGCTCATAATATGGGAGAGGATAAACAAATTTTCCTGTTCTTTCAACTCCCAGTTCTTTTCCCAACTTGGAATATTCCAGTAATTAAGTGATGTAAAGCAGATAAAATAGAAAGAAGAAAATGTTCTTTTTTGCACCTGCAAAAAAGGTTACAGCTGTCAGAGCTAGTTTATTACTCAAGAAGCTCCAATTCCAGGTGTCTAACCAGTAATTTCTCCAATTTAGTGATTTGACATTCTTCAGTTGCGTTATTCACTGCCAATATTCTGTTATTTTTATGTAAGGGTTCATTAATAACAATGTTATGTTGGGCATTCAAAACAAATTCAGGCTGTCATCATCCCAGAATATGTGTGTTCAAGTTTAGTTTTAAGAAGAGACAAATATTAATCTGAAAATTAAAAAAACCCATGGATGTGTTGTAAAAATACATGGTTCTCATCACTTAGGGACAACTGACAAAAGGACAAGAACCTGAACGGATTAACTCACAGCTGCTTTAGAAGGAACCACAACAAAAGCACTCCACAGCCTGAATGTTGCTATGCACAGGACAGAATTGTCTAACCAACAGAAAGAAGAATTGGAGAAGATCATGTTTTGTTGCATGATAAAGTATGATTTGTACCAGTTGCACATAATAGAGATTTTTCCCTTGTAGCTATTTATACCAGTCTGGAAATAAACTCTCTTCTCCACACACCATTATTCTCAGATATGACAGAAAGGGCACAGCCCGAAAACCAAAATTCTTTATTAACCCAAATACTTATTCTAAATTCTATCCCTCTACATGATTAGAAATTAGTCCACTAAATTAATGTGACTGCAATGAAAGGTAACTTTCCAACTCAATTACTTGGTACAAGTCTAGAGCATAGTTTCTTAACCCAATGACTTGTTTTGGTAGTTCCCATCCCCACTGGCAGGAGCAGGACATCAACTCTCACTGCTCATAGAGGCTGCCAGGAGGGCAGGACTGGGGCGTACTCACCTCCACCTCTGGGCAATGGCACTGTAACTCCTCAAAATGAGCTTTGGAGCTGTTCTCAATGCTATTCTCAATATTTGGTGCTAGGAAATCCTGTTCCATGGACCAAAACTTTGCAGTGTAACAGAAGCCCAGCAAGGGAGCTTCACACTGCAGTCTTCACTGTGGGTTCACACTAGATGTCCTTCATGCTACAAGCTCTGGGGGCTGGCTAAAACATTACACGCATTTTCAAACTGTTTTCTGTAATAAAAGACATTTGTTTTAATTTCTGCACTGAAGTGTTGAAGGTGATGTTGAAGATGCCACCTGGTACGCAGTTACCAGTGCTAAGCTGGTCCTTAGCTCCTGCAAAAGGATTAATTCCCCTGTAGGGCAAGGACTGGATGCTAAATTAAACAAGCAAGTTAGCTTTTCACCAGTTCTGATTTTACAGCACAGGAACATGCACATCAAAAAAGGACCAGGCAGGCACACACCTGGGAGGGAGCAGGATGAAGCATTCAGCTAACTTTCTGTAAGGCCCTAAAGAGACTAAAGAGATGTGCCAAAACCAGTAACTAAGGAGCTGTGACCATGCTGCAGCTAAGGATGTACGCCCACGAGTTCCCCTTACATCTCCCTTTCTGCTGAAAGCCACTGAACTTTACAATTCCTATACACAAGTATCAACCTACCTGGAAATGACAACTCAGATGTGCAGAACAGACAAAAGGGATCAGTAAATATTGCAGCCCTGTATCTGGACTGAGATATTCATTCCAATGAACAGTCAAGACAAATTACATACTTTAAAACCTTAGTGAGTACCTACATAAGTTATGTCTGCTAAAGCCATCAAGTCTGCAAAACTTGCTTAGAAGAATCATAGCAGGGGAAGCTCTTGACACACTGATGTAATTTTTCGTGTTTGGAAAACATAGGAAATTCCAGCAATCATTGAATCCAGTTTGAAAGCCTTTCTGAAAGATGTGCATTAGTCAAATATAAACCATTAAGTAAATACATGGAAAAACATAATGCCCTTGAAGAAATAAACAAGTGATATATACCATTTCAGACTAAACAAAATAGCTGTTCTCTCTTAGCCTTGCACTATGTTTGAAATCATTGGAAAGCAATCCTAAAGAAAAGTTTGAATTATTGACTAAAATGGAAGAAATGATTCCTTCTCCCTACAACTCATGCCCGGATCAGTGCAGAGCATCTTAAAGCCTTACCTACCATCTTGCTTTAATCCATTCCTGCTAATAGTGGAAAAATGCTGTACAAAAGCTCACTGTATCTGGTCACCAGGAAATCACTGCTCTATACAAGGAGCCCTCATTGGGATCACAAATTAGGCTGCCCCTCCCAGATAGCACTTGATGAGGCAGATGGGAAGATGTCTGAGGATCCACTGTACTCCCCCTAACCCTGGCAGTGAGGCGGATCCCCGTTGAAACAAGCTTGGCATGCACCAAAAGAGCCAATGCTCAAACAACACTGAATATGCTACGTTTCATCCCAACCTGACTCAAAAGTCAAGTTGGCTCTCCTGCATTGCTGAGAAATCAGCTAAATGGTGAAGGCAAGCAAAATGCCTTTGCTAGCTAGATACTTCACCTCCTGCGTGGGGAGGGAAAACAGCAGAGTAGAACTAGCTGACATCAGGAAAATTGAGAAGCTGTAATTCATACAGAATTGGCCCAGAAATAATCAGATTCCTAACTCCTTTATTTGTTCCTGGACCGGATCCATTCTGACGAGATAAACTCCTCCTCAGTACAATACACAGCTTTGCACATTGATGTAATGAAGTGATGGGTCACACTGGTGCTATCGTATCCAGGATTTATGAGGAGACATCATTGCCTGAGATCAGGAATTGGAGGGGGCAGAGATATTTCAGTTCAGCTCTGCAAACATGTCTGTAAGACATGTTTAAATGGGTGGGATGAAATCAGTCGAATTAAGGTGCTGTGTATGGGTGTATCTCCAGTGATCTCAGAGAGATTCCAGTGCACATCAGTACAGGATCTGACCGGTTAGGAATTAATGCATAAACCGGGTACGTCTATTACCAAAAGCAGGCACACCTCCTACAGGTAATTCAGAATATTTCCTCTCCTTCCTAAATATAAAATGCTCAGTTCAACTACAAAAGCTGCCTCCCCTGCTGATCACCTCTTGTCTCTGTTCAGCATGTTACCTGCATTCTTCATTCAGCAGCAGATGTGCAGAGTTGGTCAAACACTCCAAGATATTTGTCAAAGTTTGGCTAAGGCTTTTCATCTCCCTGCTTCGCTGTGAGGTGTCCAAACATAAGTCATCTCTGTTGGCCTTTGGAGCAGATTAATTCAGAGCACAGCTTCATAACTGGCAGGTAATCAGTTAGCTGGAGTTTAAAGTGAAGTATTTTTCCCTAACAAGGGCAACCAAAAGGTGGCAAAGGTATTTCTGAATTAGTACATTTTAATATGGGTAATACATTTTCTAGAGCCACATCTCTAATGCCACCTCATGGGCATTCCTTCACTAGGGGAGATCTGAAAAGCCACTGGAGGTGGCAGAAAGCTTATCAAAATGGAAGGTATGATTTATTACTTCTCAAATGCATAGGGGAATATTAAATTGTATCCTTAAGCTTTCGGTCCCTGAAGCACACTGCATCCTGGATCTACGGATACAGGAGAAAACCTCCCACTAACATCACTCCCACTTATTCTCAACCTGTTGGATGTTCCTGTAAGGGGTTGGCACCAAGGAGAAGCCATAAGCACCAAGAGCCAGGCCAGTGCCAACTGGCAGAGTAATACAAGAGAAAGAGTTGGTCTGACCACACACAGATTTTGCCACACAGTGAAGAGGGAAAGAGAACATACCTGCAACATCTTGGATCCCTGATCTATAGCCAGATAACAGGTAATAGGAGTCTTCCATGAAGATGAACTCCATGGAATTTTTAACATTAATATCTCTCAAATAATTAGTTTTACTATATTCCTAGGAAATAGTCTATTCATGTCAGCATAAAGAAGTAGGAATGCCATTTGTAGATAGGAATGCCTGTTAACACCTATCCTCAAAATGCTCATCCCTACAAGACAGGAGAGAGGGCAGCACGGGACCTGATATCACTGCCAGTCAGTGGCAACCTGGGTCCTACTTTGCTTCAAGAGTTCTCACACCAAATTTATGCCCAAATTATGCCCAAGTAGATGCGCTGGTGGTTGAGTGAAATTACATAGGTAACATCAGGATCGGTCTCCAGAGGAACAAAATGATGTAAGTGCAGTTATTTATCACATCTACTTTGTTTTTCTGGGAGGGGGAAAAAAGGAAAATATTTGAGTTATAGCTATTTGATGGGTAACATTGCAGTAGACAGATTAGTCCCTGTAATCCATTGGCACCATCAGCAGAGAAGTAAATCAAACATGTTTTTATTCATCTTGTATATCTATTAATACAATCCATTGCAATGGTTATTCAATATTTATGTTGTCTGCAAGAATTAATGCATATTTCATTATCTTCTCAAAAGTAGGATAGTTGAAATAGTGCAGCATTGCTTTTTATCTGACAGAGCTTTAATCTTTTGCTCATCGTGCTTTTACCTGAACTGTTGTTTGAAAAAATGAATAAATGAGGTTTTTGCAAGATAAGGAGTTCCCATATTAGAATTCAGCTGGTCATGGTATCATGATAGATCTGACACTTCTAATAAATAATAAGAGTGTGAAGATCTGTTTTTCCACTGCCTGTATTACTTTGAATAAATAGCATCCACCACATTGAACAACATTTAAAAGTGCTCATACTGTAGCCAAAGTAGTCAAATTCCACCCTTTCAGAAGATAATCACTTGCAGAGGTAAGACTTTCCAGTCTACTTACAAGAGTAAACATTGTTTGTGGCTCATCTCAGCCAGTCATATCCATCATGGTACTCTCAATGGTACAAAACATCCCAGAGAAAAATAGATCAGATTTCTCTAGATCATTAGAATATGCCTGCTGCTGCACTCCAGCCTTTTGTCATTTGACTCACACTGAGTTTCACAACCCAGCATCTTGTTCCATTTGGTAGGGAAGAACCAGCTGAAAGTTAGACTGGAGGAGAAAATCTGCAATCATAGACTTTGAGAGAAAATCATCTGCCCCCTTGTAGGTGCCCACCACCTCCAGGGTGTGGGTGAAAAGAGGTTTGCAACTATGGTGGCTGAAAAACCTTGCTCCTGAAACAGCCTTGTCATATACTTAAGTCTGGTTCCAGGTCTAGGAAGACAAAAGAGACATCAAGAAGACATCAGGAAGGTTCAGGACGATATCATCATGATCCACAATGCATGCTTCAGAATCAGTATGGATTTTGCACCACTCTTATTTCATGTAAGAGGTTTCAAATGAAGGACTTAGAATGAACTTAAAACCTGAAAATAGAAACAGGAGGCAGCTCTTATTGCTGCTGTGCCATAATCCGTGCTACCCTAAACCATCCTCTGAGGCAAGAAACTGAAAAACCCCATCAAGGAAACAGCTCCATAAAACAGAAAAATAAAGTATAAACAGAAAAATAAAACCAGACGCCAATGTGTACCCAAAGGAACTATTAAAAGTAAAATGTTTGTCAGTATAGGATGCTCCATTGCACACATCTGGTGCTCTCAGCAATACAGAACATTTCATTAATTGCTACACCTGAGACCAAGAAATAAATCTAGGGACTGATCTCAGTGTATATTGAGACAGGTGGAGATGAGTAGCAGCATGAGGATTTCATTGTCAATAATCAAGCAGTTATACATTACTGCATTAAACAGATATGTTCAGGATACAGCCGTGTGTCTATAATTTTATGTCTGTTTTGTAATTCCTTCTGGTGCCAGACTTTTAGAGGTAACTGTGATAAGCCTCCCATTTGGTATTTATCATCCAATACTTTTTGCACAACCCAAGATGTCAGTACAACAACATTCAGTAGAAAAGGCAATGGACTAGAAGTCGAGGGAGCTGGGCTGACTCCAGACTGCTTGCCCTGGTTTTGGCTGGGATGGAGTTACTTTTCTTTCTTAGTAGCTGGTACAGTGCTGTGTTTTAGATTTAGTATGAGAATAATGTTGATAACACAACAATGTTTTAGCTGTTGCTAAGTAGTGCTTACCCTAAGCCAAGGACTTTTCAGTTTTCCCATGCTCTGCCAATGAGGAGGGGCACAAGAAACCACGAAGGAGCACAGCCAGGACAGTATCCCTCTGAACTGGCCAGAGGAGTTGGCCAGGAGCCACTGATCACTGTCTGGGAATGGGCTGGGCATCACTCAGTGGGTGGTGAGCAATGGCATTGCGCATGTCTTGTCTTTCTTGTATTTATTCCTCTCTCTTTTTCCTTTTGCTATATTTTACTTACTTTCAATTATTAAACAGTTTCTCTCAGCCTGTGGGTTTTGCCTCTTTCCAATTCTATTCCCTATCCCACCGAGAGGCGATAGGAGTGAGTGAGTGGCTGTGTAGCCAGCTTTAGTTGCTGGCTGGGGTTAAACCATGACCATGCCACTTCTTCTCATGGGGTTATTGCATGTAACTGAACTTTTCTGTTCCTTTTTTATTTACTCAGGCTGTAAGTACCAGCTACATGTTTAAACAGCACCTTGCATAATAGATCCTTATTCTCTCCTGGGGCCTTAGAAATGTGCAAGTTGTCCACTGAAATTCATAACAGACCTTTCCATACAACAAATACAGTGATGCCAATGTATTGATTGAGAGAAAAGGTTTCAAAATCAGGCACAAGGCAACAAAGGAGATAACTACCACTACTCTGAGAAGCTGCTTGATATTTCTAAACTGGAAAATGGATTATTGGTCCTCTTCTATTGCTCAGAATCTCTATTACCTTCACCTCTCAATAAGATGGCAAGAGGTTCCTCAACTTCACCTTTTTTTAAGTGGTGTGAGTCCACACAAAAAGTACTTTAATATTACTGTTAAAATGTTCACATCCTCATTAGAAAAGATATGATTGGCTCTGAACCCAAGCTGAATATTCTGACACGTATTTTAATAATTTCTCTGAGTAACACCAAGGTTCATCTTCTCATGACTCAATTTGCTATAGCTTGTCCTTTTGTGAACAACGGCACGTCATCTCCCATTGCCGGCTGTTATTACCTATACAATTTTCAGCTGTATTTTGTGTAGACCTGGTGACCTACTACTCCATTTACCCCAATTTTGAGTTCTCATCCCTGTTATTACCCAAATCAAGAATGACATCTCTTGAGCTATGGTGACTGCCTTGGAGTTCCCTCATCCTCTGCAAAATGAAAAATGTAGTTATTCATTGCCTTACAGCACATTTAAGGTCTGGAAAAGACATTAGGTTCCCAAGTCTCATCTTTCAGGTTGGTACTCAGATACGTGCTCAAAGATAATCACATTCTTAGGACTTACCAATACTAAGCACGTGATTCAGAGGTGTCCTTTAAAGAGTCACTAGGTTTGAGCAAACCTGAGGCAGTTCAAATAGTCTCTTTTCCACCCAATTTACCCTGCTTTGACGTGAATTATTAAGAAGAAATACTTAAGCTAAAAAGGAGACTGGACATTTATTTAAGTGGCAGATATATTCCCAGGTATGATGGCCCATTGCTCTGATTAATAGCAGTGCATTCAGAGAAGAGAACTGTGGGAAGCGTTCAGCAATCAAAGCCATCAGTCCAGCCTGTTGTGATCTGACTGCAGTTTTTGGCAAGTGTGGGCATCAGTTTCCTGATTTCATCTTTTATAGAGCACAAGCAGAACTGAGGACCAACAGCTCAGCTCCTGAAGACAAGTGGCTCATTTTATCTGTATCTGCTGAATGCCTATCCCTCTGGAGCAATGCTCTGCAGACCTTACCAGGTTTGTGTAAGCAATATCAAAAAATCTTACCTAAAGTTATAAAATCAGGGCCAAGCCCATGTCTTGCTGAGCACTCCCTTTTGACATTCACAGAAGCTGATTTGGCTTGCAAGAAGTGTAACGCTTTTTTAACACAGCTCCAATTTTCACCCTGAAAAAGACCCAAACATTAAGCATCTTAAAATGTGTTCTTCCGCTGACTGAGAATAAATAAATAAATAGATCAGATCAATATCAGAACTGGCTAAAAAAACCTAAACAACCCACCCAACAACTCCCAAAACCACAAACCGCTGCTATTCTGGTCCCAAAGTATTTTCTTATGATGCAGTTCTTACACAACAAGATATTTTCATGCTGTATTATAGATGCATAAATAAAACACTGAGTATATATATACTATGCAATAAAAGCAAAAGTTAATAAAGAATGCGTATACATTGATGTTACCAAACAATATCTAAGTGAAACATTTCTTCTTTCCTTCTGAATTGGTGGACTTCCAGACAACATTTCTCTTTCTCCCTAATGAAAGATTCCCCTATACAAAGTTTTGTGACAAGTTCAATGACACAGTAATTATTTCTTTCCTGTTTAGAAATATTTTGAGTAGCATGCAGTTGAATTTCAGGCTGCAAATGCCTCTTCATTGCGCAACAGCCTTTTTCCACAGTATTACGTTAAACCTATTAAAGGCTTTGTTTTCAATTTCATTTAAAATTGATTTCCTGAAGCTGAAAAACCCTTGAGTTTTCTCTTGGCCTTCCTTTTGTTACCACTTCCCATGTAATGATCCAGTAGTGATTCACAATTTGGTGTTTCCAGCTTCAGACTTCTTTATGTAATTGCCTAATTTCTTATGAGAAGGGCAGATACAGAAATACTTCAAGAGGCTTGTAAATAACTGACAAAACTGCAGTTATTTTTAATTTATATCTAAACTGTTCTGTTGTACTAGCAGAAAGAATGTGTTTGTATAGTCTTTTAGTGCAGTTTAGACCAGTCATCACCCAGTATCCAGCATGAACTTGCATAGACCTCAAGTTATTTTTCTGGTTACCATTACTGCAATGGATTGTATTCTTCTGGAGAACCTACAATGGAGTAATAAATTGCACGACTTCGTGTACTCTCCCCTTTTTTGATTTGACTCTAGCCAGTCTTATGAAGAAGATCTTGCAAGATTGCATGGCTTCCCTGTGCAAAGATGAGCCAGAGTTCGCTCTTCTCCAGATTTCAGCTCTGAAAACATGAACTTGCAGTATTTTTCCACCCCGCCATCTAGCTCTGAGAGGTAATATGGGTTAGCTGATGCACACTTCTCCCCACACCATACTGCTAACACTATGAATGTTACAGCTGGTGGTGCTTATGATAACGCAGTTAATGAGGAAAGCCAATTGTAAAAACCAGAATAAAACCCTACACTTGCCAACTGGGAAAAGACAAACATTAGAATAGGTACAGGCAAAAAAAGGTATTCAAAAAAGGAGAATGAAGCTATCATAGCTAGAAATATCCACAAATAGCGTCATACATTGACCTTGTGCAATGATGCCTTGTTTACATGGTTTGTATTACATTGTTAGTTATTTCCTGAACAAAGGCTGAAGTAAAGATTAATTAGGACACTGAAAAATAAAGTGAGGAGGTTGAGAGAGGAAAGGCCACAAGTACAGAATGAGTTCTGTTGAGTTTAGATGGTGGCTACAGACCTCTGGGGCTTGTTCTTTGGCTAAAACTTCAGACCTTGTGAAAGGAATTAAATGTCAAAAAAAAAAACCACCACAGGTTTGGTCACAGCAGCTGGGTAAATCTGGATAAAGTATCACACGAGTGGTAAGACTTGGGATTTTAGATTCAGTCCAGTCTTTGCTTCTACATCTACAGAGCTTTGCTTTGCAAACAGTGATAACCACACAAAAATGAAGGATGTACTGGAGAGAACGGTCCTACCTATTACCTACACACACCTTTGCAGAGATGAAATGGTGTGCAGCTTTTCCAGCAGAACCCAATGGGTTATATGGCTCTGGGAGCATCCCCTTTCCTTCCTCACAGAAAGAAGAGATACTGGAGCTATGGTTAAAATCCACCCTAACACCACAGAGACAGGTTTTGTTCTCATACATGTAGTGCCATGCTATTTATTTATTTGATTAAAACTAATTCATAAGCACTTGACATTCCTCTCTGAGAACCACTGGTTTGGCAAAAGTTAAGTGAGAGATAAAAAACCAGAAGCTATTCACCTCCCAGAAGCTATTCTAATCTGGAAACAAAAGAGGATGTTGAGCAAGTTAAAACATATGGATTAATAGGTGAAGTAGTACATATACAGAGAAGAGTAGAATAAAAGGAGGGGTGATAAGCATGGATAGACCCTGAATCACTCTAAGAAAGGAGCTTACACACACTCCTTAGTTTTATACTTAATCCTAAATTACTAGTGTTTTGCAAATACAGGCATGCCTACCCATGTAATGCAGCGGTCTGCTGAAGATCCTCAAGCCAGACATAAAAGCCAATTAGTATGCCTACACAGTGCAGTGCTGCACCACAGAGACAAAGCAGTTCAGGTCCCAGAAACAGAATCACCTTATAGGAACATCTCACTTGGATACAGCAGTGGGCCCAGAGCCACAACACCTAGCCAGAATTTACATCAGCTGCCTTTACGTGAAGCAGCATAGTATGAGATGGAGACCAGGTAATGGCTGAATGAAGAGCACAAGCACAATACATCTCAAAATATAGAAAAGCATCATCACTTTAGGCCACCTTGGTGTTTCCAAAGCTGATTTACAAAGCAAAGCTCTTGGAAATCACATTCGTGGTATCTGGACGGACTATTTTGTGCTGGCTCACAGCTTGGGATCATTTCGAATGCCACCCTAGAGAGTAGTAACCCCATGGAAGATGTGCCACTGGTCAACAGTCGGACCTTAGATTCACATTTGTCTTACAAAAAAAGTGCAGTAGAAGCAAATTCAGAGTGTGTGGTCACAAATGGGCAGTGAGACAGTATATAACACTGTCAACAAAAGTCCAGATCAAACTAACTCCAATCATGCTGCCTCCCAGCCCAACAGCCTCACTGTTCACCAGGACCGCACCAGTAACAGTCACCAAATACAAGTGAGGAGACCACAGATTCAGCAGAGCCAGAACCTGCCTTTCTGTTCAGTAACAGTTTCTACTGCTCTCCTTAGGAATGTGGCAGAAGGAGGCTCAGACAACATCAGGAGTTTCTGCCATGCTACCCAGTAGTTCGGTCCATGTGTATTTCATGAATAGCCTTGGCTTTAGCGTATGGTACTGAGTGAAGAGACCAGGATGTGCTTCCCCAAAGGAGGGTCCCTGGGGCTGATCATACTGCAGCCTTCAGGGATCCCTAAAGGACACCAAGTCCCTGAGAAAAAGGAACAGAGCTCACAGCCTTTTCCACTTAAAAATAAATCAGTTAAATCAGAGGAAGTGGGGCAGGTGGCTTGTTTCCCAAGCACCGCTGATTGCAGGGCGAGCCCAAGCACTGATTCACCAGCAGACCCAGGCCATTGTCCCAGCCTGCCTGCGCACAGGAAGGAGATCCTGGTCTCAGCATCCCGACAGCCACCACCCAAGCACATTACTGCACCCTGTCCTGGAGCAGGGCACCCGAAACCTCGGCAGGACCTACAGATGCAAGCACAAAGCTAAGATTTTTCCCCACTTTGTTTTGCTCTCCTGATGTTTGACCACCTGCCTGCTACACTAGAAGAACATTGTGTGCTGCTGCTTTAAATAGACTCCAAATACACACAGGAAGCAAAATATAAATAATTGTAACATGTGCATTTAGTACACATGAGAAATCATTGATAATTTCCTCTTCTGTGGTTCTGGTTAAAAGAGCAAGCATCAAACCAGGCAGACAGACCACTTCACACCACTGGAATGTGCTTATCTAGAAAGCCATGCCAGGGGACACTGTGAGCAGGAAAGCAGTGATTTACAAGTAAAACCCTCCTCCCAATCTGAGTGTTTCTTCAAAAGACCTTTCCCCTTCCATCAGTCTTGCTCTCCCTGTTCTCTACGGCAGTGGCTAATGAATTGGGATGACAACATGGGTTGATGAGACTGAACCTCTCAGCCTGGCTTTCCTCTCTGTTTGACACTGCGACGAAACTACTGCCCCACTTTTGGCATCCCAGAACGAGGCCAGGGAACAATCTACATTGCCATAAATCCAGGCTTTCCCAGCAAGATCAAGAAGGAGGGCAGCTGTGGGAGGCCTCTGTGAAGGCAGAGGAAGCTGTAACAAACGTGTGAAAATTAACAGGATTCATGTTTACATTTGGTATGTCTACACATATGGGCACAGGCATCCCACCAGATGTGAACTGCTTGCAGATGGGAAGCCCCCTTTTACTTGCGTCACCGAGTTGGACTTAAGCTGCTACAGCTCCCAGCCTGGACTGCTTCACATCCAGATGGAGGTGAAAAAGCAAGTGTTTGCACCTGTGCTTGCGAACATATAGCCAGAGATTTTGCCAACCATGTCAAAAATGAAGCCTCTAAGATGTGGATTCAATGAAAAATAGGATGGGCAAAACTCTGCCCCCACATGCTTGTAGAACTCAGTAGAATGAGATGTGTTCATCCTGTCAGTTCAGGATGTCACGCATAGTTTTCTAGTAGCTGGTCTAAATGTGGGATGAGCACTTCTTGCTCTTGCCTGATAGCATTACCTCCCCTGCCTGGGAAAGGCTCATCCCTTGTGTACTGAGCACCATGCACCAAAACACCAGGGGAATGCTCGCTCAGATGCGCTGTTACTTCTTCTTTGGAGGGAAGCCATCGGTAGCAGTTTAACCCCTTTTTTACCACTGACCAAACAGTTTCCAAATGAGCCCTCCAGTGAAAAAGTGACGTTTTTCAAATTGATTCATAAACAGGGAACAAAGATTGCAATTCCTCTGAGCTTTCTGGTACTCAACGTAACTATGCCAATTAAAGACACCAGCAGAATAGGGTTCCCTTTCCATTCTTTCTGGCTGTCAACTGAGACTAGAATAATTTAAGACACTACTCTAAGCTTGGAGTTTGAGAGTGAAAACTGAGCATACTAAAACAGAAAAAATGTGAGTTTCCCCCTTACTGTTTTTTCATAATATTCCGCATAAAAATGCCTAAACTGATGACAGCACAATCTACTTTTTTAGTTATGGCCTTACATTTACTATCTGCTGTAAATGCAAAGGGGGAGGGAAAGATTCAGATTTGTTTAATAGCCTTCAAAATTAAATACATCACTGTGCAGCCACATGCAGAAGCAGTCCCAGGCTTTCATCAGGTTCTCTCTTGTGGAAGATTAATAATCTCTCATATAGGAGTTACTGTCTTTTTAGCACTGTCTTATTAGGAAAAAAAAGAAACATTGAACTTCTGTGCTGTGTGCTTTGACAGCTTGGGCAGTGTGCAGAGCTTTTTATCTGGTTTTAAACAGTGGATATTCACCCTATATTCAGGGAAGAAATAATAAATCCTTACCTGGGAATCACCTTCTGTGCAATTACCTGATAAGATGTCAAATGAAGCAAGGCTTCATTACTTCTCTGAAGGAGATTTTCATGTGGAAGTAGCTCTCCTTGCAGGGGGTTGCCAACTTTGTTATTGATGGCTATTTCCTCACATTCTTTTCTTTTGACTGTTGAACAATTACTACTCCAGTGGAGAAGGTCTTGCCCAAGGGAGAAGAGCTGCTGGATGAAAGGAGGTGGCTGGGACAGCAGTGGTGTGCAGTCAGGCCATCCGTTACCCACCAGGTCTCCCCAAGAACAATAACAGGAGAACTTGCAGAATGCAATCAAGTGCATTCTTCTCCAGGGTGATTAAAGAAATATTCGATTTGATGCAACTGAGGTACAAAAGCTTTCTGTATCCTTCTTCTGCCAAGCATGGAAGAATGCCTTGCTTTAAATTATTTACAAGAACTCCTGTATGCTAAAGGCATATCATTTACATGGAATCTAGGCAGCTTCATGCAATCACTGCTTATGCATAATTGTACAAAAGTAAGCGGAGGGAGAGAATCTAAATGGAGTCAGCTTATCAGACATCAAGTTTATTCTACTTCTCCCAGAAAAACACCTATGGATGTTTGCTAGAAATCTCTTTTTCTCTACTAATAGGACAGATCTGAAAAGTAATAACAATAATAAAGTCTTAATTCTGACTTTGTAACTGCACCCAGTTTAAAATCTGCAAATACGATAAAATCCATATAAAGCTACTTGTAATTAAACAAGACAAGGTAAAAGTAGTAATAGTTGAGAAATTCAAGCAAGTTGTGAGTTTGCTTTCCTTTCCTTGCTTCTCTCAGGCTTCTGCTCCCCAAAAGCTAGCAATGGTATAAATCACATCTCTCTTCAAAGCATTGCTAAACATCCAAGAGGAGAAAATAATATTGCATATCACTTAACATCAGCTGTGCCCTAACATATTCAAAATCAATTATGTTTCACATCATGCAGTCTCAACTTTTAGCAGTTATTTGTGGTGCTAATTTGAGTTGCTGTAGATAATTAGAGGATCTATCTCCACCATTATAACAAAAATTACTTTTGTAGGATTTGCAGAGGTAATAACGGCATTACAATCACAATGATTTTAATAAAGGCCAGATTGTGTCTAGCTCTAATACCCCAAATTTTTAATGACTTTATCCCACAATATCCACAGAAGAAAATTAAGCACCTTTATCTCCATTTTCTATCAGTGAGGAACTGAAGCTCAGCAGTGACACAGTTTAGACGCTCCAAGACATAAGCATCCTGCTTTCCTCTACTTCTGACACAAATATTGGGATGATAAAAACAGCACAACAACATGAATCGGGACATAGAAAAGAGCTCAGACTCCTCCTGGAGGCCTGGGCTCCTGACACCATTATATCTGTGAGCTGGCCTCTCTCTTAGTGGAGTACAATGTTTCTAGAGCCAACCTAGCTTTATCAGGGAAGGTTCAGAGTCACAAACCTTAAGTAAGCTGTAAAACATGGTGATGGGGAAAAATAAAGAGGCTACTGGAGATCTGCCTGCAGCAAGGGAAGGAATTTGCCTGAAGAGGATGATTGTTTCAGAATTGTTTGACGATATAATAAACAAAATACTGCACTAATAATTTCTGTAGATCCATGATGCCTTGCAATGCAGAGGAGTATGAGTACTCCCTGCCCAGAAAGGACTTCCTGCATAATTTCAATCTGAAGAAATATGCACTCATTTATCAATGACAAAAAGTTAGAAAGCAATTTCTTAGCCTTAGTGCTTTCTCTTGAGCAGAAATCATCCCATCAACATTTAAGATGTGTAACGGAGACTCAAATGATTTTAACACTCAGGCTTCTTTAAATTGAATTAAAACTGCTCTGAACCAATATTGCAAAGGATAAAGTTCAAGGCTTCATTCATATAATACAAGGATGTAATGCAATAACCGTCTGTTTGAGACACGTAAGTAACAGATCAGGGACAAAGCCGCAGACAGGATGTCAGCAGTACACACAGGGAATTAGCCATGCAACTCCTTCACATTAATTACAGATACGCACATCCGAATCACCATACAGCATGATGAAAATGTGCCAAGCAATAACTATGATTCATAGTTTACCATTAACAATGCAGCAAAAGGTTAAAGCGGATGATGCTCTTCCAGCACCATTAGGCAACCACAGTTGCATGTTCTTCCTATGTCCAATCTGAAATGAAACATCAGTCATGGAACAACACGGTAGGAAGCAATTCTTATAACATCCTGAAAGTGCCTTTTTTTATAATGTTACTATATAAAAATAAGTATTCTCATACCAATTGTCAGGCACCAATATAGTATTTTTCTACAGAAACCTAACAAAAAGCAAATATTGTTACACCTTGCAAGATGCTGTTATACCTTGAAAGATACAAACGCACATTCTGTATCATCATATCTGTCAGAGACAAAAAGCTATTTATATGATTAGAAAGACCTTGAAAAGTTCAATTTCTAAATCTTGTCTTTGTGCAAAGTAGGTTATTGGCATGGGGCATAACCTGCAACTCTACTCCCAGTCAAGTATGTCTTGGAACTCACCATATGTGTTTCGGGTAGACAAGTACGTCTTAGTTTTGTGCCAAACATTCTTTTGCTATGTTTTTGTCCAAAAAAATAAACACAGTTTCAGCAACAATAATGCAGACAAGAGAAAAATATTTCACTTCCCTTATATATCAACAATACATAGAGAGGGAAAGTCACTCATCAGGACTGACTGCATGCTTAAATATTCTTGTGCAATAGTTCTTGACATCAGCAGGGCTGGTTTGCACACAAAAGGCTGAACTGAACACTGAAAACCCAAGCAACTGAATTCAGTCAGAGAACAAGGAGCTATTTCCAAGAGTCAACACCTCTTGTAAAGCTCCTTACGTGTATGAGGTCTGCATGATACTGGTTCTCTCAAAATAGAAGTGAGATGTTCATGAAGTAACAAAAATAATCATTCAAAGCATCAAAAAGGAGCACACATATTTGAAATTACACACCTATGACTGAAATGTCACTGACAACATAGAAATGTAATTGGTTTGGTTTGGTCTGCTGTAAGTGCTGTATTTTCTTTTTTGACCTGCCAGTTTTGTGCAAGAACGCCAGAAAGACAAAAATACATCTTATTGCGACAGAACGTACCTAAGGCATTACTGCATTATTCTAAGAGCCTCTTGACATTTGGCTTTGTCCTCATGACATCTGTAGCTAATGCAAAATTGAAGCCCTTATCAAGGGCTTTAAGGTAAAGTTTACCAGCATTAACTGCGAGGCAGCCTTTCTCAGATGTTTTCCATACACTTTCTGTACTAGATTTGGAAAATTAAGCTTTTCATGTAGTTTCTAACTAATGGGTAAGATCCATCAAATCTCTTCTGGTAACCAGGTGTACCCTGTTTTTCCAGGAGTAGCGCTCCACTGGCAGAGAACAATGACTGATGTTCTTTACCTCAAATGAACTGGACCCTGTAGGCTAGGAAAAAAGTGAGCCACGAATCTGCTCTTCAGCTGAGTTGTTTTACAGGTGAAATCACCAATTATAGCTCATGTTCACCCATGGAGTCTTGAAGGAGGCTGTGCTTGGAGTAAGAACTCTTGACTATTCTTTTCTGCAGAAGGATACAGATCACATATACACTTTGTAGGCTTTGCCCAACTTGCAGCACAAGACGGTCCTTCTCTCATACAGGACCCCTCTCTCTATATCCAAAAGTGCTAAGCTACCTCTTGCCAGTACCAATGCTTCACAGCTAGTGATGATGGAAATGGGGGAAAGCTTTCTGCTTTATTTTCTTGCCCTCATAACCAAAAACCGGAAAACAGTAAGGGTATCATTCACTCATGTTTCTATAGCATAGTATTTGATACATAAATTTCAATATATAAATTCAGATGAAATACTTTCTGAAAGTGACTCTTGGAATTAAACACAAAGCTGATTTCTTCAGAATTGAAAGATGTTGCTTTACCTTTAATGCTTTATCAGTTTTTGCTAAGCTGACAACACATCTCCAAGTTACCAAATGAACTATAAAGTTTTTGGTCACTGCTACTATTTCATTAGATTCACCTCAATGCAGCTTTGAGATGTAAGGGCCTTAAATTATGACACATAAGTTGATTAACACAAGAGTTGTGAAACTTCTGTGTTAAGAATAGTCATAATTTTAAACGACAGTTCAGCTCCTCAGGGTGGGAACATGTTCAGCTTACTGAGTTTTTGGCAGCTGAAGATGCAGAGTGTGCAGTAGAAGCTAACTAACACCCAATAAGAGCTGTCCTTTAATTTCTGTGATCATCTGTCTCAGCTTGCCTGGGACAGTCTCTTGAACACTAGTTCTACCCTTAAGTTACTATGTTTTACTCTCTGCTCACGTGGACTGAAGTTCTACAGTATAAAATGCTCTTTATTTAGTCTCTGCTGAGAATTAAGCAGCTTTTTGTAGAGGTAAAACTCATAAATACAAACCATTCTTTAGGCAGCTTTCCCAGACCCCTGGAGCTTCAGGCTGCCCTGAGTCCTGCAATGCACTAACTCATGCTCAAGACAAGTGCCCTACAGCCTAGATCAACATAAAAGGTGAAACCTTTCTACAAGAAGAGAACACAGTGCTCTAAGTTTGGTTCCTCTAAATAAAATAGGGAGGTAAAGCACAGGTTTCTGACCATGCTTTGAAAGGCATTTCAGCCAGTTTTCCATCTGTAAATGCGAGCCATCACACAGATCTTAAACAAGCAAGTTTAATGAGCTTGGTGACATTGCTACACATATAAATGATGCCTCAAGAGGCAAAAAATTAAATGTAATGGCTGGTCTGGGATTGATGGACTTGCTGTGAGCCTGTGCTTAAGCAAAACAAGGGAGATGAGAAGAAAGTGAGTGTATGGGAAACACACAGCCTCAGAGAGAAGGATATATAAAAGGAAAAAGCAAAGTGAAAGGTTCTTTATCATTGCTTAATGCTAAAATAGCCAAACTTTTCACATATGACAGATTTAAACACAGCATGGACAGAGGAAATCATTATTGCAGCTCCACAGAGTGAAACCCAGTCCCAAAATACAACTTGCCTAAGAAGTGGGAAACCTCAGTGACCGGACATTCCCTAACCCAATGCCCATCTTGTGCATTTTGATGTTTCGCAGTGTAGGACTTCTGCCTGTGTGATGGCAAGCACAAAGATCCTTGTGTTTGCTTTGGGCCTCTGGCTACTATTGTAATAGACAATAACAAATATTGCTCACATTCCTTCAGCAGTACACAGCAAATCTAAAATGAACTGCAACAATCTGGACTGAGGGCCCAACAATTACCCCGTCCTCCTTGAACAGCCATTACAGAAGAAGAAACAGAAGTGAGAGCAGAAGGCAATGACAGAAGGAAGAAGGGAACAGACTATGTCACATGGACCAATCTCCACAGGAAGCCTGCTGTTGCCCCCAGGCTGAAATAGAAGGGAGGTCATAAAAAACAACCAGCCAAGAACACAAATAAAACTGCATTGAGAAGCTCATTCCTGGAGAATATGGGCAGATGTAGCAAAATTCAGTAGAAAATAGGTGACGCCTTTTTTTTCTACACAAGAAAATAGACACATCTTGCTTCAATGAACACATCAGCTGAACTTCTTTTTTTGTTACAATAAAAGGAAATCTAATTGAATGCAATGTGTAAATAATACAAGAGTTTATTGGCAGGGAGGAGAAAAAGCCTCTACATTCTATGAGTATTTTATTACTGCCTGCTTTTGAATTGCAAACCAGTGACCTCAAGGGTATTTAGAGCAAGACCATTGTAAGAGGCATTCATGTTATCCAATGCCTTAGAAGAACAGGGAAAACTCCTTCTGAAATGTCTCTAACTACATCTGAGGAAGCTGCTGCAAGCAGGCACACAGCTGCTTGGAGGCCATCAGAAATGGGATTAACACGTCCATGCTGAGACATTGAGAGATCATAGCCAGATACCCCAAAGCTGCATTTGCATTCTTCAGCTTTTAAGTGACAAAGACATGGAGAAGAAGCTTTTACTTGGAAGTATGGGATGTGCAATTGTACTCTCCTGGAGTAATCATTTACGAAACAAAGATTCTGCTCTTAACAAGGGCAAAATTCAGTTCTTTCTGAAACCAAATTCATAAGTCCTATAGACTTTTCTTCGATGTCAGTGAGTAACACAATCCTACAGCATGAAAACCACAGTTGTGTAGATATGACGCATGAGGGGAGGAGAGCTGTTTTGAGTGTTGCCATTCTCTGAAGGACATGCTGATCTTTCTAGGGCTGGATTTTTTTTGAAGTTGTGCTAATTCAGACTTTTCCGGTTCCTGTTCCCAGCTCCTCTGAAACCTATTTAGCCATGATTTTGGTTAGAGTAATTATAGGTACTAGAGTGTTGTTCTTTCTCCTGAGAATCGGAGATCATCCCAGATTTCTTCCACACAACCTGATTTTGCCCCTCTCCTTCCAAATTCTCACCTTCCCACATCCCTTTTTTGCTTGCATATGCATCCATCCCTTGGCCAATCCACCAAACTCCAGATTTTGTCTGACTTGAACAAACACAGCCTGTACTAAAGCATCTACAAGGCTTTTGCGCATGTACAATATAAAAATCAAAAAAAAGGATTGCTCCTTCATGCTGTAGTCATGTCAGAGGTTACAATTCCATCTGGATCTGTCCTTGGACCACTGATCTCTATACAACGCTGCTCCCTGTAAAGCAAAGATACGTATCAGGATTGAGAAGAACATGGATGCCAGTGGGGCCATTCAAAGCCTTGCAGACATCTCTGACCTTCCCTTGGAAAGAGAGCCTCTGCTCACACAGAGCTTGGGAGATGCAGAGCCATCGCTGTGCAGAAGCCAGCCAGGTTAGCTGTGACAGGGAGCAGCCACCACTGACAGGCAGCTCAGTGGCCTAACTAGGCGGTCGGCTCATTCTTAGGTGTCTGACCGTCACAGCAATTGGAAGTAATTGAAGGTCTTTTCACCAGGCTCAGCAGGGAAAACCAAGGAGCAAAAGGGCACGGGGCTTGGCCACTGTCCCGTTGGAGTTGAGGCGTGCTGGTGGCAGGGTGTGGAGGTTTGCAATGCCAAGGCTACTCCTCCAAGGCATGGTGCGAGCCCCGTCGCTGCCAATCAGCCGTAACTACCAAGAGCCATTAAAATAAACCCCAGTAAAAGTGTTGTTGACATCTCAGATTATATAAAGGGCCAGTTTTAGACAGCAGCATTGCCTCTGTGTTGTTATAGACTCCCTTCCACCCTTCTTACTCCATTTCTAATCAGTGGCGGCGGCTCAGGTCTCATAAAAGAAAGTCCTGTACTTGTCCGGGTCTCCTCACCACACACAGAGAAGGAATTTGGAGCAGCATTGTTGTTTGGGGTACTTCAGGACTCAATGTTCTCCTGAAGTGTTTTTACTTTCTTTTAAAAGCATTATTATCTAACAGCTTGATTAAAAATAATACCAAAGTGTGAGAAGGGGCACTCATGGCACACCAACCTGAACTACTAATCCAAATTCCAAAATGATCTAATACAGAGCCCCTGAAGTGGAGGACACATAATCACTGTATTTGCTAATAGCATGCAGAGGGGTATTCTTCTTGGACCAAATCTTTTCCTTCTTTTGATATAGCTGAGAATCGTCAGAACATCCTCTTACCCCCTTGCTGCCACATGGCTAAAGGTGCAAACCTCATCAGCTCCCAAAAGCCACAGATTAAGAGTGCTCTGAGTTATTGCAAATACCAGACTGGCAATGCCAGGACAATGCACATCACTGAGGGCATGGGTGAGTCTCTTGAGCGTTGTACTGATTCTCCTGTGAGCAAAGAAGGGCAGACAGGGCTGAGCTGAGCCAGGATGCTCTCTCCAGCAAACTGAAGCTGTTGGACACGGCTATTGCCTGCACAGAAATGATGAAACCATCACCAAAGGCACTTTCCCAGGCTCAAGACATGAAGTAATCTCAAAGATCAGTGCATTTGCTCTGAGCCCATAGCATGTTTTCCTGCTGTGGGTATCTAGCACTCCACAACATCAAAGCAAACAAAATAAGAGCTCTGCGTGACTTCCCTATAATTGAAAATTACACCACAAACACCATTGGTGCACAGCACCTTTCTTACATGTTTATGTATTTCACCTGCTGAATATAACAGCCCTTTCACTGGGGACAGTATGACCTCCCTGTTGAGATTTTGGCTCAGAAATCATCACAATGAGAGGAGAAACCAGCCTCTTCTACCAACCCTTCTTCCTTCAGTAACTTTTACTGCAACTGATGTCTTGAGACATTTGTGTCAGTTTGGTCCCCGTCTGAGAATTTTCTCTTAAGAGCTCAATGTATTTTGGAGTTGCTCCAGGGTGAAAGGAGAAGTTGGACAACCTTGGTGATGGCAATAGGACAGCAGGAAGAGCAGGAATCCCAAAACAAGACAGGTAGACAACAGAGAAAAAGGAGCCTGCAGCTCAGCAGCAGAGACTGAAGAGTGAGCAGAGACAGGCTCCACCATGCCCCAGGATTATTAAAAGGACAGAAACAATCAGCAGAGAGAAAACAGCATCTAAATTGGCCCTTGGGAAAATGGTGACAAGAAAAGTTTCTCTGAACACTGGAAAAGACAAAGCAACTATTTTACAATGTACGCACAATGAAGGCAACTGAACCCTGAAGCCAAAAGGACTAGCACAGAAAAGAAGAGACTGTGGTCAGGAGGAAGGACATGCAACAGAAAATCTGATTAATCTTGAGGGTACAATGACTGAAATTTAGTCCATGGAGAGTTTGGAATAAAATCATCATCATTCCATTTTACAGAAAAGATTGGAAATTACAGCATTCTTTATAGGCAGGAAACAAGAAAAAAACACCATCAAAACAATACTGAGTTTTTCCAAATTAGGCAACAGCTGAGATTCCTATTTCTTGGTCCCTCAGGGTGCCAGGCACTCCCCACTAACCTGAGAGGGACCCAGGTGTCTCCAAGCCTGTTCCCAGGCTGTCAGGAGGGCACAGAGGAGGTTGCCAGACTGCTGGCTTCTCCACAAGGAAACCATGGAGCTGAGTACCCTCAGCCCAAGCAGCTGCTGGGACATGTGCTAAACCTGCAGACACTGGAGCCAGGAGCAGCCTCTATGGCTGGGAGGCTCTGAGCCAGCAGGCCCAAAAACCCAAACTCCCTGACAGCTTGCCAAGCAGCTTGGCAGTCACCAGGCAAAGGGCCAGTGCTTCAGCACAAGTCAGTAGTAAGCTCTTCTCTGCTTTGGTATCAGCTAGTCACTCTTCTCCTGAACACAATTCTTACTACTCCTGCCACTGAGGTGGTCCTACACTCTGTTTTCAGAGTACACACTGGTGCAGCAGACAGCTGTCTAATTTGACAGCAGTGCAGCCAGCACATCTCGTTGTGTCATATTTAGTCATACTTGACACTTATTTCCCGTCCCCCCCCAAAAATTAAACACAGACTAAAGCAATTATAGTCCATCTTCCTGCTCTATGTTCATCGCTTGAGACTGCTTTGCCTCCATTATTAGGAGGCAAAGCAATTATTACAGCATTGTGTTATATACAGTATATTTTTCCAGTTCTTGTACAGCCATCGACTGTTGTAGGGTATAGCTGCTTCATGCCCAAAAACATCCTCAGGCAAAATACCCCAGTAGAACTAAACCTTCTGGAAAGCTTTATAGGATGCATGACCCCAAGTGAATCGTTGCATATGTTTTATTGATTTGTTTTGCCTATATATGAATAAAGATCTGAGGATATATCCTACAGCATTAATTTAGGTTGGTACTGTATTACAGAAGAGGGGACTTGTGCCCCAGTCAGAATTGGGCCTTCAATCCTAAAGCCAATAACAACAGACTCAAATATGACCTTTATGTGGAGAATTGCATGAAGAATGAGCTATGCTAAGACTCAGCCTCGCATCTCCTGTTATAAGACACACACACTCCCAATCACCTTCTGGAGCTCTGCTCCTACCTTTTTCCTGGAAAATCAGAAGAGGCAACAAGAGAGATTTCACTGATTTTTTCATGAGATAACCCTGCTTGCCTTTTATTTTGTTAAATCATAATCAATTTTCTTTTCCCCAGATTTCTCTAATCTTTTCCCTGCAGCGTGTCTGTTTCAGCCAGCCTTCACTCTTCCCTCTAGTGCCCAACACCGCTCTCTTTGTCAGGGAAGGCACAGGGAGTTCAGGTTTTCCCCTCTCCATTTCTCTTTGGACCTGACACTAGCTCTGACCCCTGCTCAGCCTTTGCTTTGAAGTGCTTTTTCTGCTCTCTGCTTTCCCACTGGATCGTGTTAACCCTCCTCCTTTCCCCACTCCATCAGTTGGCTTCAATAAGTGAGAGGAGCTCACTGGAACCTCCTCTTTTGTCTTACCAGTGTGCTTTCACTTCTCATAAAACCCTACCCACCTTCCACATAAAACAGTTTGGCAAAAAGCAACCACTGCAAAGACTAAACACTGCACAGGGAACACCACTAGCTATGTGAGACGAGCAGGTCTTGTGTTTGACCCATGCAACTTCACAGTCAAACTAAAAGCAAGAAGCCACATGCTTCCCACTTCCCAAGGTGACTGCATTTAAGTGTCCCTTTTGCCATGTGCTGAGAACAGCATCACCCTTGGAGGGCTCTGCACCTTTGTTCCTGTTTTATTGCAATTTTAGTAGAAAAAAAACCCAGAAATTTGGCTTAGGTAGAGATGATGGATTCGATTCAGTTGCCTTGGTGCTACAACTCCCAGCTGATGGATGTTCAGGTCAAAGCAAGAAATGGCATCAGCACAAAGAGAATGGTTTGGCTCTCACTTATTAAAGACTCCTGAAAGCTTTCCAGATCTATAAATATTCACATTATTCTCACAGAGGGGCAGAAAAAGAATGATTTGTATCCTTCTAGCTTGTTCTGTTAACACATCCCCATTTTTCAGTGTTTCCCAGTTGGATAAATACCACGATAAACAGAGAAAACCCCTGTGAGAGAAAATATATTTTAAAGTAAATTGCAGTGGTGTGTAGTATGTAAATATTTGCAATGGTATGGGAAAATATCTCTATTCATTGCACTAACATATGCTGAATACAAAGATGACCAGTCTCCATTGATGCCTTTCAAGACATGAATAGAATTTCCACTATAGGAAAATAATCCCAGTGACTTGTGTATGCTATATAAACAGCATACATAAACATACAGGCAATATACTTTCAAGTAGAAAACATTATTGTAATTACAATAGCAAAGCTTGATTTATTTTCTATACCTCTTTTGCCAGAAAGTTAAATATCTCACAGAATCTGAGTCATATTGCGTGAGGATCAAAACCAGAGCAAATTCAAAGCTCAGTAAACATGGTAACTTTTTAACCACTCCATTAGTGAGAAGTGATGATAACATCGTAATAAGAAGGCACGAACATTTTGCTCAAAAACTACATTGCAGAGATAAACTGTAAGAGCTTGGGAATATCCTGGTTAACGCATCAGGCTGAAGGACTTGTACAGATGTATCTGCCTATCTCCTAAGCATTTTTCATTATTGCTTACTACATTATTATTTTTAAATTATTATCATAGTTACAAAATCCAACTCAGCTTCTTCACTCCTCACTTCAGAATAGTGCAGCAAACAAGCATATTTTCACACGTGTATGTGATCTACATACACATGTGGCTTCATGGTATATGGGAGCTGAGTGGGGACACTGAGCCATAGCATTCAAACACACCTCCATGGGTAACACTGGGTTTAAGTGATCCCCTCCTTAATATATCAAGATGAGTTAATTCCTCTGTGCCATGCTGATGCAGCTGTAGAGACAGTAACAACCTTTCACTGCTCCAACCTTTTAACTACTTTGGGCATTTCAAGTGTTTAAGGCAAGCTCTGCCTTTTAGCCCATGAAAGTCTTTTGCCTAACATAAAGGGTGCTTCTCATAGTTGCTCATTTTCTGGTTTCTATCATCATCATGCAATTAATATCTGATATCTGACACCAGTTATTAAAAACCCACCCCGTGAAGCTGTCAAAACACAAACCAGTCAAAAAAAGGCACATGTGGAGTGTACAGCCCCTCACTTTACAGCTAGCTACAAACCTGCTAATGTGCAGCAATGATTTCTCACCTTTGAAAACTTAAGGTAATAATCACAGACACACAGCACCCATTCAGCTGTCTTGCTGTCAAGCAGCCTGAAAGAATTAAAACCAGGTTGGGGATAATCTATTTTGATCTCCCATAGTCCCTATGAAAATTAAAGTAGCCAAGTGTGGCTTTCCATACACTCCTAGCACTGCTCCTCTGCTCAAAGGCTGCAGGAGCCCCAGGTGGCCCTCAGCAGAACCTCCTCCTCCTTGAGATACCTCAAGGATTTTAGCAAGGTGAATGCCCACGGTTATGGAGCTAGCTAATGCCACCTCTCATTTTACACTTGCCACTAAGCAGCCTGCAGGCAACCAGCATGGATCCAAAGCTGTTGCATATGTTTACTTTAGCCTGGGAGAAAACAAGGTAGGGGAAGGACATGCTGGCAGAACCCATGCCTCGATTCTGTACAGAAATATCACCGTTTCACTCTGGCTTCTTATTTTCACTGTGTTACATCATCAAGGTCTCAGCCTTGTTGCACTGAACGATGTAGAAAATGAATCAGCATCTCCCCATGCAGCCTGTTGAGCAGAACCAGAACTGGTAAGTTCAGGGCTCCAGATGAAGGCAGAAAACCTGCAGCCCCCACCAAGACCAAAGGGAGCTGTAACGGGCTGTGTTCTAAGCCCTTCCACCACAGCATGCGAGAAATGGCTTTCAAGAACAACAAAGAGTATGTACATTTTGTACCATGTTGAAGGGGGAAAATAGCAACAAGGACAAGAAAAGCTTGGGTTGTGAAGGATGTTCCAGCAGAGGTGATTAATGGTGTTGAAAGAAACCCCAACTGCTGTCTCAAATTTCTTTCCAATTAGCCACAAAGTTACACTCCCTCCTCTTTCCTTTTGTTTTTTAGAGTTTTTTATTTTCTTCCTTTTACCTGTGTTTGATTTAGAATCGAGGTTGGTGATTTGTGTTATGACAGCAAAAATAAAGGATCTGAATACTGTATGACTGGGGATTTCAAGCATTGCCTTTGATGGCTCATTAGCTGCATGTGGCTACATGCAACACTGCTCGACTGAGATATATTGCCCAGGATTTAATTCCAGAATAATTTCAATAGCATTAAATTGAATGCTTGCCCTTTTCACCATGTTATTTAAATGGTACTTTGTATGCCAAGCTTGAAAAAAGAGCAGAGGAAACACAGATGCAGTACTGTTG
The DNA here is from genome assembly GCF_963264785.1 of Psittacula echo. NCBI lineage: Eukaryota > Metazoa > Chordata > Aves > Psittaciformes > Psittacidae > Psittacula > Psittacula echo. The sequence continues at coordinate 7,295,984 of NC_137745.1, forward strand.
GAGCGTGTGCTGAACTTTGTTAAAATGTTCAACATTTATTAGAATTATTATACATTTTTTTAAACAAGATAGTGTTAAACCAGTTGGTACTTCAATTGGCTTTCTTTACTACAAAGAGAGAAAGGAATTGTGTTTCTTTTACACTAACAAACAGCTCTCAGAACTAGCAAACAATATCTCATTTGTTCAGTAAGACTTAAAGATGAGAATTGTCTCAGGCTGGAAAAAAACAGATGTGCACATCTCTGTGCTGACTGAACAAAATACATCAGACAAAGCTTCTCCCACAGTAGAGAGAGATCAAACCCCAGAGCTGAGCTGGAGGTCACGAGCCTTGCAGCTCTCCAGCCCCAAGGCTGCTCAGGTACACACTGGAGAAGCAGCCATGAGCGCCCAGCTTACAGCCTGGCAGGGAGGTCCAGGAATGGGAGCTTGCCTCTGATGCATGAAAGCAAGCCAGTCCGAACCAGGCTGCACTCGTTTACTGCTCATCTACTAGCTATCTTAAGACAGAGCCCCCTCTACCTCTATTTGCCTTGTCCCTGCTGTTTCAGGGATGCCTACTGGTAAGACAAGTTCACTTCATTCAGTTTACAGTCAAACGTGCAATCCCCAAAGCACAGTTTTGCTTGGACATCTTTCTGTCTGACTCCCCTTCCCTGCAGTGGGTCACACTTCATGCAGTTGGTTGTGCAAGGGCAGCTGCCCAGCACTGTGCCTCCCTGCCTCATACCTTTGATCTCCTGCCAGCCTTCATTGGCATCCCTGCATCACAAACACATCAAAATGTAACCATTTGGTACAAGACTTTATAACCAGCAGAGCTACTTCCATCATTTTATTTTGCATGTGGCTACAATTGGCTGGAGCTCGTGGCTTTGCTGGAGCCTGAAGGACAGCAGCATTACCAGAATTTGCATCTGGATTTGAAATCTACCAGCATTTGGGAAATGCGTGCGATTACCTAGAACTGTTTGCATGCAAAAATCCCCCAGGAGTCTATAGTAGTAATGACTGCAGCTCAGATAGAGCTGCTATAGCTGCAATTCAGCTTCAGCTGGAAACCACATTTCCATGCCTCAAACATGGAACTTTTGAGCAGCCACTGACAAAAAAAAAATGCAAGATGTGGAACAGTGTTTGTACTTTTGTGTCCATTTTAGAGCTCATCATCTCTTTTTAGGTCCAAAACAAAACAGCATTAACAGAGGCACCAAATCCCTTCCTGTGCATGAAAATACCCATGAGCACACACACAGATCACTCTATCAAAGGAAGAGCAAAGGAGCAAATCCATCCAAACACATGGGCTGCATCTGGCTTTGGCTCTCTGTGAGACTGAGCAGTGAGACAGAGGACAGTTTGTCCAAAGTTCTCTTTCTGGTTGACTTCCAGCACATATACAATTTAATTGGGAATGTTGCGCTACCTGTAACCACTGTATAACAAGAATCATCTCAACTATTCGGTAAGTAATGGGGGCTCTTTACAAGTACACTATTTGATCATATATTAAGGGTCTGAAAAGAAACCTCATATTGCACAAGAAGGTCGCAGCTTGTCACAAACTGGAAGAACTGAGGCTGAAGCTTGGTTTGGTTTTCCACAGAGATTCAAGTTCAGCATAACATATGCCTAACTTTTGATGTATCCCAAATGCCATATCAAAAGGTGTTTCCTCTTTTTCACCCCAACCATGGGATGTTTTTGACTCACATTCAGGTATATCCTGTGCTATGTGATGACCCTACAGAGTTTTCCCAAGATCCCAAGTGTATTTTATGCACTTCAATAAGGCTTCAACTTCAAATACACAGAATATAAAGTTCTGCTCTTACTCAATTTCATGGCATGCTGAGGAACGAAGTGCAAGTGTTTGGGGGCAAGTGATTTACTGACATGGGGTTACCCAGAGGTTTAATTTGTCATGCCTCTCACTCATATGCTTTGTCTCCCTCTTTTCATTCTTTCTTTGGAGTCAGCATGCTGCACACCACTGGCAGTGAAAGGGCCTCTCCCTTTGCACAGCAGCAATTAATTTTTCTCAGCTTCTCTCCAGTTAAATATCAATGATTCCTCAGGACCTGCAAAGCTTCTTACAGACCCTGTCAGAAATATAGATGCTTCCTTTTTGCTACTGCTCAGTTAAACACAGTCTTTGCATTCAGATTACCCAGACTGATTTGTGCATCAATCTCATTCCTTCTCCATTGGTAAAATATTGTATGTCAGTTTTAATCCAATGATCTGTCAGCCACAGACCCATTCATTTGCTAGAATGAAGGCAGCCCCCAACGAGCAGGCTTAAAGTGATGTCTGATCCATTGAAGCCTTTACTTTTGGAAGCTAGCTTATTCCAGTTCCTGAAGACCAACTCTTGTCCTGTACCTCACACCAGATAACACATCTGAGAGCAGAAGAAAAGACACACAAGGGATGTGGAGCTGAAGCAATACCTCTAAAGGGTTTTCTTTTCACAGCACACTGATCAACTTCAAAGCATTTTGCCCAACCCTGGATCCTTCTAGGGCTGCACAATTACTTGATTGCAGGAGATAAAATTTATCATAACATCCAGGAGGACAGTCAGTTCTGACATTTCCATGTTTACTTTGACTCACTCCTGTAGCTTGGAAACTTGCACTATGATGTCTCCATCCACTGTGAAAACCACCACATATCCCCTGCCTTGGTACAGGTACCAAACTTACACCTACTCTCTTGCAAATACTGGCCATCAGACAGGGTGTTTTTTAAAGTTCCCAAAAGCAAGTCTTTTGCTCAAGGATGCTACTGGATCACAACTTGTGAATGACTAGCAGCTCCAGTTATTGCCCTTCACAGTTATTTCTGATCATGCAGAGCCTCCTGTCTCCCACCACAGCTCCTCTGCATTTCATGTAAGTCACTGAAAGGCTGGAAATTCAAAGAAAACAACTGCAGGCAGAAATGACTACTTTATTGTATAAGAACATGCTAGCAGTTAGGACAAACTATCACATTAGGAATATGTGCTTGCATGCAGTAATGTGAACCACAAAAGAGATTAATTAGTGATGCAAACCTAAAATAGATTAAATAAAGTACACTAAACCAGGCATTACTTCCTCCACAGCCTGCTTGATTTTAATCTGACTAGCTCTATAAAAGTGCTTTTCTTTGGGTTTATGGTTTGCCTTTTTGTGTCCTCCTCTAAAAGACACTATCACAGCACAGCCTGAGGAACACTATCTATACCAGCAAGGACTGGGCATTTTATGACAATATTTATTTAAAAGGGGAGAATAGCTGCATGTTTATTGATTTTGAGATGGGCTTTCAAAACACGGAGGGGATTAGTGCTCAGCTCATCCTAATGCCTGAACTCATGTAGCTTCTTCAATTAACCTGCAGAAGTAATTTAGTGATGTGTCCCATGAATCTCAAAAGCAAATAGAGGGCACTTGCAATGGGCTCAGATGAGATTCAGGCAACAGAAACACATGCAGGCAGATGCCAGTGGCCAAACCCAAGAGAAAACAGCTACTGAGCCCTGAATCCTTTGCCCATTTGCCTGCATTATGATGCTATCACAGTAACACCTCAAAGTCCCAGCTGAAACGCAGAGCTGACATGTTAAATACCAGAAAGATACAGAAGGAAGACTGTCTGGATGCCAAAGTGCTTGCTGCTGTCTAGAGAGAGGGGAGAAACTGAAAGAAACCACCCTGATGGGAGATAAAGGACCAAACCTGCTCTGTGGCCTTTAGCCAGGGCTTTGCTCTCAACTTCAGCACAGGCTGCAGCAATGTCCAATGTGAAAAGGAATCTGAACACTAGGGAGAAATCTAAGTTGTTCTCTGGAGCTGCAGGCTGTAAATCTAGGGATGTGCCACACTTCTCAGATGTGGAGCATGACTACATTCACACTCTGCTATCACTCTGGATGCTCTTTCAGACTGTATCAATTACCTTGGGATGCCCTCTGTTGCCTTGTATGCCCTCAGGCCAGTGAATGGATAAAGAGGCAGAGAAATTGTTTCCACACTTTTTATTAGAAAGAGACTTTCTCTGCATTCATCTGCACTTTATAACCCATGACACTCTGCCACAGATTTGTGATAAGCACAGAAGCCGCTCTTCCTTATAGTTTTGCTTCTTTAATGTGAAATAGGGATAACAACAGTCCAGTTCCAGATCCAGCCAGAACATTTTTCTTTCAAAAGCAGTAAAGCAATTTTAAGGCATTTCCCTGGGGCAGTGGAAATATGAAATACAGCAGTCTCCAACTTTAAAGTAGGCTTTGTTTTATTTTTTTACTGAGTGGTATGACATACACCAGCCACCATTATAGACTAATAAAAGGGAAACTCAATTTTCTGTCACAATGAAGATGACCAATATAATCTTAAACATGGACAACACCCATACAGTCTTATAAAATCTGAGCGGATTCATAAAGCTCTCTTTAAGGGCAATCAGACCCTCATAAAGAACATTCTATAGGGGTATAAATTATCCAGCTTTATCATGGAACGGATATGCTGCACATCAGGACATGCTCTTCAGTGTTGCCTGAACTACCCCTCTTAAAAGGTTAGGGATTGTTCGTCAGTACCATCGGGCTGTTCGGCAATAGCAAGCTGCCTAGCAACACAGTCCTCACAGCAGAACATAACACACCAAGAAAATGCTAATAGTTAATTAAATTAAAGCAAATATTACTCTGTATTACACAGAAGCCTGTAAAGCTCAGTTGAAATCATGGTCCTCTTTGAAAAGAGAGAGATTGGATCTCTGCCCTGCAGCCTCAATAGAGAAGACAAAGTTGGAGATGGGAGAAAAAACACTCCTTAGAAGCAGAGGCAACATAGCTATTGAGTGTAAATGCCGTTAGTCCTGTGCATCTTGACATTCTTTTCTTGACTGAGAATGCGTGTAAGTCTTAGGAGCAGATTAGCTAGAGAAGCAGACCAGGAAAGAGAATAAGCAGAAAGATGATGAGGCAGAGCAGAGACATGGGAGAGTCATACCCACAGGCAGAAACAAGCTAAACATGCTTAGCATTTGTTGGCAGTGAGAAATGACTACACCCCACAAAGTCCACTAGAAACCAGCCTGGTAGCAAATAAAAAGGAAGGTGCTGCAAAGCACGAGAGGGGTGGCTATTGGCTGGTACAGCTATAGGAAAATGATGGGAACCAAACTTTGGTTGGCAAAACAGCAGATCAAGTTTGTGAAAAAGCTTTGAAGTGGGATGAAAACTAAAGCAAGTACTCAGGAAAAATCAGTCCTTTGCCTTGGAAGAGGAGGAAAGGTGGGTGGCTGTGTGACCGTATGCAAGCTGCCGCCAATTCATAGCAGGCAGGAGAATGATGAGAGCCCTAGGGATCACCACAGCAGTTAGGGCAGGCAGTGGGGCATAGTTGCTTACCCTGGAGCATTTTCAGTGTGAACAGCAACTTCTGAGCCCTATCAAAAGGTCTCTCCTGACTGTACCTATCTATCAGACCAGCTTTATTGCCAGCATACTCAGAAGAAAAAGAGCCAAAATGCTTTCAAGAACTAATAAGAGAGGTTTCTGCAATGTATGCCAAGGAGGCAAAAATAATACCATGTTTTGCTTCTGTCTGGAAATGTGGAAGCACTGTCCAAATCAGGGAGGAAAGGCTTCTGGAAATATTTGAATTAGAACTCCTGATTAAAGAAAACACTTTATCATGCTTAAAAAGCTTTGCTGCACTAAGGCCCAAATCAAGCAAGGTACAGATGTAAGGTAATTAAAGGAAGAGGATTAAAGGGTCAGATTCTTCTATCATTAGCAAAAAAGGATGCACAGAGTTCACGATTTTGCAGCATATGCAGAAGACAGAGGTCATTAGTTTGGGCAGCCCAATGATTTCTCTTCCCAGTTTTAATCCTCCTTGCTGTGTGAGGTTATCAGGGCTCTCTTGTGCTTGGAGGTCCACATCAGAGTATAAGACACATTTGCCTCACAAGCAACTGCAGGATTTACTGCAGTGTAAATATTAGAGTTTTATGCCATGGTTTTACTGTAGTCATCAGAAAACAAAACTACTGGTTTGGGTTTGGTTTTTTTTTTACCCACAGGCTACAGTTGGAATTAAAATAAAACTGCAACAAACAGGAAAATTACCTTACATAACAAAAGCAATACCACAATTTAGGTTAGTCCATTCGCAAACTTGCGGTCTTAACAATAGATAACAAAATGGTTCTCTTCTGGTGGCAACAATAACTCGCCGGAAAAGAAATTCGTACTTCTGCCATTTTTAAGCTATGTTTAGATACATGTTTTTTGAGGATCGGATGTATCAAATAAATGTCTTTCTAAAAGCCCACAAGCATACATACTGTTCACCTGTAATACCAGTCAGCGTGGTCCTTGCTTCAGGGCAGCGGCAGTGCAGGCTACCTGCTCTGCATCTGCCTACATCCTCTGGGCTCAGCACTGCACTACAGGCCACAGTGACAAGCAGGAGGACAGGAGTGCCATGGGCAAAGCTTCAAGCAGAAGCATGGCTTGTGTAATAGTGCTGTCTGCAGTGAGCACTTTTCTGCATTGCAAAACAAGACTAGCATTAACAGGCCTGACACAGGCAGCACTCCCCATCCTTCTCTGCCATCTACATATTACTATACTTCAACTCTGATTGACTGAGATATGATTCTTGCAATAACAGAGTAGAACTGCATCATCATCAGGATGCTGATTCATTTGAAATGGCAAAGGAGGGACTGGAGAATAATATCTCGTAAGATCTGAAATTCTTACCTTCCACGCAATCAAGAAGTGCTACACCTAAATTCTACTCCTACCTACTCTTTTCCTTTAACGTCTTATTTTCTTGTCAGGGAAGGTGTAACAGATATGAATTCAGGGATTTATGCCTAAAGTCACTACTGAAACACCCATGTTGACTCATTTTACATTCATCTCTAGGCATTGAATTTTCAGCAATAGTCCTGGTATTGGACAAAACTAAAAATTAACAATGAAAAACTAATCAAGAACATATGCAAAAGGGTAGCACTTGCATCAGAAATAGATTTGTTAGAAGAAGGTTTAATCAGAGCAACATCTCGCAATGATGAAGTAGGCATGTGGTTTGCTGAACCCAGTTCCCGTAAGTACTGCTGCAAGCCACAGATGTGAGGTGGCAGGAAGATGCTGAAGTTGCCCTTATCCAGCTTAAGGACTGCCCTGGAAGTAATGTGTCATTACTGAGACAGATGACGGTTACAAGTCCAGCTCTGAGTACCAAAGAGATGCCACATCCACCTCACCCAAACCAATACATTGATACAAAACAGTCTCATCTACAGGGTGCAACAAGTAGTCAGAAACAGTAGCAACCATAGGTAAAATATTCTGATAAGAGAAAAATGAGGAAAAGCTCCCCTTTTTTATAGGTATTTGTACATCATCAGGAGAAAACAGAATACCAAAGTTTGCTGATAATTTAAAAACTGAAGATTACACATTTGCTTTATCTGTGGCTGTGACACTAGATAAAGAAAAATACTGATGAGAATTAAAAATATGCCTTTTAAATAGAATAAGAAATAAAAATGCAAGCCTGTTACAGAAGTATTTGCAAACAGTATTTGCCAAGAAAAACAGAACAAAATCAAACCCCAAACTCCAGACGCAAGCCTCCCTAACTGGAAATATCATAGGTCCCCAGGAATCCCCTCCTGGGAAGCTTTGTTGGTTATAGCTATCATGAAGTGCTCACAATTTCCCACTGTACATATGAATGCAAATAGGTCCAGAGGGTGCACTAACAAAGGACATCACACCAGCCCAAGTGATGCCGTCGCCTTACACAGTGCTGATGATGTGTGTGTGCCATTCCAACTGCCTTCCTTCGGAAGGCTGTTATTGAATGAGAACAAGAATCCTCAGCATGGGCTTCACAAACCAGCATCGAGGAGCTGCATCTTTACTGCTCAGGACAAAGTCCTCTTGGTAAAGCACAGCTGAAAGTTTCAATCAAAGCATGGGAAAAAGCTTCACTGTGCAAAAGGCTGGGATGTATTGAATAGAAAAGGCTGGGGGAATAACAAATAACTAAACCAGCATAAACAAGAGGATGACCTCAGCTCCTGCAGACAGCGCTTCACCAGTGAGATAAGGCAAAATGACTGGGCTTTATTTTAACTTATTTGGTCTCCAACCAGAGAACTATAAATCTAAATCCCTGGCCAACATGAAATAAGTTGGTGTTTCCAAATTTATTGTGCTTCTCTCTAAAGAAAATTAAAACACCAGGAGAGACCCAGGCACTGGAACAAAACTCCTCAAGATAATGAATGCAGTGTTCCGCACAGAAGGTAAGCTGCCAAAGAAGGTTATCAAAACCAATGGATAAAGACAATTTTAAAGACACATCTGGACATAGTTATCACAGGAGCTGTTTGCAGTACATACGGCTAAAGTTTTAATGAAATATTCTTAAGAGAAACTTGCTATGCCTAGTCAGTACAGAAAAGGCCACAGTTCCTTATCTTTACAAGTAATGCATCACTGAAGCCAAAAGCTCCCCCTTAGGAAACACTTGGGCTAAGGAGGCACTGTCAGAGGATCAGGCAGTGACTGCCTGCTGCAGTTGCAAGCGCACCCATTTGGCATCAGGGAAAATAAAAGAGTATTTTCCCCTTTTATTATGGAGGTATTTACTCACCCCAAGGAGTCTGTTTCTCTCAGACAAGGTCTTAGCACCAACTGAGCGGGCAGGAGGGAGACAGAGTAAAGGACATACATACATTTTCATCCTGACACCAACTCGCACACCAAGGGAATGGAATTAAGTAGAAAGAGAAGGGAAGATCTTATCAGAAAAACAAGCTGAAGGAAACTACTGGCCACCACCACTACCACTTATCAATGTGCAACAGCTCTTCCCAACCTCAAGGACTGAAATCCCAAACCATTTGCTCTGGGAGTCAGAAGCAAAGCTAACACCAGAGCTCAAATGCCATGATCTAGGTCTTAATTTCACATGTACCTGTTGAGGAGGAGAGCAAAGTCTGCTCAGCCCCTTCAGGAGGGTGTATAAAGGGTTACAGCTTTTCCCAAGGGTTTTGTAGTGCTTATGGGGTGCCTCTGTCAAATTTTGCAGAACAAACCCATCTCTTTCTCAGATCAACCCACAAGTACCCACACCTTAAGATTTTGGCCATGGTAGAGATGGTCTTGAATCTATCAGGCAGCTTGAGCTCCCCTTCCACCTTTTTCCCCCCCGCCTTAAATGAGCACTTGGGAAATCATTGTTGTTGGCTGAATATCCTTATAAATCATGTATTACCATTTTTCACAGAGGACTGCAATAAATCAAACCCCTCTTTTAGAGGTAGAGAGCAGAGCAGCACTCCAAACCATACAAAAAGACCATAGATCCAAATATAACTGTGAACTGCAGCAGAAAATTTACATTCACCAGGAACATTTTTCACTTTGGGCAATGAGAAATCCATATGCCCTTTTCCATGGGTGTCCTGGGGAATGGGATGTGTGAGTACAGCAGCCAGACTATTCTTTGGGGAAAATTCTAGGAGGCATTTCTCATTAAAAAGACATTCCTGTAAATAAAGCAGACTACTGTGTATCATCTCCCACCCAAGGCAGACGCTTTAACGCAAGCCCGAGAGGCAGGACTGCTCAGGCTCAGAATGTGAGTTAAGTCCTGGGAAGGGATCTGGAAAATGCCACCGCTGACAGCAAGAAGGGAGTGAGGGGAGGTGGAGGAAGCTGACTTTAAATCACAGAAACAGCAGACTACATGTAGACTACATCATGCTGTGGCAGGAGAAAGTGAGGGACATTGGTGGTCAATCTTCATCATCATTAAATACTAGTTTAAGTCTCAAATGCATGCGTACCTGGAGCAGAACTTTTCTCGACTTGTGCCGTCAGCTGCACACACAGTAGTCTGGAGTCAGTAACAGGGTACTCACAGTCCTACTTATTGCACATTTATTCAAGTTAACAATCTTTTCACTTCAGGGCACCATTCCCCCTCCACAGACAGACATCCTCCTAGCTGGAAGGTGACCTCAGTAGGCTCAGCTGGAGTTAGCTGGTCTTAAAAAGAGAACATTACCGTATTAAAATCACCAGAAGTTTATCCCTGTGGCTTTCAATAATCAGTCCAGAAGACACTTTAGGCCCTAATGCTACCCTTCTTAATCCTGTTTAGCCACATTCTTCCTTTGCAATTGAAAACCTTCTTCCACACAGGAGCAGCAGAGCCAGAGATGAATCCCCCCACTTTCAGCCACTTAAATACAAGGCATTTAGTGTAAAATAGCAATCTGTGCTTCTGCTTTAGTCAGGCACTGCAGAGAGAAATCCTGCATACATGGCTTTTGAAAAACAATGAACCCCACTACGGAAACACCTCTTTCCTGCCGTTGCTTACAGAAGATGTAGGGAGCTTATCATTGCAGTACTGTAACACATAGTAAAATACCCAAAAAACTATTCACACACCTACTGAAATTTAGCATTTACTCAGTTACTTTGTTAAAAACAAAGATGTAAATCACTTCATCAGCACAACCCCCCAAAGGCCAAGTGACTCCACTTTATTCCAGAAGAACAGTTTGTACAAATCTAATCAGATAATTCAGGAGTTCTACAGCAAAGCCCTGAGTCATCTGTGAAACAAATTCAGACCAGTGTCATCAAAAAAGTTGCAAAAGCTTTCCAATAAGGAGAACATAATTACAGCATCAGGGAACAAACTTCTTTTTCGACTTACAAACCAGATTCTTTCATGAACTCCCGTAAGGTGACCAGTGGAATCAGTTTGACCTCAAAAATCAAAGTTTGCCTTGTAGATGCAAGTTAATAAAACAAAAGAATTCATCAATAGAAGCTCTGAGAACAGGCATCCACAAAGCATTAGTGGCAGTATATAAACCACATGGTCGCAAGCGAAAACATTATATACAAGTGACACAAAAGCAAGTGACACAAAGAGAAAGCCTAGAGAATCCTGATACTATGTTTCAAGCTAAGACTACTCCATGCATGTTAGGAGGTCTGTACAGAGAAAGATGAACACTTGAAAGAAGGCAAAGCACTGCAGTTTTCCAGTACTTCCTCTAGCAACTCCATAGATGGGGTTATTCAACACTTTGCATTGTTTCATTCACACACAGGAACCAAGAAAATACCATTCTAATAAGTTAGCTTTCTGTCTGTTGCTGCAGCAGGAAGGGAGGAAACTTCAGTCTTCGATGCTCCAGTGGTCCAAAGATTTAATAGCTTCCATTAGCAGCACAGTGACTGCTTAAGTTAAAATGAACTTAATAAATAAATATTTGTGTAGCATCAAAGGTTTCAGATTGGGAATTGAAATACATGATTACTGTGCATGTTCCTAAGAGAAGAGTCACATAGCGGAAATCTGGCATGTCTCCAAACTGTTTGCTTCTCTAAGACCACAGGATTACTAGAGCAGTCTGTGGTGTGCCCCTACAGCACTTAAGGCATTCCTCAGGAGCAGCGAGTTAGGCTCAGGCTAGGCCAACCCAGGTCCAAAGAAAAGGCATTAAGTTGTGCCATACAAACCCTGTTCTAGGGAAGTGACTGGGTTTTGCCTCCCTGCTTGGCTCTGGACTGTCTCAGCTGCACTGCCTTCAGCATCTGAATCAGCAACCTTTTTTTCCACTGCTTTCTATTTATATTGTCATACTTAAGTATAAAATAAACATGCACTATTTATTTTCTGTGGTACCTACAGCATTACTTAGCAGTTATTACAAGTAGCAGAGAAAAAGAGATGTGCCTAAGGTGACCTATGTAGAAAGCTTGGGTATGGCCCTCTGTTTATTCACTTTCACTAGTAACTAGCTAAAAATAAAACTGCAGTGAAACAAATTTAAAATGCCTAACACATGAGCGAGTTTAGCTTATGCATTGCCATCAACTGTTTTGGGGGGTTGGGTTTTAATTTTAAAACAACATCGACCATGGATTAGCATTAAAACATTTCCAAAATAACAATATGAGATAAAGTCTAACTGAAAAATGTTAGGAATAAACCCTAAGCTTTTGCTTAACTGCTCAACACAGCAGCTTCTTGCAGAGCTGTCTGCGGGCACTCCCTACCAACACCAGCCCGTAACCTCAAATATTAAGGTATCAAAACTTAGTCAGACTCAGGTCTTCCCCCAGTTTGGATCCCATTTGTGGACTCCTGATGTCAGCACTGCTTCCTTTCCCACCACATACCATCATCAGCTCCATCAGGCTGGAAATCCCCTTCCCTCAAGTGGGCATCCACACAGCTCCAGAGGACAAATTTGGGTATTTGCTTCTGCTTAATGTTATGTGTAAGTGAACATTTCTATTGATTCACAGTTAGTTTTGTTCCCTTTATAGTCAGGAATCAGTTTTTAGATACAGTCTGTGGATGAGTTTGCAGTAAATATGTACTTTTGTAGATACATGGCTGGTAGGGTTATATTACATTGGAATAGTCCTAGCCTGCTCATGATCTAACCACCCTTTCACAATTAGTGGTAAGGTTTTAATGAAAGAAAAGGAAGGAGACTATATCCATTCTTCTTAGAGGCACTAAGAATATTTAAGCATTAAAAATAACTGCATAACACAACAACTTCTAGCAGCAATTGTTCTCTTATAAAGGTAGCAGACATATCTGACAGCAAGCAAATCATATTCTCAAAACTGCTAAATAACCGTGCTTTTTGCCCCCATAACTGTATGATTACCAACTTCTATAGATCTCACAGCACCCACCCAGTTAAACGGAAACATAAGCACACATGGCCAGTACAGAACAATAACCAGCAGTGGTTGGGTACAATTACAGGGCGTTTCCCAAGAGCACAGTTCACCTCAGGATAGAGTATTCAACCCAGCCCCACATTGTGCTTCAGCCTTCTGAGACAGACAAAGGAAAACTTCATCTGAGAAAAGCAGAGTCTCTGCAACCTTTATAGCAAGTTACACAGAGATAGTCATGTTCTGCAGACAGCCCACAGTGACTTACGGCAATATCATGGCAACGACCCCCAGTCCATCTCATCTGTGAAGATTTTAGAGTTGTGTATACTCAGATGGTTCACAAATACCTGTCCTGCATTATATGGGTTTCTTTTAAGATCAGTGGAAAAGGCTGTTCTTAGCTGATTTTCCTACCCTACCACTGTAATCTGCCTGTGTTTCATGCCTTTGGTGTATTCAGCACTAACAAACGATTCAGATACCCTTCTGTTCAGCAGATAGACCAAGTTTTCTACCTGACTTCAAAGATTACTACTTTGCCTTCCAGAGATGTCATGTCTTCTGCATTCCCCATCAAACAGAGGGAATAATCCACACTTGCACAAAGCAGCACTGAAAATACCTTTCACTCATTGCAAAAATTCAGTATGTAGCAGCTAACTTAATACCCAGCATAGTAACTGCTTAGAAACAATTCCCCAGCCCAGCCTTTTCCACTGCTAGGAGCACTCCAAATAAATGGAAGTCTTCCTCCTGGCAGAGCTGGAACAGGGGACAAGGTTCAATAAGCCTCAGTCAGGGACTTCGTACAAGATAATAGGCATAAAACAACATAGCTTTGGCTGATAACATCTTGCTACAAGGTCATACAGCAGAAAAAGTGGAATAGATTCTAATCACAGTAGAGGAGATAGATTTATTTCTGTGGGATCTTGTGAAATGTGGTCATGAACAAAGCATATCAGCTTGGCCAAGTTGTTAGATTGAGCATCCACTACAAAATAATTGAGATTTTACTTCAAAACTGCTGTTTCAAAGCAAATACAGCAAAAAAGTTCACACATTTGAGTGAGAACCAGATGAACAAGAAATAAAATATTTGTGTTGAAAGCTTTGGGTACAATATTGCAACAGAAATAAAAATATTTAGATTTTATATTACAAACATCCAAAATTCTGGGGACAAAAGGGAGAGAGAAGCTCATTTTCAAAGGACACCACAACTGATGACTGAAGTGTCCATTGCAAAGTCATAAAACCCCAGCATGCGCTTGGCCAGAAGTGCCCAGCCATGCCATGCTCGTTTTTATTTGTCAAATATAGTCTGGAATTAACTGTGGTTCTCAAGTTTCTGCCAAGGTTTATACAAAACCTGAACCTCAAATGTAATGAAAGAAGGTTGAAAGAAGAGATCTGGCAACAACCTTTCAGGTTTTATTCAAGTAGGGCTTTAATTATGGAGGAAAGTGGACCTGGACATCTTTCATCACTTTAATATGGTGTCTTCAAGTGTCACTACATTGTTTAACTCCTTTGAACCAAATTGAAATGTTTATTTTGTAACATCACTCAGAAGACTTAAACAGAATTGGTGTTTCATGGCAGAGAGAAAGTAACAGATTAATCAGAAGCCAAATCTAAACCAAAACAACTCAAAAATCAATCCCCTCTTGAAATTTTGGCTTCTAAACAAAGAAATGGAGATCTTCCTTTAACAGGTCTTCTCTCTTATTAAGTTCCTTTTTCCCTTCTGTCGCTATAGAGCTTTTCCATGTTCCACTATTTAAAACTTGCCCTTGTTAAGCATTTTGAAGTTAGCATCTCAGAGATACTTAGAACAAATACAGTAGAACATTTCTATTTGAGCTAGAGTCACTGGTTTAATGCTTCATATGCCAATCTACCTTACTCAAGACAAGCTCTTCAAATTATACAGAAAGACCCAATGACTATGAACACTAGGAGAAAGCCTTCCAAAGCCCTCACTCTCTGAATACAGGAGAAATTATATGTGAATGGAAGATGGGCAGGGGAGAAAACAGAGCTTTTAGCTAATACCTTTCCTTTTCTCATATTTGAACACTATAACCTGCAAAACAACTAGAACTAAGTTTCACTATATTCAGTGCTTAGAAAAGAGCTTGGGTAAGCAGCAGAGCTCTTCCTCTTGGCTAAATGTTTCATACTGCAGTGGTGGCACCTTGAGTCAGCTCACCATTGCCTGCTCTTGGTGTCTTGACTCAGGCTTGAGTGTTTCTCTAATTAATCTAATTGAGGCTTTCTTCTCCTGAATTATATGCCTTCCTGAAGACATTTCCATGCATCTTTAGTGTCCACTCTCCTAAGTATCCCTCCTATTCTTCGCTTGCCTGGCTTCATCACTGGCACATCTTCAGTCCTATATATATTCTTCCCATCTCCCATTGAGTTAGTCTCTCCCCTTACATCTGAGAAGAGCTGTGCTTTCATTATTTCATTTTTGTTTCTTTCCTATAAAATTAATACCTTATTCTTCTCCAATCCATTCTCCTCCTCCCCCATTGGCGGGAAAAAGAAAATGAAGGCAAATCCCCAATGAAACTCATTTTCATCACCATTGCACTTCAATAATTGATTGCAGCTCTCACTCCATTGCTCTAATGAGAGAGGCAAGAATTCTTTTGCCAGCAGGTGGGTTAGGATATCCTCAGGTTTCCTCACTTTATTAGCAGGATTCTGCAGAGGAAGAATGGAGTCCTTCTTGCTCATCTAATATTGCCCAGGACATTGAAATTAGTTTCTTTTCCCCTGTAGCACTTGTTCCCATAGGTTTTGGATAAGCCATCCTTGCAAGGTTGGATAGTACTGAGCATCCCTGAGCTATGCAATCAAACATCCTCTCTGCTGCTGGAAAAATGGCCATGATTCTCTGTGCATGGCCCAGACCATAGCCTGGATGCAGAAGAAACAGCAATGCCGCAGAAAACTTTCTTGCTTCATAGAGCTGAGCTCCTTCACACCTCAGAGTTGTCCTGCTGTCTGGTCCCCTACTTTCACATTGGACCTGTGATAATGAAAAATAAGGTGGTGGTGGGGGAAAGCCTGTTTTCACCACCTGGCAGGCTCAAATGATAATGTTTCCATGGTTATTTCTCACCACAGTTTCTGTATGAAATATCTTGTGCTTTCTCCCATTGACACCTCAGGGCGACACTCCAGCCAGCAATGTTCCCTCCAACATTGAACTATCAAAGTCAGTTACACAAAGCCTCACCTGGGTTTTCTTCGTAAAAGAAATTATATGCTTGATTAAGTCAACAAATCCAAGGGATGCTGCAGCTCCTCATTCATCTAAGGTTCAGCACACTGTTATAAACGAATAAGTGAAATTGGAGATACATTCATGTCATTACACTGCTGGTGTCATCACCAACAGTGTAGAAGGCTCTGGACTAGAGCTCTGGACCAATCCTTCACATGAGACAAACTGCTGTCATGATACTCAAAACAACTAGACCACCATTTTATTGTCATCCAGTGCTAATTTTTCCAAAATATCAGCATTTTGCTCATTAAAAACATTGAACATAAGCAACCACCGCATGAAGAGCTTGTTCAGCTGTTGGAGAACCATTTTAGGACATGGGTGATTTCAGAGGAGTAGATTAGGAGTGTGCTTTGTGTTTAATGGGGAGGTGCATCTGCCCTAAGGGTTTCTTCACCTCAAACTCCAGACAATCACTACTGTGCCCTCTAGCTGAACACTTCAACATAGGGCTGCTGCTTTGAAGAAGAGCAGAAGAGTACACCAGCAAATCCACAGTGGATTCTTCTCAAATGTAAATCAGAACAATTTAGAACATAGTTTACATTTTTATTCAGTCATTTCTAACTATGACCATATTTCTTGTCATATGTTTTACTTTAAACAAATTGCATTTGTAACCTGGTCAGGTCAGTGCTTTTGTGGAGCAATGCAGACTAACCTGAAGCCCCATTCTGCGGGGATATGCAAAGTTGTGTGATTGATGATACTTCAGTACAGTTTATTGTCTGAAGAGTCCTATCTGGTGCATGTGCTTCAACTGTACAACATATAAACAGCTGTACCTGACAAAGTACAAGGGTCTTTTGTAGACCCTTTGTTCCTTAATTAACATTACAGAATATCAACATGATATTCTTTAAAACCACATATGTCTTTACAACCCTAGTGTCAGGGAAGAAAGTGACTCAGAGACAATAACTTCACAGAAAAGTCAAAGTATTTGTTCTCAGCCAAAAGAAAACAAACATCCAAGCTGGGATTAAAACCCCAGAGGATACTGCTCTCTCATGGGTGATATGCATAGGTATATGATTTACTGGAAACATTTCATAAAATATTATAGAACACCTTGTTACTTTAAGATGCTATAATCATGTGCTTTTCAGTTTATGACAAATAGTTGTATTTTCCACTGCACAAAGCCTCTAAATATATAAGTTGTTATAACCAGGAAAAGATACCGTTTCCTACATGGCTGCTTCCTTCTTTAAAGGAATAGACCCTATGTTCAGCACTATCCCCAGCCTGATCTCCAGTGTAACCGTCAGACCCTGGCACTACATTGCACTGATCAGTACTTTATTTTTAATGCACCCATATGAAGCTCTTGAAGCATTTTTTTTTTCCAAGCAGTTCAAGAGATTACTTTTAATGGAGATGTTAATCACAGGCAGCATTTCACACTGATTGATGAAATAGCAAGATCATTTTGTGTTCTTCACTGAAGTATCTGAAAGCCTCTAAAAGCACATCTTGCATCATGAAATGCACTTGGAACAGCTACTTTATCTGTACAAATCACCAGGAAAATGTTAATGCATCTACTCTCTGAGGAAGAAAGGGAAACAGACTCAAATGTTTGCTCCGCTCTAAATAATTAAGCATATCCAGCAGAACTGAGAGACTGGCATTGCAGATGTTTCTCAGTGTAGTTAGTGCAGCCAATGTGCTGCAGATTTCCCAGCTCTCCTCATTCTCCAGCTGCTTTCAGCAGCTTCACATTCCATTAATGGGGGACAGTCAATTCTGTCAACTGCACTGCCTTGAAACATGATGCAAAGGAAAAAAACCAACTTCTAACTGAATGTCTTTCGCTGTGTGAATAATAGAAATTCTGCAGTGAGCAGTGGCAAACCTTTCTCTGCTGAAACCTCCTGCAAACCCACACAGCAAAGCCAAAGCCTGACATTAGTCATATCTCTCACTGGAACTGAACCGCAGTATAAAATAGGACAGAATTTGATTAGATACACACATATTTCCTTTTTACATGGACAAGTCTTGCTTAAATTTGTATCAGCACAACCCAGCAACTGCACCAACAGAAGTATATGTCTCTTTTGGCATGTGTACAGAGATTTACACATAAAGCTACACATAACTGAATAGGCTTATCACCAGAGGCACAAAAACAACACATGCAAGATCTACAGTACATGTAACATCACATCCCAATTTATTTTCTGAGCAGAGACATATTTTAAAAACATATGCAAGGCACATTTAGGAGCACTTCAACTCCCTGTGCATTAATAAGGATCACACCACTTTGTCAACCACAGTATAGCATGCACTCAGGCTACTAAGATTTTACCACTAAACTACTTGTACTACATCTAACGACTTCACCTAAAAGCCATTGTTAGAGGCTACAGAAAAAATCTCCATAGTACTCACAAGCCAGGAAGTACCCTTGGTTATTCTGCTGTGGCAACATTAGAGCTCTTGACTACTGTGCACCAAGCTCTCCTGGGATGAATCCTGCCTAGGAAAAGCAAGCCTGTGTCACCAGTTCTGTTGGCTTTACTTCATTACTCTGAAAAACAGGTTTGCTAGCAGCAGGCAATCCTTATCGGTGTGGACTGTCAAGGATAAAAAGTCCTTTGCTTCTTGCAACATAGCTGGATATAGAAGTGTAAACCAACTTCAGGGACCCAGTAAGAGCTTGTAGGAGGACCCAGAGTCTCTCAGAGCTTGCTAGAGTGACAGCAGATTCTTGCTGTTCCCCAGTGGCTGGCTGCTCTGCATTTACTTCTACAGCAAAACACTGGAAAGGAGAGGACTGGACCAGACCCCAGTTCCAGAACCCTCATTGCAGCCAAGATGAATTCTACAACTTATTTTACACTGAAGAACTCCTCTAATCCTTTCGTCTCAATAATACAAAGAAGCACAGATAGTTTTTAAGAAGTGAGGTATTCTAATCTCATCCTTAAGTACAAAAGGATCAGAACAAATATCAACACATTATGGTATATAAACATGTAGTACCTAGATCATATGCTGTTAAGTACAATCCTGGATAGAGTTACATAAATTGTATTTATCAAATTAACATGACACAAGTCAAATGAGCCATTACAATTTCACTGCCATTTGTCAATCTTAAAGTAGTAGAGTAGATTTAACTGCTGCATTAGCAGATTTGAGGCAGCAAGAACCCCAGTCTGGTTGGGAAGACTATCATCTTTTTGCTCTAACTGAAAAAGCATTATTTAAGATATCTGCCCTGCATTGAAGAGCATCCATCTAAAACGAATGTTAGAAAGATAGAGGGAAGTGTGCTATGGGAAAGTCACAATGAGATGCATTTGCCTCACAGCTCAGCCAGGGCCCTTCTAAGAAGGTAAAGAGACTATCAGAATAAGTGTCCTGAATGATTTTGCTCTGAAGTCCACCAAGCTCTCTCCCACTATATATAGGTGAATAAGAAAGCAGTAGCATTTAGAGTCAGAGTTATACGTTGTACAGTTCGCTTCCTGATTTCACACAACTTTAGCTGATAACTCACGAAGATAGGACACAGGATCCTGGAAAGGAGAGTCTGGCTTACAGGGCCACTTCCTTACTTCATCTACCCTTTGTAAGTCTTCCAGCCAACTTAGTTATGACCCTCACCACAAGTCTCAGGAGGGAAGAGACAAACCAAGCACAGGGGGAATGAACTGACAGCAATTTTATAATCAAGGCCACTCCAAAAAACACCCACAAAAATAAAAGAAGTAGCAATAAAAGAAACAAGCTGGGGTCAATGTGCCCTTGTTGCAAGTAACCCATGCTCCACCATGCCCTGTAATATTGTTTAGATTCCCAGATGTGACTGTAACCAGAAACAGCCATGAACCATCCCCCCTGAAGTCATGACAAACCTCTGGATGTTCCAGATTTATCGGTGTGTGGGACCAAAGACGGCAAAATAAAATTAAGACCAAAATCCACCTCCCTAAATAATCTGTTTTTCCACAAATATGTTAAGTACATAAAAAAGGAAGCTCTTCAAGAAAATGAATCCTTGTCTCCCTATGCTGAATGCCAAAACACAATACAAGTTTTTGCTGGGAGACATACCATCACTTGCCCATAACTTGGTTTGATTTAAATTATACTCATTAAAGTAGCATGGTGGTTTAAGAATCCTGGTTTTGTTTTGGGATGTTTTCTTCCATAGACTCACACACAGTTCTGCATCTTGAGAAGTAAGTATAAAATTATTGTGATGTTGAGAAATACATCTAGAAAATATTTCTCAGAATTCCTTACTAATAATACAGGAGCTGAAATGTCAACTATTTACAACAGCTCAGGAAAAAAAAAACCTTTGGCATTTGATCCATAGAAACCACAACACAGAAATGGCACTTGATAAGCATTATGAATTACTAAACAGCAGTCAGAGCCCAGCCCTGGCCAAGACTACCTCCTCTGCTCCAAGGGGAAGAGTTGAAGATAACAGACTTCAAGGCAAAAAGTAACTGAAAGAGTCAGAATTGACAACTCTCTGCTTTCCTCAGTCATCAGCTCTTTTTCACTAAGAGGGGCCTTGACAGAAGGCAATAATTTCTGGCATCAGCTATGAATGAACTAGCTCGTTATCAGCATTTTTACAACTTCCTGTGCTTAGGAACAAAGTGTTCCAAAAAAGAATTGCTGTGCTTGTTCTCTCTTGTCAAAAGTGCCACACAGGCTTATCCAGCACAGTAAAAGGAGATGTTAGCAGCTTTATTTTGGACAGAAACAATTCGGGTGGCAGTAGGAGTGAGAAGAACAACAGCAGAGGTGAAGACAGCCCCCAGTCCAAGAAAGGTGAAGGGAGCTCCCTTCTCATCTTCTGAATGCACTCTCAGCAGAGCCAGAGGTGCCTGATGTTAGTGCAGTCCCACAGCAACTGAACCCTGAGGGCTTCAACACCAGTGGGAAATAAAGGTAACAGCAGATACTCACACTATTTCTCTCATAGGCAGCATTATTACCTGGGATCCACTACATTAACCCTGTGTAAACCAAAATATCCATGTGGAATGTCAACCTGGTCGTGGGAACAGGGAGTAGGGGTAGGAGACCACAGGAGACACTGCTCAGTGCACAAGCACATCTCTAAGAATGACTCAGTCTACACTGCTCAGGTTTTACTGAAAGCAAGGCAACAGAAATATCCAGCTCTTCAGACCTGTGAATACTACACAGGAGAGAAGCCTTCATACACAAAATGCCTGCTGTGCTAGGAACTGCAGCAGACTTCCCACCGGGGGCAGATATTTCACACCCTTGAAAGCAATGAGCCCACTTCACCTCCATCCTGAAACAGCTTCATTCTTATCTTGGTATACATCTCCCATGAAGTTCACAAAAGAAGGATTCTCTCAGCTGTAATCAATGCAAGTGCACAGTTAAAAAAGCTTCTTTTTATGATCCTTACTATTGGTTCCAGCTGTAAGTTGCCTTTATAAGATGTCCCTCTTAATATCAGAAAGAGAGCAAAGAAACAGAAGAGAGATTTTGAAGAGTATCATGCTGCAGGAGTCCTACATTAAAGCACATTATCTAAAGCCAGACATGGCTTGTAGAGATGAACTGGTCTCAAAATGCTCTCAGCTAATCACTTTTACTGAGGCTATTTTGCAGCTGGAGGGACAGTCAAACAGATGGCTGAAGTACAGTGCAGCTGACCTGCAGTCAAGCAAAACATAGGAGCTTTTTAGCTCCAGAGTGATCTTCTGCAGATGGAGAAAAACGTCCCTTGTTCCAGTGCGCTTTCCTAGTGAGATGACACTGATTTCAAAGGAGCAAACCAGCCATTTCTGTCTAAACTCAGGAACCCCTTAAAAATCAAAATCCATGTTTTCACCATAAAGAAAAAAAAAAGCCCTCTCTCAGGCTCAGCAACAGCACATATACAAAAACTCACAGAAGCCAGCTCAGAAACAGAGGGAAGGGAGCAGAAATCACATTTGCAGAGCAGGAAGCAGACACTTTCTGGCAATGGTTCTGCTCAGCCACCAGAGTGCCTCGAGGAGGATTACGCAAGGAATAAACTCAGCTTAAAGTATGTAAACTGATAAAACAGCCTTGCTTTGATGCGGGCTCTGCAAGAAGCATTTCAGCTGAATCAGTAACCTGGTGTTGTTCTCTCACTGCAGTGACACTGCAGCATCTGCAGAAATGTTTTCACATTTCAGCTGTAGTGTTTATTCAAGAAACTGCAAAGTTTGTGATGCTTATATTCTGGAGATGCAATCTGTGCTGGGGCATTGCTGTAACCTCTCAGGCCTTATCATGGGATGGAGGATAGAGGATTTAGCCTTCTGTAACAAACAGCTTGCCACATTTATGCGTGTATTGTATTTCTCCAGTAAGAATGCCTGACTTTTTATGGAAACCACAGAGAGATCCACGTGGAGAAGTATTCAGGATGTGACAACCACCTATTGCGGATTAGATCGGAAAGGGAAGCAGCAGCTGAGCTTAATATATGGAGAAAGAGGCAAGTTTAGTTTATGGTCTTTTCAGAGCATCCAAAAAAACAACCATCCATTTTGCAGAGTCCTAGTGCATCACAGGTAGTTTGGCCACACCAAAGCTTTTGTACTTGGCAAAACGAAAACACCAGAGAACATATGGTGGATGAGTGACAGAACAGAGGACAGGCTGAATTTTTGAGTGCTCTGGGTTTTGACCTGACCTAGATCCTGTTGAAGTTCATGTTGTATACAGCACATTTTTCCCAAATGCAAGTCCTTTGCTGTGTCCCCTTTGCAGTACATCAGTAGTTATTCCAGAGGCAAACAAAAAAGTTTGCTTTTATAATAGGTTTCATTAAAAACCAAACCAAAGAGTTTTACTGAAGGGAAAAGGTATCTCAAAACCTCTATCATAGTCAGTATTTGGATTTATTCATTCTCAAATGGGCTGTTGCCGATTGCCACAATGTCAATCCAGACAGAAAAATACCTTACTTATTTTCCTCGGAGCCTTCTCTATTTTTCTGCCCATATCAGCACAGTCAGGCCCTGCTGCCATACTCTCAAGTGATGTCAGCTCTGAGGACTGCTTATTCAGTCAAATCCCCATGAGTCACTGCCACATTCTCCATAGCACCATAGCAAAACCTTGTATTTTTTTTAAGCCTTAAGAGATGCAAGTATTTGGATGGCTCCCAAAACTAAATCAGGCTACTGGATGAGATGTAGCCAACACCTTCAAGTGCTCTGAGCCTACAACAGTGGCCATTTAATTCCCAATATTTAAAGTATTTTTGTGGTGGTTTCTGTGCCAATAGAGCTTGTGTGATTCTTAGAGGAGCAGCAGCTCTCCCTTAAAAGAAACCTCTTCGAGGACTAAGGGCAGTAGCTGCAAAAGCAGAGTTCTCTTTGTGCAAGCTCTTATTTCCCTGTATCAAAACAAAGCCACGACAGGGTGCACAGCATTCCCATTTTGACTTTTGTAGAGATTCTCCACACTACGTATGCTGAAAAAAAGTCATTTGAAAGAAAAATATTGAAGCATGATACTGTGACATTGTGTAGTGCTCTATTTGGGGAGCAGTGCATGAAAGAAGTTTTAGTTACATCATATTTCAATTGTTTCCATTTAAAGTTGTCTCTAACTTTCTGCTGGGGAAAAAAACCACGAAGAAAATTTCAGAAGTGCTTATTTTTGTGCTAATACGCAGAGCCAAAGTTCAGCTCTTTCTTTTTTCCTCCTCCTTACTCCATTATCATCAGTGCTCCAGACAGATTGAGTGACAACGCCACAGGAATGAGATGAGGAAAAGAGGCTGACAACAATATAAGCAAGAAGTTTTCTCATCTCCGAGTCCTAGAGTTCTTTGAAAGCCTTTATTCTTTTGATGACAACATCTCAGCTCCCCACTTCATTCATTACCTTTCTTCCCAAAAACCTTGTTTTTAATTTTGATCTGAGCATCTAATGGGAAAAGGAGCATCTCGAATTCCTGTTTTCAACTTCTTTTTTGATCATATTCTTCACTATTCTCTTTTGTCTTCTTTCCTGAGCAATATTTTCTTCCTCCTTTCTGCAAACCTGATTTCCCATTATTTCTTGTTTCTGTATTTTTGTGATTTGATTTATTCTCTCTATGGTTTTGATCTTTACATTTTGTAAGCCAACAGTTATAAATTCTACTTTCACCAACCAATCCCTTACTGATGTTGACACACTTCAAGAACACATGGTCTCTTCCCTTCTTTGTGTTGGTAGGAAACAACTGCTGTCAATGCTGGCGCCATTTATTTACTCTAAAATGTGGCCTTTCTGATCCCAGATGAATTGTTTAGGATGGCTTTTCATGGCGGGACGTGGCACCTTTTCCCTGTTCCATTTTGACCTCTTTGCCTTGTATCTGTCTTTGCTCCAGCTTGTGGAAACAAGTCACAGCCTCATGTGAGCTGTTGAAACAAGAGGCACAACTCAGCACTCTGATGCTGCTCAGTAAGTGCAGAGTCATGGTCTCTCTCCAAGGACATTTGCCAATTTTTATTACGCAGGAATAGGGTAAGTCAACACACATGACCTCAGCAAGCTACCAGAAAGTACATGGTCAAACTGGAACAGGGTTGTTGAATCCTGAGAGGGACTTTATTCCGCCTCTCAGTGAAGCAAGGGTCATCTCCCTTGGGGTGGGATGTAACTCAAGTACTGCCAAGACAACCATGGGAATTGCATCAGTTGGGTGGGAATACAGCTCTTGTAACTGATGATGACAAAAGCACTGTGTAACAGACTCTGAACATCAGTTCTGTGGTGCCCTTTTGGCTTTAGATCATACAGTTACTAATCCATGTTCTGTGTGATTTCTCCAGTGGTTTGTCAGTGCATTTGTCGCTGCTGCTAAATACCACTACTTTGAAGATCAGCTAGACAGCCTGTTTTCTGACACTGCTCATATACCAGTTTGCCTCTCCACTTCAGCTGGAGTTAGGAGCCCACTAAACTGATGGTTGTATTCAAACCAGCAAAACATTTATCCCAGCTGTAAAGGGTTTGCAGTCTGCATGGAGGTAACATGGGGAAACAAAGTGCTTATGTCACATGCATATACAAAATACTCTTCCCTCCTTTGGTGTACTGCCTTTCTACATGACCTGCCAGGTCCTCTCCCCCAAGGATCCACAACAGGTAGCTTCACAAAAAGCAGGTGGCTGTATACATGTGTGTATATATATATATATATATATATATATATATATATATATATATATATATATATATAATGGGGTTCCACATCAGCTGCATTAGGTCCTTACAGCTCTTTGTGTTGCATTGCAGGTCAGCTCTAGAACTCACATTTGAGAAACAGGGAACCTAAACCATGACCACACACCCTCAAATACCCACACCCCCTCCTGCACCAGCAATGCTACAAGCAGCTGTAATGCAATGTCTCCAAGGAGGCAGGTTCTGAGCGGTACTTCTGTTACACAAAAAGTACAGGTACTTAAAACCCAGGGCAGCTTATACAAGAACACACTGTCAGTTAAAATGGCTCCCTGTATAGCTCTGGCAAGGCTTTCATGCAGTCACTCCGGCATGCGCAATTTGAATGCATCAGCCTTGCAGGAGAGAGGAAGATGAGTTTAACTCACCTCCATGCAGCCAACATGGGCAGGAGGAAGAGGTGGCATCCTGCCTTGTACAGCTGCCTCCTGACATCTGCAGGAGTTTCTTCTACTACTGCTGCAAGTAGCAGAACAAACACATATCCTTTGCTGAAGGAGTTTTTCAGCAATCTGCTCCTATTTTAAGTAGCACAGACCTCACGAAGACTCTGAGAATTTGGAATCTCAAGGGAATTTGCTTCTTACACATTACTGGCACAGCCGATACAGCTTTCCAAGTCCTGCAACAACCCCTCCTTCCAACATAATCTGTTTTGCCAAATATTTAGCCATCTCCAGGCCCTACTTGAATCTCTGTGAATGTTTATCATGCTGCTACATCACTCCTCCATGGTGCTGGCCCAAGTGCTTGCCTAATGTCTGACTCCTGAAGAAGCATGGCTGTTTATAAGAGCTTCGGATGATGCACATAGTGATGAGACACACTGGATTCAGCACACTGTGTCCAAAGCTTTACTATTAAAAATAGCATAGACTGCATCACTGCATTTGTTCTGATCTAGAGAATTCATGTACTCTCTCTGGTGCCACTAATAAATAATTGACTCTTTAATATAATGAGTGTAAGAATAATTTAATGTTTAAACTGCCTGGAGTTCTTGCTGGATTTAACTCTTTGCTGTCTCAGGCTACCTGCTTCTTTATAACAGACTACCAAGAGAAGAGGTGGAGGGGAAGAGAATGGAGACTTCTGGTCATCTTTGTTGTCTTCACATGTTCAGCACTGACTTGTTCCCACGATGATTTAGAGTCACAAAATGCTGCAGTAATGCTTCAAACCAGCACATCTCCTCCAACCCCCAGGGATCCTCAGGAAGCCCCAGCTGAGGACAACCCACCAGCTCTTGCTTCTTTCATCACAAGGCTTTTTCCTTTGGCTTGTCACATTCCCAAGAATTTCTCGTTGGCAGACTTCCTTTCCTCAGGTTATGCAGTGAGACAAATAATTTTCCTTTATAAAGGATTTAGATAGTTTTTTACAGCTCTCCTAAGGACTTTCCACTCATACTTAAAAAAAAAAACCCAACAGAACAACAATAAAACCCCTTTTCATTGAACCTTCCCATGCAGAACAGTCACTGCAGACCTTGTTCTCTCCTTCCTTTTGCTCCATTTTAAGTTACCCTCCAAAAACATCCTTTACTATCTTCTTCTCTGAAAGACCTTCCTTTCTCCTGGCCCTTTCTTGTCTTCCTGCATCTCTTGGTGGGTGGTGCCACTGTGATGCCTTCAGAAAACCCTGTGCTCTTGCCATTGCTGGAGTTTTTACTATTTAATCAAACTCATCATTTAAAGTTGACGGGAATCCTGCTGCAAAGTTCAGAATCACATTATTGTTACTAGGTTATACCAATAGCTGCATGAAAGGGATTGGGCCACAATACCCATTTGGTATTCATGAGCTATATTAGCTTACTTTAGGGTTCGCATAAGACTTAATCTCACTTATAGTCAACTAATACCTAGAAGATATTCCTTGAAGTCCTGCAGTTATTTTCTCCGTGTCCCACATCATCCTCTAAGAAACTGTTGCACTTGAATGTCCCCAATTTCTTTCTTTTTAGATTTTTAGATCCTACCTATCCCAACTTCCTATTTGTTATCTATCATCCTTCCAGAGATCAAGGGGAAAAAACCCACACTAGCCAAAAAACCCAGCTGCCTTCACGAGTGTTGTGCCAGAGTTCAGAAATTCCAGGACCATTAGAGGTACTAGACAGTACTCAGATATTGGCCCTGTTTGAAAACTGAACTCTTGCAGCCCCAAAACAGAGATTGTGTCCATTTTCTCCTTGCTAGGTGTCATTCATAATAAACCACTGTATATATCACATTGGAGATACTAGGGGAACCTCAGCCTCAAGCATACAACAGGTAGAGGTGCTGGTGGTGCAAACCCAGGGAAGCCAAGGAGCAGACATGAAGCTGAAGACAAGTAGGGCTTTAGTTGTAACACTGCAGTATCTTCATGCTGCAAGAAGAAAAGAGCAGACACACACCTTCCTCCTCTTCGGAAACACCGTGCCACATTTGTGTGGTATTTGTTTTCCCAGACGATATGGAATTCCTCTCCTTATTTATGTATTTCAAATGAATCTGTTAGCAATAGCTATTCAATAGCTACAGGCTTAAGACAGCAGCCACATAATCTCATTTCCAGGTTTGTAGGAAACCAGCACAGATGTAGAAAGAGCAGATTTCAGTATTTATGAAGTGCTGCCTTTCCATAAAGAGTGAGAACCTGGTTATCATCATAACTGCTCATCAAATCCAAAACACAGTTACAGGTGGAAAACAATCCAGAACAGCAAGGCTTTAAAAGTCTAGCATTTACAGGGTCAGGCCTATGTCCTTGCACACTAATCTTAAACACACCAGTGTGTGTGTGTGGAAGTGCTGTAAGACCCAAGGTTACACCTGGACAGCACAGCAAGTGCAAGTCCTAGGGAGCTGCTGGAAACACACAGGTCATTGACAACACACAGCACATTGGTTTGGTGAATTATCACTCTGCAAGTCATCACAGCATACACCACAAGAAACTTTATCCCTATATCCCTCAAAGAGCTTCACACAGCTGCTGTAAAACAGAGCTATTCACACCACCCTCATTATTAGCCCTAAGAATTCTTCAGGGAGAAAGAGCATTTATCCCCTCGGTAGTATGAAAACATACATTTAGACCAAGTTGCAATAGACTTGAATTCATTGACAGTATTTTGGACAGAGACAAGAAAAAAAATGTGTGTCATGGACCAGCTAATGGAAAACTCACATCATGAGCTGTTTATTTCATAACTCTCTTGATGCATCTTCCATTTTTTTTCTGATGCCTTCACCATTTCCTCTAGTATTGGTATCCCACATTCAAATGATGCTCAACCTTGGATTGACCTGGGAGCGCTACTGCTCTATACTCATTGTTCTTATTCCCTTTCCAAACCTAAGTTTTCCTTTCCAGCAGCCCTCCTACAGTCTATGAAAAATTCTTCAGAGAAGACAAACTGCAATTTGTGCAGGAGGTGAGGTGACCTGTGAAAGATGTCCTCCAGAACAACTTTAGGCTCCCTGAGACTGGTAGAGTTGCTCTTATAATGTTCAAACTGACAACGGCAGGAGATGACTGCAAAGCATCAGCCTTTCTTCTAGCTCAGGGCCCTGGCATAGGGGAGATGAAGAGTCTGGTGAAAAGCTGTGATTTGTAAGAATATTCTTTAATTAACCTTGATTTCTACACATCAAAGCATAGCCAGCTCTTTGCATTACAGGCTGCAAGGTACCTATTACAGCTCAGAGCAAGGAGACAAAACCCCACAGTGACTGAGGCAGGTCTGCCAATCCAGGATAGCACCCAGATTTTCTGCTCCAACATTAAATCTGATCTGTAGAGGGTTTTTTATGCTTTGGGATTCCTGGAGAAATTTTGTGATGCAGTATCTCATCTCCCACACACTATAAATTTTTTATCACTGATATGCATGAGGAGCACCAGTGCAAATAAAATCCTAGTATCCACACCTCCTGTTCCTCCACCCACTTCCTCTATAGCTTTGCCAATAGGACCAGTTTTATATGCCCTCCAGAAAGCCTCATCATCCTGTCCTGTCTAACGGCCAAAGAGCACTCAGGCAACTTTCTGCAGCCTAGAAAGCAAAATGTTATGGTACAGGTTTAGAAGGGAAAAGAAACAGATCCAAAGGGTTCATTAGCAGAGCTGCCACACCACGTTCAGCACTCTCAGAAGCCTCCTAGCCCTGGTGTTGCTGCTACTTTGGTGATTCTGATCCGCCTTCACAAGACAAAAGGAAGATAAAGTCCGAGAGCTGTTTCTCTTAGTAGGAAAAAGGAAGGTGTGGAAGCAGTACGAGACCTTGAGATATGACATAGCAGAGCCCAATCCAACTGGGAAACATACTCTAGTCCAGCTAACGGACTCCGTAAAAGCCTGTCTTTGTGCATGCAGACACAGAGGCAAAAGCCACATTTACAGACATTTTAATTTTGCAAATATGCTGTTTTGTAGCCAACTTTTTCAATAGAGATTTTCAGAAAAGCCCAGCTCCCATGAGTACCTATCTAGCAGCTAATTTGTGCCTGTGAAAACTTCATGTTTCTCCTCTGTGTCCACAAAGCACCATTTTGCAAGAGAGTCCTCTACAGGACCAATTACCTTCTCTATGGCAGTAACACAGCTCTTACAAAAAGCCAGGGCTGCTTTGTCGCCTCACTCTAGGCTTCTTCAACGGAGCTATTTCTTTAATACTAGTCTCAGTGCAATGCTTCCAGAACTTGTGCTTCTATAAAAACCTTCCTGCAAACCAGCTGACTCTTTATATCTCTTTCCCTAAATCTAAAAAAAAAAAACAACTCCTTTATGATATCTGGGGCTTATAATAGATGGGATGCATGCCAGGGTGAACAATAGGAGGAAATGAAAGATGAAATTATTAGCCAGGAGTTAAACAGGACATGAAATTGCTGTGAAGTGTTCTGGATATATAAGAAGGCCTTTATTTTTGGAAAAAGCAGGAAGATTCTCAAGACTGAATCTGGGTGGGGGAAAAACTCTTACAGATAAAGAGACAACTGCTATCCTCTCCTAATCCTTGCTGCTCCACCCCCAACATATTTTAAGGATCATTTCTATTCTTGCATACCCACTACATTTTTCCGCTTCCCTCCCCTGCCCCACTGCCTATGATTCAACAGGGTCTATAATAAAACCACTAGTTAGCAGCAGGACAGGGAAAATCATACTCAGTAAAACAAAAGAAGGCATAGTTTTTGGAACACAATCCAAAGCTGGCAGCCACAAACCAACCTGATTTAATCCCAAACTGGGCTTCACACAATTCAGGCTTGTTCAGCAATGGGATACAAAGAAGAGCTGTAAAGCCAGAAGGCTTCACTCACCATCCTGCAGACAAAATGATGCTGGCAGTGCTGAATATGTCCTGTCCTCCACATGTCATCTTTCTCAGACCGAGAAAAATACATGCAACTCCTTTCTTCTTCCATTTAAAAACTACTCATCAGTCTGTAGAACACATGTGGCCATTAGGCACTCATAAGAACCTCCTGTGGCCCCTTTTTCTATCAGCACCTGATGGGTTTGGAAGAGGAATCAACTCAAGTAGCTTGGCTTCAGCTGAGGAACCCAGTTGACGTGAACTGCAGATACACACAATTTCAGAACAAAGACAGGAAAATCAGGAGTTTGTCTATAAGGTTACTTATGCAGGTGGAAGGAAAACTGTCCCAAAAGTCTTCATAGGTATTTAGTGGGAACAACTGCCCCAAAAGCTCTCACAGATGTTGGTGTGACCATCTACAATGGAGCTGTGTTTAGAAGGACCTGGAACCATGTTTATAGCAGTGAAATGCTTTCTGAGGTACAGTGAGTTGATATGGCAGGGTGAGAGACCCCCAACTCCACAGCAGAAATACCTGGGATCTTCTTTGGTGCATGGCTTTACCTGGGGATGCTTCCCCTTTCCTTCTTCAGCTACATCTCTGGGAACACATCTATCCTGAGCCCCAGACTGGGCAGACATCAAGTCCTGAAAAAAGAAAAATATTAAGACACAAAATCCAGCAGAATTCCTTAAAATCAGGTTCCCTGTGTTGTGTTGTGGCTTGTGGCACTCTCTGCTGTCCCACCAAGCCCGCTATGACCAAGCACTGCAAGTCTCACCTCACCTCAGTGCTTGTCCTCCAGAGCAGCATGAACAAAACCCATCAAGGAGGAGAGAGAAGAAACACAGAATTGGGTGACTTGAGTTCTTTTCAGTCAGGTTGGAGTTCATCAAAAAAATGAACACAAGTTTAGGTGGAAAACTTGGATTTCCCTTAGTTGAAACGTCAGGTCAGGATGAAGTCTTTCTAAATGAGCCAGCAGAGCAACTATTTTGCTTCTTATGCCATTTTCCATACTATGTTATTGCTTTTGCTTGGGCACTGCAGGGTTTTTTGCACACTGAATTTTTAAGGATGCTTTTTCCCCTTCCTTATTAATGATGTTACCTAAAGTTGAACCAGAACACCAGTTGTACCAAAGTTTCGCTAGAACAAGTGGTGGTCAGAGTGACCTTCATTCGACACAGAACATTCATTTCCCTTACAACCTGCTGTAAAAATAATAAAATATAGCTATTACTATTAATCCTCTCAGCATTATTGCTGAATGATGAAGGATATTAAAATTTGAGCTTATTGTCTTTTGCTGAAAGGCAGAATTCCAAGAAAATTGACATTATTCACTATTTGAAAGTTAAAATTTATCCCAAACAGAAATCTTCACCCGTGCTGAGAGGTGGGAATTGAGGATAGCAAGGCATGCTCCGTTACTCAATAATAGGTGTACAACCACTATATTAAAGGTGACTCTATCATGCTGAGACATTTAGTACCAGCCCTGCTCCTACGAGCTTGTGAATCATAATCACTTTTCAGTTACCACCTTCTCATTCTTCTGGGGAGATTTTATATTGCTCTGGCAATGTCTAGGTACTATAGAGATGGATCTACTAACTATTCAGTACCTTCCCATTTTCCCACCTACAAGGATGCTGGGGAGGGATTCTTCATCAGGGACTGTAGTGACAGGACAAGGGGTAACGGGTTCAAACTTAAACAGGGGAAGTTTAGATTGGATCTAAGGAAGAAATTCTTTACTGTGAGGGTGGTGAGGCACTGGAATGGGTTGCCCAGGGAGGTTGTGAATGCTCCATCCTTGGCGGTGTTCAAGGCCAGGTTGGATGAGGCCTTGGGTGGCATGGTTTAGTGTGGGGTGTCCCTGCCCATGGCAGGGGGGTTGGAACTGCATGATCTCAAGGTCCTTTCC
The DNA here is from genome assembly GCF_963264785.1 of Psittacula echo. Classification (NCBI taxonomy): domain Eukaryota; kingdom Metazoa; phylum Chordata; class Aves; order Psittaciformes; family Psittacidae; genus Psittacula; species Psittacula echo. The sequence continues at coordinate 7,328,533 of NC_137745.1, forward strand.
AACCCTAACTATTCTATGATTCTATGATTCTATGATTTTCTGCTGGGCACTGTCGGTAGCAAGCAGAACCTCTGGGTATTGTCTGGCATTTGGTGCCTTTGTAAAGCTATGCTCCGAGCCCAGCTCCCCTTCACAGCCAGAGGATGAATCTGTTTTACAAAATTTCCAGGTAGTGTATCCTCAATGGGCTTTTGACCTAATGATATGCAAATCTTTGCTCCCCAGGAGAAGATTTAGAGAAAATAAGCTGAAAAATATTCCAGACAGGAATGTTACATGGAAAAGATATATTGGACCAGTTTAAGAGAGTATATTAAGGATGAATTTGAAACAGAGCATTATTTCACATTAGGTAAATAAACCATCTCTGATGATTGTTTAATTTACCTGTTCGTGCTGGCAAGTGTATATTCTTGTACTCCTGAGCATTGCTCCTGGTTGTATCACAGATGCAGCTTTAGCTCAGTGTCTGTGAAGAATAAGTCCTAATTCATGAATGGTCAATAAATAAATACAAGGGAAAAACTGGATAAACACTCAATGATCGGGCCAGTGCTCAGTACAGTAGCTATCGGGACACTGCCACTTCCAATCTGCTTGAAAATACATACAGTGTTCAGTTCAGGCAACACAAGGGAGAATATCAGCTAAAATGGAGTAAAACTCTACCCCAGTAATGTCTCTTTTTCCAGATTTTGCATGTCCTTCATGTACTTAGTAAAGTCGCAAATGATGTCTGATTTCCCCAGGTTTCTTTCTGTTGTTTGGGGTTCTCTCTGCCTCTCTCCTGTTATAAATCTCCTGAATGCCATTGCAGGAGGGGTGTGAGAGAACTCCGTCAGTCTAGCATTGTCGCCTATCGTGTTTGGTAGATGAAGATGCAAGATACATGTGGTCTGAAATTTGATGCTGTCTGCAGGAGCAGGAAGACTTAACCGTATGCAGTATCTATGCACAATAAATCCATACCAGTCATATTTCCTCCCATCAACCTCAGCCACGTCCCAGATTTATAAGCCACTTCGAAGTTATTTCATTCCTAGGAATGCATCCTGACTAGCACTGCCTTCACATGCAGCATACTGCTTTCGATTTAATCTTGATTAATTATTTTTGTCCAGCCACACAAAGCCTACTTGTCAAGGGCACTGATTTATGATGCAGGGCATGAAATAGGCAGGTTCTATTAGAAAGATTTGCAGTTACAAGACTGAAGCATTATTTATTGGGGTTTCACTAGTAATTGCTAACCTTTCCCCCAGCACCTGTGAGTGGGCAACTAGATTCTACCATGCATTTTCTGTGATGGTTCCTTGTCTGTCTCAACAGCCTTGAGAGAATAATGATAGCTACAGGTATCTAACTACAGACTTTTAGATAAGACCTAAACACTCTGAACAGTAAATGGAAGGGATATAAGAGAGGTACGTGTTTCCAGCACTGAGCACACCTAATACCTGGACCTCTAGGGAGAAAGAGGCAGGGCTTATTGACTTCTAGTTTAATCAGTTAAATGCCCAGAAATAGAAGCGTTGAACACTGACTTTTGTACCTGACAAATCAGCTGAGAGCTTTCCACATACACTTGAGCCTTTGTGCCAAGTTAAAAAATGCTGCTCCAGAAGTTTCACCACCAGTATTATTGTGGGAGTTAAAAATATACATATATATGAACAAATATTGCCTCTCCTCCTCCCCTGCAGAACCAGTGATGCTTGTTTGCCTGCAGCAAGAGGGAAAGCAGGGGCAGTCCTGGGACATGATGCTCGCTCCATGCACCCCTACCTGGACCAGGCTTTGCTTCTCTGCTTTCCACTTGTCCTCTTTCCTTCAAAAACCAGCTTCTGGCATCTGATTTTTCTCTCTGATTCTGCTGGGGTGTAAATGCTCAAAGATAAAAGGCTCTGGTTATTTATCAGATGAAGTTATTAAACAACAGGCAGGGCTGTGTGTACAACTGAGAAACAGAAGAGGGCCTGAAGGGAGCTGGGCTCTGGAGGTCAAGGAACTCTCCGAAACTCAAACAGTTCAGGAGAGCTCCTAACAGACATCACACAGATGAGGTTTAAGTCTTTTTTCTGTGCTGCAATGCTGCTCTTCACTGTCAGCCAGGTTGTTGGAGACACTGTCCTTGGCTTATTGCTTCCACTGAAATGTGGAATTTCTGATCCAAATTAAAAAGTATTTAGATATTCAGTCTAACTTGCATAAACTTGGTCAGGAAATGGCCAATTTCTGGCTTAAAGTACTGATGACCAAATTTAGATTGTGAAACCACGCTGCTATTTCAGCAGCTTACACTACAGAGCAGCAGCTGCCCTAGTTTGATGGCTCTGGATGGAGTCACGCACCTAGGAGCCCTTCGTTTCCCTCTCTAGTACAAAGCCCTTTGCATCACGTTCAAACAGGAAGCTCTGGTCAGTGAGAATTAGTGGTTTTTCCTCTGCACCTTGCCCTGAGATCCCATCATTTTTCACAGCCTAAAAAGGACTGGCCTCTTTCAGTGTGTGCTCAGGAGCCCAGTGAGTAACACATAGGAAATGAGGGGAAGGATGCTGGCAATTCTGTGGCATCTTTTGTAATAGATAGGGTCTTAACCCCAGTATCCTGGATAAACTCCAGTTCTGGTAATTGCATTCTGCATAGTTAAAATCCCCCTGCAGTTTCAAATGAATCCATTATTCTTCACTTCCTTTCCTAAATTGCTGTGCAGCTTTGCTTTGTGCTGCTGAAGAGTTGCTTTGTTTCACCTGAGGGATGATGGCATTTCATGGCTGTATGAAATAGGCCTGAGTGCACAGTTTGTACAAGTCAGTGAAACACTTTGGGATTATTCATAATTATCCACTCGCTGTAAATGAATGGGTTTATAGTGCTGGGTGAAGCAGTACAACACAAAGCACTGCTTCTCTCTGTACTTGAAAGCTGGTAATAGAAAACTTATACAGGCAGTAAAAGACAGAAGTCTTCTAAAATTCCCCTTCCCCAGCTAAGCATGCAAGCTTTAAGTGACTGTCTCAGTCTTTACTTTCCCATATTGTTATTGATTAATTGCTCTAGTTCAATTTCCTTGTTCTAAATGGAAACATTACAATCCTAACTCCAATCTCTGGCCCCAATACAAACTGATTTTGAATCTTTAAATTGTGTCAGTGGGAGGAGGTGACGGGGGCGTAGAAGAAAAGCTTTTTATTTTTATTATTAATCTTCCTGTGTCCCAGGACTGCCTAATCTCACCCAGATGGAGAGAAACCACAAGGTATTTCTGCTGCAGTCAAACCCAGGAGATGCCTCTGCATCATAAACTAGCTCTGGTATGATCTTGTCCCAGCAGTGTGTCCTGGTAAGAAACATGAGGATATTCCACAAACATCAAAACATACCAATCTTTCTGGAGCTGAGCCAGTGACCTTTTACAGCTCCAGCTGGTTGACTTGTAACTTTGTTCTCCTTCAAGATTTGGCCTTGTCCTTGTTGTACTCATTGCCAGGGGCTTTGCAAGAATGTTACAGGCATCTTCTGAATTTCCAGCTTGTCCTGGAAGGAGATGGTACCATCAAGCAGCACTGTGTCCCACGGGAGAGATATGCTTTCTAGGAGCCTTAGCAAGGAAGAAAATAGCCAGGACTCCCACCCCCTAGAAACAGTACTCCTTAGCTAATACTATTCCTTTTGCCCAAGGTTATTACCTACAAAGCAGAAGGTCAATATAACGACATAAGTACTTTCCTCATGCCCTTTCCTTCTCTGCAAGGTAGATCACAGTCTGCTCCTCAATTGCTCCAGTGCTGTTTTGACAGAAAGGCTAAGAATGAAATCAATAGAAAAGATTATAGAAAATTATGTATGATGTGGCATGTTGGAAAAACAAAATGTGCTTAATCTGAAACAGAGAAATGCCGGCTTAGGAGCCACATGTGCATCTCATTTAGAAAAAAAATCTATACTGTTATTAAAGTAGCCACAAAGACAGTATTAGCTACAAATTAGGTATGTGTACTGGGAAGCAAGCTTTGTGTACTGTGTGGGAGAGGGGGAGCTTACACTGTTAGATCAAATAACAAGCTGGAAGATCTGAGAGGTAGGCAGGGGTCAACTCAGGACCCAATTGAGCCTCAGTGGTATTTTATGCATAAACAATATTTTGTACATAAACCACGGTATTTTAAGAAGAGTCCTTTAGCAAATAAAATGTCAGAGAGTAAATACCAAGTCTTTCCTTGAAGATTTGGAGGGGAAGGAAACCCAGAATGACTAACAAACCACAGCTGACAGTGTGTGCACCTCCAAATGCCAAGGAGCACGCTTATGCTACAGCTACCATGGAGGAATCCAGCATCATTATGCAGCAGTCTTGTGGGAGGAAAGAGGACCCCCAAAACCCAGCTATGACAGACTGACTCCTCTCCTTGCCCAACCCATTGCCTTTTTCTGCAGGCCCTGCAGCAGCTGGGGCTGTTGCAAGGATCCCCCCTTATTCCTTCATTCCCAATACCATGTTGCAGGATGGCTCCTCTGGAAGAGAGAATAAACAGTGATTTGCTTCCCACATGCTCCATTGACATGTCATCCAAGCTTGCTCCCCTTCCCCTTTCAGGAAGAAGGTGATATTGCATCCTTAGTTTCAATACTAAGTGTTTTAAAATGGCTATTAGAACTGGCTGGAGTGAACTGCAGAGCTTCTCCCCCAAGCCCAGATACTGATTTTGAAATGGGGCATTTTCACAAGCAGTGAAAGGGATTTTGAAAGTTTTCCAGCTATTTTTTATTATTATTATTATTTTTTAAACAAAACCGGGAAATGAGCAGTGTATTTTTTCCATGTTCCTCCCTGCCCTTTTTGCAGTGAGAAAAGTTGACAGGAAAAAAAAAAGGGGGGAAACAGGAAACATAAACGAGAAATTATTCTAAAATGGATTATTTTGATTCAAAACCCTGTCAGAGCTTTGATACAAGAATGCCCCATTGCCAACAGTGCAGTGGGGAAAGGACTGCGGAGGACAAATTAGAGGAATATTGCCTCTGCCTCCCAGCCGAGTTAATGCTGTTAGTTAACTATCGTGAGAGCGGTATTTACATAACCACCCTCGGTGGGAACTGCACACACAGCGCTGCTCCAGCTTCCCAGCTGAACCGCGGCAGCGGCGGCTCCCAAGGACCTCGCATTTGCACAGTGATTTAATTCACAGGCGAAAGATCCTTCACAAGGCTGACCACAAAATGCCTGCACGGCTGGATTAGCCGGCTCGCTGCTCCTGGGACAGCTTGCAGGGAAACTCCTCTGCCTCTCCCGGGAATGCTGCCCCTCCAAGCCGATCTCAGAGCACCCTCTGCTGTAACCCAGCCTGAGCAGAGCTGGATCCACTGCACATCAGGATGTGACCATGGTCCGCGGATGGACGCATAGACGGCTCACATGGGTGCTCCGTCCCTGTGGTGGAGACCCACGTCTGGTGGCTCTGTTGCAGAGGGACTGGCTGCTTGCATGCTTTCAAGAAACTCATTGCCATGAGCTTAGGCTTCAAAATGGACCTATTTGGATGGGACTTTGAGCAGCCTGGTCTAGTGAAAGGTGTCCCTATCTGTGGTGGGGGGGTTGGAACTGAAGGAGCTTTAAGGTCCCTTTCAACCCAAACCATTCTGTTATTTTATGATTCTTCTGAGTTTTCTTCACTTTTCTTGGTGCCTAACCATGGCAACAGCGAAAATGTGTGTGCTATTTAAAACATAAATGGTTCTTAATTTAACTCTTGGACATGGGTTCTTGCTATGCCTGTAGGTATTGGATGGAATAGTACCTATAAACTCTATTCCTCACGAAGATATGTAAACCCTGTAACCAAATGAAAGCTGAAATCTTTCTGATAAACCAAGCAGGTTGAGCTCTGTAAATCTCACACCACAAGGCACATTTTCCTGCCCACGTATCTTTACCTTGGCTCTTTCTTTTCTAGTTTCGCAACATCATTTCCGAGATGTGAAAGGCAGAACTGCATTTGCTATTCCAGCCTCAACATGACAATGAAGTAGACAGAAGTTAAACCACTCTCGCTCTGTTTTACTATGTCTCTGGTCTCAGCACAGGTATAGGTCAGCAACACTCATAATGCTTTATTTAATTCCATTTCCTTTAAGAAGAGAATACGTTTTCCATCCAGAATATCACTAAAAGAAGTATCTGTTGCTTTTAAGACCTGCACCTTTTATTCAGTCTCAGTGAAATAATCCCTGATCCTGGAAGTGAAATTGTTTTGAACCCAAATGAATTAACATGACCTTGTTTAGCAAGCATGTTTAAGAAGACATCTGATATGCAACATTCACCCCTCATTTTCTTTAGAGAAATGCCCCAGGAAAGAACACAGTGGTATTTCGTACTACATGAGACACTGCTTGTGCACTTAAAACTTTTCCCAGTGACAAGTAGGAATTCTTCCTCCTTAAATAAAATACTTGCCTTGCAGTCACAGCAGCTGTCCACATGATACACATTAATATGTTACTGAAAAGAGGTCACCTTTGCCTTCAAAAGGAGGTTCTTCAGGAGTCTCTGTTCTGCCATCATCTCATTTCCTGAGAAAAAAATGAAGACATAGCAATGTTAAGAGACGTATTTACAACCACCATTGATTCTGTTTCAAACTGTTAGTTCCTCGACACCCTAGCCATAAAAAAGCTGTAAAAGCAACTGCTTGTGAGAAGCCCTTGCAGTGTCCCATGAGCACTCATAGCTACTTATTTATGATCAAGATCATGAAGGAAGAGCAGAGAAAATTGTACTTACACAGATTCCTTGGAGCAGTTTTTCTCTCTGTAAGAAATGAACATTAATTTATTGTGTAAATACAATTTAGGGTCACTCTTTAAAGCAGAGGCGATTACCCAAGGATGGAAGTATAAGTTATTATGTGCACTGAATAGACAAAATGATGTGTTCTCAGAATCACATAAAATCCATACTTTAATGCCCAAGTCAGGCACAGGGATCTCAGCAAATGCAATTTAAAAAGTAATTGAAATATCAATACATATCTTCACATTATTTTGCTTGCAGTCAGACCATTATCATAGCACACATCAACTGAGCTGGACAAGGCATCCTACGTGAGTGCATTGTACAATCCATCCTGACAAAACAGGTTCAGACTGCACATGCACAGCTCATGCCATGGCCAGAATGCCTCTTAAGTAGTCACTCCAGTAGTGATGGGAATTAATACAGAAAATGCACTCCCAAAACCCAAATATAAGGAACTTTAAGTGCAGTTACAGAAATAAAACAAGGCAGTGAATGGAGGATGCATTATTTAGGATGGTTCCAGATTCCAGAATTCTCCCCAAAAACATGATGCGTCCATGGGGGTATCTTGCAGGCAGCAAACTGAGATCACAGCAGCACCAAAGATGTGCTTCACGTTGAAATGTAGATGGTTGGGAACATTGCCCAGACAGGTTTGGGGTTTGTTCTTGTCTACAGAGGAAACCGTTTGGTGTCTTTTGTTAAAACTCGTCTACAATCAGACTGAAGAACAAAGCCTTAAAGAAAAACTTTACTTGCTGAAAGATATTTGTAGCTGACTCATACCTCGAGATACACACACTTACCCACTGCCCTGAGACAAACCACTTGTGCTTTGACACAAACCAATACGCTTTGATGATAAAGCACAGTAAATAGCTGAGCAAGTAGCAAAGAAAAGCCCTATGTAACCCTGAGATTGCTTCTGTTGCTTCATGGTGCATTACTCCAGGGTTTGCTCCCAGAGTAGGCATGAGAAGAATTGTCGAGCTCTCGTGCCTTGGTCAACCATCATCCTCAGATGAAATGGCCTGTACAGACAATTGTGCGCTCTTCTTGCTGCTCCCATGGCCATCGGGGTGTTGCACAGGAAGACATCCAGACACCTTTTTGTGACAGATTTGGACACCAAAGTGCCCTTGGAGTTACCTGGACTTTTACCATAACCTGATCTGAGCATCCAGCAATTCAGCATGGGAAGCACGAGACCTTCGACTGGTTCTTCTCAGCACCACTGTACCACAGTACAACTATTAAGTGATAGTAAACAAGCTGAATTTCTAACGTGAGTACCTTTCTTTTTGAAGTATGTTTGTTGATGAAGACTCCATGACAGGAGAAAGATAAGATTCATTTATAAATATTTATCATCAGTTATTCTTTCTATTCTCAAGAAAGAGAATATTTACCAAGCAAATAGTCTCATTACACTCTGCACAAAGCAATTATGTGATGCTCATCATCTTTCAACTTTCATGGGTTTTTAATTGCTGTGGGAGAAGCAGTTGTTGTTAAACAGCTATTTTTATATGATCCAGGTATTGTAACTGTTTAGCCAGTAAAATGCACAGTATATTTGTGCTATTACTCTTAAACTTTTTAACTTCCTGGATTATAGACATGGCCCTTGCAAACTGTCCACTTAGCGATTAAAGTAAAATGAATGTGCTAATATGTTTATGTATATATACTGCATACAAAAGCCTACATACATAGACAGCTCCCTGGTGCATCCTTTTCTCTCTTAGCTAAACCAGGGAGGATTCCAAAGGTGTGCTGCAGCTGAAAACTATAATTCTTCCCAACTGAATTGCTCCAGGCTCTAAAAATTCAGGAGTTTGTTAAAAATGTTGTAATATCTAAAAATAATAACTATAACATAGCTTTAAATGTGGCAGAGTCTTAACTTGCCTTCTGAATTTTGGCCCTCCAGCTTTGTATGTTCAGCTTTCTCTTTGGAATTGCTTGGTGGACTAAATGTTTATTTCATTCCTTTCCTTTAATGAAAGCTGAGATTCTCACGAAACACCACAACTGAATAACCTTGAATCACCCCACCGATATTACGAGGAATCCTTCAGATCTTAAATTAGTGACTCACGAATGAGGAAGAGTCACTGGCAACTTACAAATAGGATACACTGGAATGGAGGTTATTCATCCAAACCCTGTGAGACATCTGTTGTTGTGAGGTCCTTAGCAAAGAGCTAAGGGGGCCAGGCTGTTCTGAACCACAAATACCCGTTTGAAACATCCTGCTGATGGAGCTGCATGAACAGTGTTAGTTCTCCAGCCCCACAGGAACAACATACAGCTCTCTTCTAATACAGCTGAAGGTAAACGATCTTGAGTTTCCCCAAATAGAGCCACTAGTGGTGCAATCTGGCTAATGAGAAATTGAACATATGGAATTAACATGCAAAAATAAGAGAAAAGAAAGAAGATGGGAGCCAAAATAACCCAAAGACTTCACTCAGCTGAGAACATTTACCAGGTCCTTAAGGAAAAATCACTGCTCCCAGCAGGCAAACTTCACCTTGTTCTACCTGGACAAATGACATTCACAATCACAGTACATCAGAGAGGATGAGCTGGCAGAGAATGTGATGAATTGCTGTAATTAAAGGAAGAAAAAAGCACCAAATTAGCTGTCAAAAAGCAGGACTGGAAGAGTGCACCTGGGATGAGCTGATGCACAAAGTGCAGTTCCAAGATAGAGCTTCACTGGCTATTTGGGATGTTCTAGGCAGAAAACTCACAGGTGATCCCTAAACATCCTCTGGGTACTTCTGTCACACCTGGGGTATTAATCTAGCCCACAACATTCCCTATCCTCCTATTGCAGCCTTGTAGGACAGTATTTCCCTTTGCTTTTCAGCTTGTTGTGTAACGCTGCTGTCTAAATGGCACCTACAGCAAGAGGACTGAGTTGATACCGCTAAGTGCTTTGTAAAGCTCTGTGGGATGCACTGGGATGCCAGTTGCAGCACACAAGCTAGTGTTCAATATTGCTGTACCACTGTCTGCAAATGGTGGTTGCTAGGAGGCAAATATCATACTGAGAAATCTGAAAGGAAGCAACAATTTCAGTTCCAGTGTGGGGCTCAGTGAAATCTTTCCATTGACCTCAAATAGGAGGTGATCCATTCTTTAGCAAAGGAAGTGGAATTTTTTTAAGAAGTAAAAAGGGATGTCACACAAATGGCTCCAGGTAATAAGGATGGACAACAACAGGCCATTGGAAGGGAAGAAAGACTAGGGAAAATGAAAGGTAACATCAAAAGGCTTTAGTGAATAAAACCCCAGCAGATAAAGAATCTGATTGGGAAAAGCTAACAATGAAAACTTGTATAAAACATGTATTATTCCTAGGCTCCCTGCATGCCAGGGTTAAATTTGGCAGAGTCACTGGGGTTTTTCCACTCCTTGAATTATGAGGCCATTCTCACCTAACCAATTCCTTCCACCTGTAAAGTTGAATAAAACTGTTGCTGCCCTTCACCCTTCCTTTTCACCTGCTGTGGCACCTTGCAGTGATTTTAGATATTGATCTGGGCTATAGGAGGTTTAAAGTTCACTGGGCAGGGCTGCAGGAATGTGGTGGGAACCCATCCAGCCCCAACCTGGACCCCTCTCCACTGTGCACACAAAACACCCCGGGAGCCCTGAAACACCAGAGCTGTTTTGTAGAAGCACAAATGAGAATAAAGGAACTTTCAAAGTGGAATAAACCCTCTCAGAGGTGGATGAAACACAGTCAAATAAACCAAATCTCTCCCTGCCTACTGTACCGTTGTAGGACAAGTCCTTTTGTTCAGCAACCCCTTACAGCTCCCTAGTAATGAAGGCCCACGTGGGCTCTCGCTCCTTATCCCAACTGAGCTTTGGCAGGTTTTTGACTCCTTTCTGGCAACTGCTCATGCTACATAGTTGTGGGAGCTGGGAGCATCGCCCAGCAAGGCACCTTTCTCATTCTAGAGAAGGACAGAGCTCCATCTATCTATTGAGGTGTCCTCAAGCAAGAGCAGCAGACAGGACACCGCAGCCAAACACCTGTAATTAGGAAAGTGATGTCTTCTGTCATCTGCTGCCATCCAAACTAACCCAGGTCTCAGGCTGGGTTGACCTACCAGCCACATCCATGTTGGCACCTCCATTTCTCTTTCCTTTATCTGACTTATCTCTCGGTGACACCCCAGAGCTGGGGACAGTGTGCCACACACGCAGCACAGCATGCAACACACCCCCAAACACTGCAGGTTTAGCAATCTCTGCTGGCGTTCATAAGCTGGTTTATTTTTTGTTGCTATTTTGTTTATTTATTTTCACTAAGAAGAAGACAGAAAAACAAGATGAGTCTGCAGCAAGATGTGTTTTTGTGTGTGACTGTTTTGATAGGAGGTTCATGGGGATAAACACATATTGCAAAACTGTTGAAAACAGTATTTTCATCACCTTCAGGAACTCCCTGGTGGGGTTTCACAGTCTTTGCTCACTGCTGAGAGATTCACACCCACTCTGGTCCTTTGGGGAGGAATAATTTCCTCAGGTTTTGATCGTGCTCAATAAAAAGGGCACCTCTCTTTTGCTGGTGAAAAAACCCAAACCTCCAAAGAGAGAAATTCATCTGAGGTCCTCAATCCCTGAGTGATAATGTGCCTTTAGCAGTGTTACACCCATTGAGAACTGGTCCTCATCTCCAGCAACAGTAAGGTCTTCTCTTCAGTATCCACACAAATGGGCAAGGAGCGATTAAGGCTGTCAGTCCATAAAGGCATAAAAATGCAATTCCTTCTCCCAGTAAAATCTGGTAATTGATTTTTAGCAGCCATGCATGGTTCCTTGCTCACACACACTCAAGTATTTGCCTCAAATAGATAAAGTCAAACTCAGCTTGAAGTTCCCACCTCTCTGCAGTCATCTCATCTGCACACTGTCATTGATAGCTGTGAAGCTCCCTCATGTGTGTTACTTGAAACTTCATCAGGTGTGACAATAAGCCAGGAGAGCCTTTACCTTAGTAAATGTCCTGGGTTCAGCAGTGGCAGTCAGTTTTTTGTTTTTTTTCTCCTTCTTAGTAGCTGTTGCAGTACTGTGTTTTTGACTTTTGGCTTGGGAACAAAAAAAACTGATAACACCGATGTTTAGACTGACCAAGGATTTTGTGAGTCTCATGCTCTGCCAGGGAGGAGGAGGGGCCGGGAGGAAGCGGGGACAGGACACCTGACCCGGACTGGCCAAGGAGGTGTTCCATACCACAGCACGTCATGCCAGGGGATGGAACTGGGAGCTACCCGGAAGGGCACGTCCCCTGGTCGGTCGGGCTGTCTTTTCCGGCGGGCGGTATCGTATTCTCTTCCCTTGTTATTTCTCTTGTCGTTGTTATTGTTGGTGGCGGCAGTGGTGATTTGTGTTATACCTTAGTTATTAAACTGTTCTTATCTCAACCCGTGGGAGCTGCATTCTTTTGATTCTCCTCCCCGTCCCTCCAGAAGCGGAGGGAAGAAAGGTGGGGGGGGCAGTAGACTGCGTGGTTCTGATTTACAGCTTGGGCTTAAACTACGACAGTAAATCAATAAAGCGACCAACAAACTTACATCAAGCTATTATAAATATTAACAGATAATGTTACATTTTATGGATGGAAAAAAAGAAAGTTAATTTTTAATGATTTCATATGCAAGGAATCTTATTAACTGCTGGAGACATCTAATAATTCATGCTGGTGACACAAGATCCAAGCCTCTGTCCTACCAATGCTACGGTCCTACTATCATGATCTTTGTTTTCCTGTAGCTGAAGAACAGGGAAGCTGAAAGGGAGCATTGTCTGTTCTCCCAGTTGGCGCTTCCGGGGCTCCAAATACCAAGCAAACCCCATGGTCCACCAAACCCAACCGCTGCTGTCCTAAATAAAATTGTGTCAAAGCAGAAGCTCCTAAACAGGAATTAGATTTAGATTGATTAAGATAGCTATTGCATGTCAATTTATTTAAATATAAATGGATTATTTGGAACATGTTCATTGAAGACTAACAGCTCCTGAATGTAATATGGACACATGGCTAATTATAAAGTCAAGCAGTCATTATTAATATTTCTAATGATCAATTTGTATTCCAACAACATAAAATCATCGACTTTAAAGCTCCAACAGACGTGGTAATTGGGAGAAGAGTCTGTGCTCTATGCAGAAAGTAATCACTGCCTAGTGCCTGACTGAAATAGGAGGTATAAAGCTGAAAACCAACCTGAGAACTCAGAGTCTGAGGAGCCAGGAGGATGTTGAATGAAAAGGTCACAGAAAACTTGCTGCAACTGGGATACAGACACAGGTCTATAAGGGTACATATTGTGAACACAGTGAGGGACCTTAATACAATCCCAGAGTGATAGAGAGGCAATAGGACAAGCAGTCCCTGTGAAGAGATAAGATTTACTCAATTAGATCTACTTAAATGCAATAAATTTCCATGGAAAAACAGATCAGTTATAACTTCCATCCCGCATGTCAGACAAATGAGCAAATAATTTAATACACTGCACTTGCAATTCTGTGCAGTTGTTGTGTTGTGTTGCTGGGTCACCGCCAGAAGGAAAGTAAACACACTCTTCTGAAGAGACAGTGCCTTGTAGTAAATTTGGATCAAATAAGATTTATCGAACACTGGCACATGTCAGGGCCTGGGGAGAGGAGAGCTTCTCCCACCAGACCAAGGGGCATCTCCATAAGGCAGCTTGCTGAGGCTGCCAAGGTTGAGGCTCACACACAGGTGGTTGGGATGCAGGTGGAAATCAAACACCCAAGTCATAGAATCATAGAATAGTTAGGGTTGGAAAGGACCTTAAGATCATCTAGTTCCAACCCCCCTGCCTCCCCATCTGGCTGCTTTTCCCCTCGCACCCTGCTCCTGCATTGCCACCCTAGTGCAGGATGAGCCAGGCTCCCTGGGTTGGCTCTGGGGTGTGGGGGCATGCACTGCCCTGCAGGGACCATGCACAGGGCACCCTAACATGGCCCTAGACCTGGTGGCTCCCCATCTCTTGGGGAACCACTGGCACCCCTGCATCGTGGTGGAGGAGAACAGGAGGTAAAAGCTCATGGGTGGGCTATGCCTCCCTCCATCCCACTGCTAGACACCACAGAGGGACCATCAGGAGCAAAGCCCTCTGCGCAGCCACACAAAACTTCCCAGCAGTTTCTGCTGCTTTATTTTCAGCAAAACCTGGTATTTCGACTGTATTGACACATTCTGTGCAAACTGCTCTTCTTCAGCTCACTGCTATTATCTGGGAGCTAGCAAATCATTTTACTTCCATGTAGCTGAAATGTGTCCTCTTGACTCTGGTTTGATTTTTACCCATTTGTGTATAAATAACAGATTCTGCAGTGGTTTTATTATGCAAAGCAGGGATTTTTTGTAATGCTTCATTTTTTTCATGTGGGATATTTTAAGTAGATCCAGGACAAGACAAAATCTGCAATCTCTAAACCCCTCAAGCTACAGAAGTTTTCTTTAGCTTACTGTACAAACAGCAGTTTGCAATAGCATACAGAATCCAGCACAAAGGCAAAGAAAGGCTCTTCACTCTGCTGGTAAATCTGTTCGACTTCTTCATCTAGAAGGAGCTGAGTACATGCTAAAAAAGAAGCTTTTTTTCCCAGCTAGCTAAGGGGGTTTATTGCTGTAAGCACCACAGATTTGTGATCTAGTGCCTTGTGAATAGCTTTGCAAGAAAAAGCTTTCCCTAAAAATTGACACCACTTTTGGTTTTATTCCAAATCAAGAACTGGCATCTCCCCAACTCTAATTAACAGGGGTTATTTTTTGCCATCTCCAGTAGCAAACCCAACAACAACTGGCCCAGAAGCACAGCAGAGACAGCTTCTGCCATGACCTGCTGGACAGTCACCATTCCCAGCATCACAGAGGAAGAAAAAAACCCACACTAGCCTTAATATATTTCTTTTTCCAGTGAAAAGTAAATGTTGTACTAAATCACCTCCTTATCACTCACTAGGCATTTGCAAATAAATCCAGCCTTAGGTTTCAAGCACATCAGAAATTTTCCACCAGAAAACACTGATTAGATGCAATATGCTCTGTGAGAACATATTGATTCTGTCTGGCCTTTGGGCAGAAACCATGTCTGGTTTTTTTACATGTCCATCTTCCTTCCTTTCCTGGCTTCACCTCTGCTTACATGCTGAAGTGTGAGGGAAGTGACTCCTGGGATAGCCAGGAGCTCCTGACATCCCCAGCATTGCTCTGGCCTGGGTGCCCTTTCCTGGGACAGAGGAGTTTGCAGTGAAAGCTCAATAAAGCAGTGATGATGAAAATGTGGACGGGGTGAGCCTAGTAAAACCTCTGCAAAACAGCTTTTGAGGCCATGATGGACATAGTTTCTGTATGGGCTCAGACCAAGTCCCATCACAAAAGAGGGAGGAGATTATGGCTGGAGATTCACAGGAACCTCCGCTGAGCATTTTTGGACTCCAGCAAACACTTGTCCCAAGAATCAGCCCCACTTTCACAATGCGCTTTAATCTGACATGTCTTAAAAGCCTCCCAAAGTCTATGATCCTTTGCAGGAAATCCTCAGGGTGCTTTGCCAACATTTCCACCAGGACCCCTCTGACACCCGGCAAGACGCAGCTGCAGTTCCCCTTCTGCTGTCCTTCCCCCACACACTGCAGCCTGGGAGAATGGACTTAGCCTGGCCCCATCCATGAAGGCAGCCTGCATCCCTCAATCTGCTTGCTTCCACATCTACCTAACACACAGGACTGGATGTCCCATATGTCTTTGCTTTGTTTTGCCAGGACAAGGTGGAAGGAAACTACAGCCAGACCCACAGTCTCACTCACCCCTTTAATCATCAGCCAATACAGACTGTGTCATAGAGACACCCAAACCTAGAAGGACATGAGCATCACTCAGAGAAAAGCTGTATGGCAATTGCTTGATGTTTCGCTCATTCAGAAACTAAACCTCAACAAATATATATACCTCCTATTCTGGGACACTGGCACATCCTACAGCAGGGCTGGACACTGCAATAACACAGCACTCCAAGTATATTTTAGCCTTTAAGAAAATACACTCAGAGCTCAGAAAAAGACTTCAAAGCACTGTGACTGGTTACAACCCCTCAGTGTAAACAGCTGGCTGGCTGGTGTCTGATCTCCAAGCAGCACAATGAGGTGCAATAGCTGTTGTGACCCCACGGTAAACCATTCCTGCTTTGTTGTTTGGGTTTGCAGGGGATTCCCAGTGCCTGCCCCCCCCAGCCCTGTCTGCATGTGTTAGCAACAAACCACCATGGTCCATTCTCAGAACATGAGCTCACTGCAGAAAACTATTTCCTCTTCTTTTCTTATTCCTTTACAAGGCAGCAGGCTGTTCCTGCAGCTCTGCTGGGCTGGTTTCTTGCTCTGAGACCTTGGAATGGAGATGTGTCATGGACAAGCACAAGGTGATGGATAGAAAGTGTTCTTGAGAGCCAGTGCTGGAGGAGCCATACAAAAGCTGCAGTGATTCCTTCATGTAGGAAAAGTCAGGACAGATAGCCAAAAGCACAGCACTGCAGGGAACCACCACACACTGGACTGGATAGCAGGCAAGGCATTTGCTGTCTGATGCACACGATACGTACCCTGAGTGCACTGCACACGCTGCACAGCACCACTTCACACCCAAAGCTCCTGGTTCAAGTGGAGCATTTTGAAAGCGAACGTGTTATGAATTGATGAGGTGTCACATAGTTCTGACGCTATCTCCAGAGATAATATCAGGACTTGTATTCATGCTCCATCCCATTATGCAACTGCCAATCCCCAGCCAGCTGACACCCCATGCAGCACGCCCAGCTCACAGTGGCTGGGGTCCAAGGAAGGTGCTGGCACCCACGCACACCCAGCTTAGATTGCACACCCATAAAACACCCAAACCTCTGGATGGTTACAGCCATTTGTCTGAACTTCATGGCACCTTCATCCTACCATTGCCACCTCTCCAGCCTGCAGAACTGATTAGGCTTTGGTTATGACAGGAATGGTTTGATGGTCAAGCTGTTCTTCCATGCAAATAAGCTTTCTGCTGTCCATATGACCACTTCATCAGCAACTCCAATTTAGCTGCATTTGCACTAGGGCCAATATTTTGCAGGCATAGTAGTGCAACTGTGAAGTGTAAATTCATACCTGTTTTTCTTTCCTTGAGCTTTCTATCATTATACCAAAGAAAAGAATGGAAGATTTCACTGCCATGTTTATTTAAAGAAAAGTAATTAACCTCATGGCAGGACTGTGAATCTCAGATGAATCAACATGTCATTTAAATGATGAGCACAGCCTTCCTTTCCTGGTCTGGCTATCCAGTGGAGTGATGATGATCACTGCATGGTGGCATTCATGCAGTGTGTGCTGCGGCTCTGGGAGAGGAAGGCAATCACCTGGAGTTGCACCAGGGCTTGCTTCCTACTGCCCAGGGCCTCTCAGGCGATGGTTATGAATGCTGAGGATGACAGCAAAGCAGGAGCTGGGACTCATCTCTCACAGTCACGCAGCCCAAAGCAGCTTGAATGCCTACAGAAAAAGCACACTTTACAAAATCAGACACATTCATACTGGTGTCACTTTGTAAAGGATAAGCAGATTCAGAGCATTTTTAGAGCAGAAGAGCAGTGGCTCATCAGATGTCAGAACAGCTTCCCAGCATCCTCATCATTTGCACACCCTCTTGAATATCATTTCCTTGAATCCCTGTGATAAACTGCACCAAAGGCTGCTCTGCTTGGCAGTACCAGAAGCGCAGCACACACCTGTATCAGGGCAGGGACAGCAAAGCTGCCATACGCCTTCCAGCCGGTGCTCCCCACACTTGGCTTCCCATAGGCACAGCCCCATCCCAGGGTGCCAGACAAGCACTTTCTGTGATTTAAGTGGTGGGGGAGCTGATTAGCTTCCAAATTCAGAGTAGTCTGGATTGGGAGACATCGCAGGAGGTCTCTGATCCAGCCCCTGCTCCAAGCAGAGCTCACTTCAAATATGGATCAGGTTGCTCAGGACCTCATGCAGAGTATCTGAATATCTCCAGGATCCCACAGTCTCTTGTTCTAGCCTTTGACCACATCCCTCACAAAGAAGTTTTCCCATATATCTACTTGCAATTTCTTTTGCTGCTACTTAATGCCTATCATCTTTCTAGATGCACTCTTAGCCTCCACAATATGTTCTGCTATTGAAAGAAAATGCTCCACCAGGAGTGGTTGGGTTTTTTTCTTAAATGATAGGAACTAGTCTCATTTTTCAAAAAGGAGGAAATATGGAACAGTGACAAAGGACTCAATGGATTTTATGTGACTGCACTCTCCTGTTATGCATGACAGAGCAGCTTCCAGCAAAGCATCCCACACTGCAGCAAGTGTGGCATGGGAAAGCCACACACCATGCAGAGCACGTGTCAGTGGGGAGCCAGCCCACGTTGCAAGCACTGATTTTTGATGATGGGATAACTCAGCATTACTTAACTCTTTTACTGCTTCTACTAGTTGGCCACCTTGAGTTTTTGGTGCCACTAGATAAGGAAAACTGAGTTCCTGTCCCATTAAGTCACCCCACTTGTGAGGGCCTCCCAGATTTGGCAGGACTGTTAAATCTATTGTAAAGCCATACCAGGGTTCAGCTGTGATTCATCTCACCTCAGCCCCTGCCCCAACTATCTGGTCACCCCACAGGAAGAGAAAATATCCCTTTACAAAATGTCTCCAAAATTAAAACCCCTAAAGAGCATGCAATGCTGCAGTACCATTTTGCAGTCATTCATATGCACACCTTTCCCACATTATAATGCAGACCACCTGCCTCAGAAGATGCTTTGACAGACAGGACTTCTGGTAACACGCTTAAAGCTGCATTAGCTGCCTGTTTATTCAAGATACAAAGTTCCTAGAAATAGGTTAATTACTTTCCTTTAATTACACATTATTTTCTTAAATACCAATAATAAAAGGAATGTCTGCCCTAGAGATAAGATTATGCCACATTCATAATTTGGTTCTTTGGGACAGCAGATAAATGTCTCAGCCATTTTAAAAATACAAATTTGTCATTCATGGGAGCAATAAGTAATGCAAACAGGATGCGTGGTTACACTGACATTATCACCTTGTCATTGCTTAAAGGCACCTAGGGCATGAATATGTGACACTATAACCTCAGACTCTTTGATGAATTATTGCCTATCACAATCCTATCTAACACAGGGGAATGGATGAGCACTGGAAAGATTTTATGGTTGCAGTTGCAGTACTCTCTGGCTGTAACACAATTACTGGAGTTATTGCTGAAGCAGCGAGAGATGCTGGAAAGTAAGGGAAAGTCTGTGTCCTCCTGGGAGGTAATGTGTAAAGAAACCTTAACGAGTATACCCCGTGGGGGGTTTCCTACCCTGCAAGTATTTAAACTGCTAATTAATTCCTATTAAAACAAGGTCTTTTGTGTACATCGAAAAATGGTGCCTGAGGCTTTGAGCCTGTGGTGGGATCTCCTAGGACTTTGTACCAGCTGAGTCTGGCAGCCTTGGCTGAGACACTGTGAAGCACTGATGAGTTGTTTAGTGGCCTCTATTTCAGAGTCAGAGCACTGTGCTTATGTCAGTGGCTTAAGTCCATTCCCAGGCATGACACAACCACCAGAATACTAGAGAGCACAAAGCAACCAGCCTCCAGACACAAACAAATTGTGTGTTTGTGTGAGCTCAACCCTTACTTTGGGTGTGCATGTTTCAAGATTAGCCACCACAGTTGCATGTAAAATGTTTGCTTTTAACACCATGCTCCTTGAAGAGATAAACCATACTCTCAGATCATTCATGAAAAGCCAGAGGCTGACAAAGGAGCTCCAGAGGCCACAAAGCTGCCAGTAAAACAGAACCACACCGTGAAAGATCAGGTTACTGGTATCCCGCTGGGGATGTGATCTGGTTACTGGTATCCTGCTTGTGCTGTGGAGAGGTTCATCTCCCCATCACTCCAGTCTCTGGAAGGACACCTTTAGTTTTATACACTCACAGCTCTTTCCGTACATAATATAGATATTTTTTTAACTTCTCTTTTATTGCCCCATAAAAGGCACTGACTGACAATGGAGTTGTCTTTTACTGACATACTACCTGGTTGCCAAGCCCCTGTGTTGGAACAGCTTGGTTTGTTCCTGTGGATGCTGGGTGATGTTACGTGGCACAAATGCACCAGCAGCTCCATCAGAGACAGTGGGAGCTGTGGTATCTCATCCCCAGCCATGCCAGGGATGGGGATCCCTCCTGGGATTTGATAAAGGATTGACATTCCTGCCCTTTTAAACCCAGATGGAGATAATCAATCAGCTGATCTGCTGAGCTTCCAGGTAAGTGCCACAAATGCAACCCTGTGCTGAAGGTAGGATTGGAAATCTCAGGGGGCAGAAACAGATAGACACTGTAAGTCACACCGTGAGGGTCAGGGTGGCTGTTGGGACCCCAGAGCAAGACCTGTGCCCCAACATGCCCTGCCCAGCAGTGTTCACAGCAGCTGACACTAAACCAGACGAAGAAGGTGGTTTATGAGCTTGGCTACTTCTTCCACCAGGTAGGAGCTGGACTCACTCTGCCTCTCTTCCTGAGCAGACGCCTCTTCGCAAATAGGCTAAATTAATCAGCCACCAAGTGTTCCCATGCTAATCGCACCCTTGTGCGACTCAATCCAACGTAACACTGCCCTCTTGTGCTTGCAACACATAAGGGGCCTTTGCTGTTAAGGTGATTTTTTCCCCCCATTTTTTTCATTGGAGGGAAGGACAATCTCCAAAACTACTTTTCCCCAGTGTTTTATAAAGCAATGCCTATGGTATTTTATCCAAAGAGGTCAAGTCGTTTCCAGTTCTCATCATTTCAAAGCATGGGTGTCTTGCACAGCCTTGGCTACCCATCCACTCTGGGCAGGGTAATTAAGACGATTGGTAAAGGTAATAAAATTGAAAGGAATATAACAATATAACCACAACTCAAGGTGGAGGAACACTGGAAAAGATAATAAATAGAAAACTGCACTATTATGAAAGCACTTTGCCTCATACAGGCTATGTTAAATCTTTCTAAAACACTGGTTAATGGCAGGAATCAGCATTTCATTAATAATATGTTAAAATTTAGCTCTTCAGATTCACATATTCCAAGCATTAAGAAAACCAATCCATCATGATTAATGTTTTACCTAGAAATAACTACAACCAGCTCAGAAATCATGAGCAATAGCATGTCTGGAGCTAGATGATTTCGCTCCACACAGTCTCCAATAGACTATAGTGAGTAAATTTTCAAGATACACCTTTATAAGGCCTGATGTATTAAGATAGATATCTACAAGGCCTGATGGGCAGCACAGCATTTCTGTTGGGGATAAAGATCTCAGTAATACTGCTATAACTTTGAGAAGACATCCTACCCCTCCCATCCCTGAAGTCATCCACTGCTTCACCCACCTGAAAGATGCTGACCAATGCAATCTTGGCCATCGGTGGTCCAGATACAGCTGCTGTGTACCTCACACAACCCACTGCCTGCCTTCCCAAGCTCCTGAAACAGAGCTAGAATAGATGGGACAGCCTAGAAATGCAAAGGAACAGGAGCATGCACAAGAACACAGTCTGCCCTGTGGAATCTCACCCTGCGCTTTTACACCACCATTCAAATTGCTGCAAATATCACCTCTTTCTTCTGCAGAAGGAACATAGATCAGGTCTGATTTTATTTCACTATTTATCAGACTTGTCTTGGACAGCACTAAATACGTGACAGAAATGGGCATTAAAAAAACCCCACACTTATTTTCTAAAATCAGTAGAAGCAATGCAGTAACCATAGCACTCAAGCAGAAAGGCGTTAGGAGTTCACTGGGAGAGGAAGAAATGATAAATGATGCTCACAGATGAGAAAGAAAAAAAATTAATGGCACAAGGGAGAAGGTGCTTTTCTGGCACAATACTGATTCTTTCTTGGGTATTGCTATTTAATGGATTACTTGCATAAGCAGAAGAGGAAAAAAAAAAAAAAAGAAGGAAAATAGAATAGGTGCCAAGATACAGACATGGACATCCTGCATCATTTTATAATTAATTTTAGAACAGCCTGTTCTTATCCAGCTGCACACTCAGGCATGTACTCAGGCATGTACAGAACACTGCATGTTTTCATGCCGTAATCTCTAACGTGCTTAAGTACGTGCTTACCTGGCATGCAGAGCAAGGCTGTTTCTGTGGACCTGCACAAATGTTTTCTTAAGTTGAAACCTTTGTCCCTGAGTCCTTTGAAGAAGCCTTCAGGGGATAAACATCCATTCAGAAGGGGAAAGGACTGTAAAGAGCACTTCAATCAATGGCCTATGAAATATGTAACCACTGAAGCCACACCAGCTTACACTGGCTGAAACAGGCTGAAGCTCATTTGCTACAATACAAAGCTACAGGGGGAAAAAATAACCCTCTAAAGTGAATTCAAAACCCAGCTTTTTGCTCCCCTCTCACTGTGATAGTGGATGATCACAAGGGCTGTCCTCCCTTGCCATCAAGGCAGGTCATTACAGCTGTTCGCCCCAGTGCTTGTGAGACCTGTTCACAATCTTTCAGTTGGCAAGAAGAGGAGAGCAGTCTTCCTCGGCATCATCTAAATTAAATATTGAAAATGTTTGTGTTAGCAAGAGACATGCCTGAGGATTTGGGAAGCTCTTCAGACATTATTAAAATGCAGTAAGTGGTTTGCTGGCAATTACCTACTATTGTCACCAACTCAGGCTGGATCTGGCATGCCAGAAACTCCTGCATGCATTTTTCTAAATAAAACTAGGTAAGAGAAGATGACACAAGTTTTTTTGACCAGCAGCCTTGATATTTCAGTGCTGACATCTCCTACTAAGTATTCATAGTAAAACTTCCCAGGAAAGACAAGTTATGCTGCAAAGCTTTTGCTGGGCAGAGTTTAAGATGTCCTGGTGTGAACTGATTTAAAACTTTTCCATTTCTTTCTCTACCAGTCAGAAGCAGAAATTCCTTCCAGAGTTACCAAAACTCTTATTATATTATAAAGATTGATTCTTCTGATAAACCAGTTAAAGCAAAATATAGCACTGAATGAGAATACAGCAGAGTGACCTGCCTGAGATTTAGTCCAAATAAAACCAAAGACACATTGAAGGGCTGTTGAAGCCCTGACTAATATTGTATTTTCTTTTCCAGTTGAAGGTGTCTGATGTCACAACCTGTACTATGGGGGTTTGTGGATCCTCAGCTGCTAGAAAGGGTTTTTCAACAGCAATGCCCTGGAATGCTTCCCATTACCTGCTGCACTATCCAGCCAAACTCTGAAGAGTTTGTTTCATATCTTGAACTTACTGCCATAAGAGTAGTATTCATGAGCTCAGGACTTGAGTCCGTAATGTATTTTTCCTGAGGTTACACCTTAAGGCAATCTAGAAATGGAAGGGAGTGAGGATACCTACTTATTAAGAGCGGTAGAAGTTTTTTACTCAATGAAGTTTACCAAAAGTAAACCACTGGAAATCTAACCTGTGCTCCATTGCGTATACCAAGGGTTTGCATTATTTCCAAGTGCATGTGTGATCTTGGCCAACAGTGGGGACTGTGAGAAAACACTGAGAAGCCAGTACAAAGGCCAAAACCCATTATTATTGCCCAGAGTGAATTTAATCTGGAAATGATGTTATAAACATCCTGGTCTGGACCCACTTTTGATTCACCTTTGCAAATAGACAGCTATAACGTAAAGACTGTTCCATTTATAAAGGGTTTTATGGTGTGCTTGCCTATAGCAGCAGAGGATGGGTTTTGCTGACCCCTGAAAGCCCTTGCTAGAGCAATGCTCTAAATTTCAATACTGTTCAAGTTTCCATGTTCACCTGATAGTGAAGAAATACACAGTCCTTCCAAAGCATCCTGCAGCTCCATCTTCAGAGGTCCCAGACCTGTCATCAGAACTGGATTGGTTTTGTGCTCAGGAGCCTGTAAGGTTCTCCTTATTAATGTCTTGGTGGAGAGTGTGGGAGCCCTGTGGCTTTGCAGGAGTTGGGGATGCTGAGATGGGTTGTAGCTCCTGTGGGGATCAGCCCCTCACTGCACCATAGTGTGATGTCCACCATGTCACTCAGGAGATCACAGCACCCAACAGCAGGGATCACCGAAGAGGATACATTACTTCTTTCCTTGGCACCTAAAGACACACAACAACAAAACCAGGCAAGTAATAAGTACAAAGGCATTTCTAAACTGAATTGTTCTTTGAGAAAAAAGGGAAAAGAAGCAAGAAAGGAGGTATATACTGTCAGCCTTTGCCAAGAGCCGTGAAGAATAACTAGCAAGAGAAATACATCTGTAAAGCCTTGATGGCTAAGAAGAAAGATTTTTACACATGCCAACTCCACTGTGGCCACATTTATAGGAATTTAAAGTGTTACTACATGACAACAGAAATAGCTGTATGTTGGCAGACCTTTTTTTAATGTGTTAAAGGGTCATCAATCATCTTCTAGTGTTCCAGCAGTCAGATGTACTTGATATCTTCATTTACTTATAACACTCATACCAGCTCCTCAGCTGTCTTCATTTCCTTGGAAACAGCTGTATTGCGTGTTATGGAAAACAAGGTAATATATATAAAAAAAGATAAAGTGGAAATACAATAAAGGCAAACACAGAAACTTGAAGGTTCTCAGTAAATACAAACCTCTCTTACAAACATGCAATCAATAAGGTCACTTGTGTAGTAACTCGTAACAAAGTACAGTTGACAATGTGTTATTTTTCTGCTGGAGAATATAATGTGAGGCTGAGCATGTTAATGACTTTTGGAAACGGGCAATGACAAAGATTGATTAATATCAGTTGACAGCCTGTTCCACAGCTCTGAAGCAGGAATAGCAATGATTGATTCACGAAAATGTGGGGCACAGGCTTTAGATAATAGAAAGGCTACATGTGAGCTCAATCAGGTTTCAGAAACAGGATTTAAAGGCCAAAGGTTTAACAGTAGTTAAAAGCTTTAAGGAAAAGACAGAAGTGTGGCAATATTTTCAAAACAGAAAAATTTTAATTAATTTCCTCAAAGTCTAAGAACATGCAAACTGTTGTGTTTAGGACCAAAAATGCAGAAACAAAAGAAAACAAGGGGGGGGAGAAGCCGACAGAGTCTTTTCATAACAAATTAAAGACAGTATCAGTATCTTAAAGCATCAGGTTTCAATGATGAAATCCTCACCTAACGTCAACTAGTGAAGAGTCACTTTCTGTGATGATGAGGAACAAGGCAAACAAAAAGCCACAGCAATTTGTAGGGCTATGTGCTCACTACCCAGGCTGCTCTGGCAATGTAAGAGGAATACTGCATCTCAAACCAACAGGGATTCCCCATTTTTAGGGAATTGAATATTTGACAGAACACGTTTCCCCTGGGAATAATAGGGGAGAAGTGATCTCATCCTCATTTTGTGAGGACTGAGGAATGGGAAGTCTTGTTGAGAGTTTGACCCATCCTTAGCATTTCCTTTTACATTAAGGAACAGAGCACAGCCTGAGTGCTCTGAGCCTTAAAGGCAGACCAATAAGAGACTATCTATACTCATGCTCCATTTATAATGATTTTGCCCATTGCAGCATGTAAGAGAGAGCAGGAGAGAAGGATTGAGAATTTAATGACAGATGTCCACCAAAGGGCTAGTCTGCATTAGGGATGTGGTCATGTGTGAAGAGCTGAATTAGCTGACATGATGCTAATCAAAGCAGAGCCTCTATAGGGATTCCATCACCCACCTCAGACTGCTGCAGCAACTGCCTTTGCCGTGTAATGCACCATCTCAGTTGTATCTCACAACGTGACAGACTGAAAGCTGTATGGTACCGACCTAATTAGGAAAAGAAGGCGTTAAGATAAACAACAGCAAAAATGCAAGTGTTTTCATAGAGCACAGAATCTGTGAAGAAGTGGACAAGTGTTTGACTAGAGGAGCTTGGGAATTTCCTGGGCTTCATTCCAAAATGCATTGAAATACAAATGGTGTTATGTCATTATCTTCTTTTTCATAGTGAATTTCATATCCAGCAGGCTCCCAAGGAACTGAGAATAGGAGAATTTCTTTCCACTCAGGCCTTTCAGGCAGGGTCTGAGTTTGGGGATTTATGACCTTTTCAATTCTGTGACATTTCTCAAGATGCTGCCAAAAAGAAAGGTAAGACCCTCCTCCTCTGAGGTTGGCTCATTTATAAATCAGTACTATCTACAACTGACAGTTTTTCCTTAGTAAAATATAAAGTGCTTATGGTGTGCAATGATAAGCCAAACTTTGAAGATGATCAGCCACCCTTAACCAGTAAAGTCTGCAAAGAAACCTCCATCCCTTAGATAGGGTCAACACTTAGATAGTGTTGATCGTACACTAAAGAATTGATGTGCCTATCAGTTCCTGGGGCCAGGTTACTGACATGAAGAACTCCTTTGCAGCAATAGCTCTACCAGAAATAAGGATGGGGGGAGACTGGCAGCAGTACAACATTTTTATTGATTGGTTGGTACTCATTTTGCCTTCCTTTGGTCATCTCCAAGCCAGGTCTAAATGGATTGTCTTTGATACTTATAAGGCTCCTTCTGCCACCTGTGGATAAAGGGAAGTATCCTCAAAGGGGCTTTGTTTTTCCTACTCTTGACACCTCATTTAATTGTGCTAGTGGACATAACATTTACAAAAGGAAGAATTCGAGAAAACCTATATAGTAAATTGTAGTTGTAACACTCATGCCAAAAAGCAGTCCTTCTATAAAACATAATCTGTAAAGCCAATTGTGGTTACCAGCTTCAAATACTCAAATCAGTTCAATTTAGAGACTGGGGGGAAGGGGGTATGACTCACAAAGGACCCTGCAGGAGATGGTTCTCATCTCTCAGAGCCTGTCCTGAGGTCTCCCTAGCCCAAGTGCATGTGTTTGCAGGTGCATTTGCAATACAGAGCCTTCCCTTGTGTGTATCAGGAGTCTCTGGTATTACCCTGCCTGCATGGAAAAAATATGTGTTGACATTTACTGTCTTCTTTGGGTTTTAATATCTTTCCTCACTGTTAGTGGCTTTGGTGATTGAGCAGGCAGCAGTACTTCTGACCTGAATAATATGTCACAATTCAGACCCTTGGAAGTTATTTCATTTAAGGGGAAGTTGATGGGTCAGGTGGCTCCACTGCAGTGACAACCACATGAAGCCCAGGTTTTTTAAGGAAAAAAAAGGATCAGACCACTGAAACTTACCTCATGGCTCCAAAGCCTTTTCTAAGCTGCTCTCAACACACACAATTTCCAGGTTCAGTGCCTCTTTCTCTCTTTTGGAAATTCACTATGCAAAAATATATCCAGCCAAACTTTGGGCTTTCAAAGTCCCAAACAAGACTCATTTGGCCTTTTTTAACTTGTTCCTTCTTTTAGAGGGTGTGAGGATGAAGATCAGGTGGTCACCATCTCTTACAGCTGCAGTGTGAAAGGTGGCGGTTAAACCCATTATTTTTGATAGGATTCAGCTCAAATCAGAGAAACATCCTGCAATGCATTGCTGAGAAAAGAGCCCTGACCACAGAAATGTTTAGTACTGCAATCATGTTTTTTAGGCCTTTGCGAGCCATCCCTCAAGTGAACTTTCCCTTAGAAATCAATAGCATTGATTTTGTTTATGCTGGACAGTTTTCATTTGGCTGCATTGTGGTTGCTAATTGACAGGTCAAAATCCGTACTGGAGTTTGACAGAGGATACCTTAAAAGTTTATATTTATGGGATGAAGTTAAGTGATTATAGTTGTCACTCTAATATTTAATACCAGAAGTAATCATAAACAATTTTTAATATTTGCGTTCACAATGAAAAGCTACAGCACAAAGAACACTTACAACCCACTGTCATAAAGCTCTTCAAGGCCCAGTTTCCCTGCTCTGAAATGAAAAGATGAGAAAGGTCATGGAGAACATCAATTAAATTGTTTTTCTAGACCAGCAACAAGTTTTAAGTCTTTAGGAGAATTTTTGCTTTTATTACCACTTCTCATTGTGAGGGGCATTAGTATGTTTTTGCTAGAAGTGTTGACTAAATCAAAAAGTTTGTCTTTACCACTAGTATCTGACCAAAGTCTACAAACAGGAATCAAAGAGGCCTTTCTGACTTCTAATCAAAAAGTATGTTAGTTTCTACAAAATATACATGAGAACATTTTGTATGGTAGAAGCCAGCTAAGATCTCATCCGAGAGTTACGCTGTGGTTTGCTCTCCTGAACAAAAGGGCATAAAGGTCCTGTTAATGGAGAAGTAAGAACAATTATCTTTGGAGTTATTCAAGTTTGAAATACCTTTGAAAATAAAACATTAGTGAACTCAGAATCTGGGTTTCAAGATAAAAAGAAAGAGCTCATCTTTGACAGCCTCTTGTGACAGTATCCCTTATGAATGATTTAACTGTAAGATTAACCAATGTGATGAAGCATTTTAACTATCATTTAAGCTATACTTACTGTGATGTATGGTATGCTTTGCAAATGCGTATGTGAATAATGTCTATCAGTTCTTCATGTAAGTGATGACTGTTGTTCTGCCCTATTGACCAAGAGAAGAAACTCCAGAAGTTCTTGAGGACAAGGAAAATGAGATTTTACCTCTGAGAGGCTGAGAAAGATCTAGCAGCCACTGCACACAAATGGAAGCAGAAGACCTGCAGGGAACCTTGGTAGTTTCAGAATGAACAAAGCTGATTGTTAATTTACTTGGTAAATTGTTAATTTACTTTGTGGTCAACACACTCAACCTGACTCTTAAAAGCAACTCTTCAGGCTTAACACTAAGGGAATGTTACCAACAGCACAAACCAAGTGTATAATGCTGCAGAAGAAGTCAGCCATGGTAGTTATCACCAACACAAGCTTTATGGTGCTGTGTGAATGGGTCACCCTTATAAGCAGATCATCCATTTATCAAACAAGAATTCTTCTGTAGCCCTACGTACACCTTATGAGTCAGCACTCAGAGGAGGTGTGAAGCATCACTGCAAACTAAACTGTGATATACACTGAATGACACATACTGAAATTCGATAGGTATTCAATTGCTCCTGTTGAATGGCCCTTGGATGGACTCCTCCAGGAGAGAGCTTGACCTGCTGGGCAGGGGCTGAAGAGCTCTGATGGCAACAGAAGTTATCCTGAGGAATGAATAAATAAGACAGCTCCCTTTAAAAAACAGCCACGTTTCTGTAGAACAGCTTGGCATGCAGGTTCATGGTTTTACGTGTATAAATAGTCTCTGCCTAAGCTTGCTTTGGGCTCTGCTGCCTCATATGCATTTTTATGAAGTGTTTCTCAAGCTGGGAAAGTATAAAGGGTGAGGAGAAAAGGAGGGCATTTCCTAGGAACCGCTAGAAGCACAGTCAAGGATATACCTGAAGAAAGTCAAGGGATTGAGGAGGGGTAACCAGCATAGAGCTGGGGTGGAAATGTCTGGCTAAGAGGAGGGAAAAGGAGGGATAGACTGGGCAGAGACCATGGCTGCTGGGAGCTCCTGAGCCCTGCTTCCCATTGCCCAGGACCCCTCTGGTTCTTTCTTTCTCCTCTCTTCCTACTCCATGTACTCTTGGTATTCCATTTCTCCTTTTTGCAACTTTGCTTGGTCCTCAAAGGCTCCTCCAGGGTACATCAGCTTCAAGTAACATCTCACTCAGATGCACACAGAAGGCACACACACATGTCAATTAAACAGCACTGAGTCAGAGCTGGGGGAAGCTTAAAGCAAAGAGTTCAAGAGGTACATTAATATAGGGCCCAGGGCCTCCAAACCAGGGACCACAGGATGCCTTGGGGTGATAGGTTTTTGCAAACAGTTTATGATGAACCTTGTATTATTCAGAGTTCTTGAGCTCTTCAGTTCAGGTGATCTCAAGAAAAACTCATAACTTTCAGAAAAGATGAATTTCCTGCTTCTTAGGGTGCCACAAGAAGCTTTACATTTAGATCTAGGAGTCCAAAATCCTCAGAAAACACACTCAAAAGGAACACAAAGCTATCAGAATTTTATCTCAGGAAGGCAAAGCTTTTCATGATTTCCTGTGATTGTGCTTCTGATTTTTGCAAGCTAGGACTGGGCGTTTATTTTCTCCCATTTCTTAGCCTCAGGGAATTGGTTAAAGAAAATCTATGATTGCATTTCTATAACAGGGAACAATCCTGGGCTGGTTAGGCTAAGCAGGTGTGCCTCCCCCTTTCCCTGCTATCTTCCACCTGGCTGAGTAATTACCATCCTGCATTGCCTCTTGTTCAGAGGGTGACGTTATTCCCTCACTGGATAACAAGGCAAAATCAACTTTCCTCACAAATCCCATTATCTCCGGGAAGATCCTCTCGGAATGCAAATCAACAAGTTTAGCAGAGACAGGAGCCCAACAGCAACCCACAGCCTCAATTTAAATTACCTCCAACCTGCATGATGAGACAACCTGGATTACTGGGAATTACCTGGGCAGAGCAGTGACTCTGCATCTTATGAGCTCTTGTTCCTCAGATCAAAGACGGTTGATGGGCATTTAATTAAAAGATAAGGTAGCCAGCCATAAAACACCAGACTAACCTTTTGAGTATACAACTCAAGTTACAATTAAAGAATGACTATAATTCAGATTTTTTGACCTCCTCAGCAATACACTCCATCATTAAGGGATAAATGGACTGTTGAGAGCAGTGCCCACCTTCCTTTTTAATGCTGTCATAGGGCAAGCTGGCTCAGGTGGTAAGAGCTCACAAACAATGTTGGGGGTCTGTTGATCCCCAAGTCCAAATGTAATCATAGCTGCACCTTTCTTCCTCCAGGGCTGAACCAGAAGTGTGCTGGTCCCAAAAGAAGCCATTCTCACTCTTACCCTACACATACTTTCTTGACAAGGCATTACGCTCCCAGATGCCCTAGGGAAGAGCAGCCAATAAGAAAAGCTCATTCAGAAGATGTACGTACAAACACTGGCGGTGCTGTTAAAAGTGTGCTGTGAAACATGACAAAGAAAGTAACTTCAGTATTATCTCCACTGAGTTTTCTTGTTCCCAGCACAGTGATGTAACTCATCACACACTCTGACTGTTGATATTCAGTGGTTTATCTCATAGGAAAACCCCAGTGCCTTGTCACAGCTACACAACAGGACAGCAAACTCCTGCAATTTAACACCCAGCAAACACACTTTTCTTAAAGAGAAACACTCTGCAGAGAGGAAGCAACTCCTACCAGAACAGCTGATGCAGTAGTAAAAAACAGATTGACTCTGGACTGCAGATCTGCTTCAGCAGTGAAGTCTTATCTGAAACAGCACAGCCTGGGAAGTGTTTCAAGCCAACATGGAAGCCAAAGCCAGCCCGCTGCCATCTCTCAGATGTGCACAGTCAGTGTCTTGGAGCCCAAGACACCGAGATACCAAACTCATGTAATACAGTGCAAAGCCAGAATACCTCCTTAAGCAGTGCCAGAGAAGGGGACCAGTGGTCCTGTGCCCCCAGCCCAATGTGCCAAGTCCTCACTCCAGCATTTTTCTGATCACTTCAATTGCATTTTTCACATATTTGGCGCTTAACTTCAGTGCATTCTCTTACTCCATCCCTGTGTATATTTAAAGTCTGCACTGAGGATGATTTACATTAAATCCCCAATGTCAACGTAGTGAGACTTTTTGCATGCAAAAGTCCAGTGCCATAAAACATTTACAACATAACAAAAATGGTTTCCTAAATCTCTGGCTTATTTCAAGATACAGAAGAGGCTACTACTTTCACTTTGCCCTCTGGATCTGTTTTTCTGAGCCCTTTTCTCTAGCTGGAGAAAAAAGTCATTATCTAGCCTTGATAAGAAGGGCAGAGCCACTCTCTAAGCATGTAGAATTGAAGTCCCATTTGATATAGAAGCTGGGATACTCTTCATACATTCGTTTAAGTAATGAAATGTTTAAAAAATATTAAAGGATCTAAAGATGTTCGAATGTCTGGATGCTGGCAAGCTCTTTGATAAGTTAATTTTGCATTCAAAACCAATGAGGCATTGGTCAGAGTGACACAGGGTTCAGATTTACCCTGGATAATTCCTTTGCTGTAAGACATTTAAATTAAATCAGTTAAACTCTGACTGCGCTTTGTCGCTGGGATGTCAGTGCTAACATACTATTTTAATTGAAGCAACACTGAAGAGCATTTTGACTGTAACTTAGGAAAAGACGTATCAGCTAAGCTGTAATCAATGAGCAACACGTTCACATTGCAAAAGTGAATTTAAAGGCTCATTCCGAAACGTAATACTGGATAACAAGAGCCTATGATTTAAAACAGCCACAGGGGAAATGAACCAGGAATCTGTGGGGAGGAGAGAGAAAGAGCAATATGGAGAGAGTGTCTGCAGAGCTCCAGTTATTTACAGGGGTATCTTGCTGCTCTCAGACTCAAGGTGCTCCAGCCCCACTGAGGTATTCATGGTATGAACCCCACTGAGGTATTCATGGTATGAACCCCTCTGAAGGTGGGATTTCCCTTGGTGAGTAACCTACCTGCAGGATGGCACCTGAGCTGCAGTGTGAAATGTGTTGAATTTAGAGGAGGAAGAGATTAGAGACACTCCCCAGACTACTGTGCAGTGAAGATATATCTCTTTTGAGCAGGCACTCGATTCAGAATGAAACTTAATGGGAGGTGGGAGATTTACTTGAAGTTTGTCACCAATCAAGTCATGTCATTTGAGCTACTGGAGCTATTTAAAAAGCAAGTAATATTGTTTGGGAAGATACATGCAGCTCTATAAAGCTGCTTTATCTCCATTTTCCTATTGCCATACAGAGGAGACTTACCCATATTAAAACTGTTCAAAAAGTTGCCAACAAATTCAATGTCTTGGTTACAACAACATTAATGCATCTTTCTCCTCCTTAAAACTTCAGTCTTTCTTGTCACTGAAAAGAACTGAGAGTATTCCCTTCTCTCACAACATCACCATCCTACAGGATGGCCAGGCAAGAAAGAAATTAGTCAGATTCTGTTTTCAGACCTTCAAGCAAAGTCTTCCAAAGATGTTCCTTCCCCTGAACATTTCCCTTTAATTTTGCAAAGTACTTCCAGCATAATCATGCTATGCATAAACCTGGCATAGCTGGGATAAACCACACAAACTGTGGTTTCATAGTGTCGTTAGTATTTCCTTCCCCAGTCAAATCTGACACCAGTTACACAAACATAAACCTGCTCTTTCCCCTCGTTGTAGTGCTTACTCCAGACGAGGTTTGGCACAGGTGCAGAAGGCAGCAGCAGAATAGCTGCAGATGTACATGAAAACAGCATCACTAGCTCCCCTTCGCATCAGCAAGCTATTCACTGGAGACAGTTTATAGATTGCATTCAAGAAGGTTGTTTTCATAAGCATCCTAGTACCAAAAAATCCATTTATTTTTAACTTTCTGAGTAGGATGAAAGGTGAGCAGGCCCAAATAGCAAATATGAATTTTTAGCCCATTTAAAGCCCTAAGGCCTGTCGGTACTGCAATCCTTAGCAGAGCTGGGAGTAATCAATCGCACCCTTTCTCTGTTTATGCAAGTGGAGCTGATTGATTACTCACTGCTAACACGATTGCCAATGCCTCAAACATTTTCCTCTGGACAGTTCTCCAGCACAGGCAGGGCCTGAGGCTAACAAGCTCTCTGTCGACAGGAGGGTATAGAAGCAGGGCAGCAATTTTTAGGTTGCTTAGGTTAACATCGCAACTGCATTATTCAAGTGGTCTGAGACTCTTGAAGCTCCCAGAGCCTTTGTATGGTGTAAGGCACAACTGAGGCCAACACACCATACGTTCAGTGGAGAGAAGCAAATCCTCCCTTCCTTCCACGTGACATTCTCAGAGATGTCCTGCCCATAAGTTTGTGAGGAGGGAGAGAGGGTTTGCTATCTTATCCTCATCCTACTTGAGGCAGCAGGAGGCAATTCCTCCTTCCATCTTTGCTTAAATCGTCATATTAAAAGCACTCCTTCAGGAAATTGTTTATGGTTTTTACTGGTCCTACAAAACCCAGGAGCTCCGTATCCTCCATCAACTATTACCTCCTTTTATTATTTTATTTGCATAGAAAGGAATGCATCTCTTTCATTAATCTTTTTTGTAAATTCTATGCTTATTTACTGTGAGAGACAAGTTCACCTCCAGGCCACATGATGGTTGGTATGAACTGACATCCTTCGTGACTATATCAAGACTTAGACTGAATGATGCAGAGGGATGGACTACAGCTCCCTCCCCAGTCAGAGATGCTTTCAGGCAGAGGTGAAGCCCAGGGGCTAGAGCATGCTCACTATTAAATCAATAAACTGAGTGGTTTTTCCACAAATGCTGCTTTTGGGAAATAGGGATCAACAAAAACATCATTTTTCTCTAATCAAAGGCACCAAATAATTAAGGGAGCTTTTTTATATCATTTTAAGTTTTCACACTGCCTGTATTCTGAAACCCTGTCAAACAAGTAAAATAACCCAGAGTCCTTCTGGCAAACAGCACAGACAAAACAGTTGAATTATTCCCAAGTGCCACAAGCATTCTACAAGAGTCTTTTACAGGACACTATTAATCGTGATTACAGAAATAGTGTTAGCAATTACTGATGATCAGAAGACTTGATTTATATGGATTCTTCTGCTAATTCAAGACCAATTCCAGCTTTTAAATTAAATCTCTATTTGCCTCTGCTGCCCTTTTTAGCACCTCACACAGCAAAAACAACAAAAGCTGTGAGGTACTAAACACAGACCTTGATTAAATGTGCACCAACAGGCAGAGCACAACTAACAGCATAAAATGTTTCTCCAACCAGATTCTTGTGTCAGTTATAGCACTTAAGCTTCAGCAGCTGCTTCCCAGATATATTCAAAGGAAAACTGAATTCTTGCAATCAGAATACATTTCTCAAGGAAACAGCCCAATCCCCTTGAAAATGCCAAACAGATCCAGAAGACACTGGATGAACTCCCACCACTTCCATAGGCTTCCGTTCACAGCTTGGATTTATGATATTGTTACACCCACATTATCCAGCATGAGAACACGGGTCCTTTTTATTACCTTTTGTCTTTTTTCCTTTGATATTTAGAGGAAAGATTTTTAAGCATTAACTGTCTCTTATTATAAGCATGCATAAAAATAATTGCACCTTCTATCCATTACAACGTTTGGAACAGTAAGGTGAAAACTGCAAGTGCTTTCTAGGTGAAACAGAAGGCAATGTGTTAGGAAAGTTAATGGAGACTGTGAATGTTCGAACTACTGCTTATAGACACCTCCAGCTTTTGCCAAGCAGTTGAACATGACTGGTTCTTTGTTTCTTTCCTCCTTTCTTTTTCCAAACTTGACCTTTCTTGCCTCTGCTCTCCCAAAAAGTGGCCACATTGAGTCCAAGTGACATTTCAATCGCAGAGGTGAGTCTCATGCACAATACGTTATTAAAAAACCCCACTAAATCAGCGAATGCTGTGAAACTTCAATCACTGCAGTTCTGATGCCACTGATCAGGAAAACAAAATCCCTGCCACAGACAGTCACACTGGCTGGAGATAACTTGCTGAAGGATGCATAAGGAAGTAAGAGGGAAAGGGTTTTTTAAAGATGAAAAGAATAAGCCAGAAAATTCAGCAAGTCAGGAGTTCAGCTGAAATTCATTTCCATTCCCTCAGAAAGAAAAAACCCTGTTTTTCTTTCCTGATACCTTCACGTACCATTTCAGACTGTCATATTACCCAATATAATTCTATAGACAATGAAGACACGTGCACATGTCATGCCAAGGCATCACTGTGTGAACTTATTTACCACTCAGCCACACACTGACAGGATAGATCGCTTGCAGCTCTTTCCCTTCGGATGATACAGCTGAAAACTACAGTGTGGATGGGAATATACTGCAGTTTGTGTCAACGAGAGTGGCAATTACCATCATTGTTTTTGCTATTCTGGAGATTCATGCAAAGCTTTGATTAATCATCTGCTTGGCTGTTTAGCAACAACATTCTCAATAACCCTTTAATTTAATAATCAATTTCTAAATGAATACTTTAATTACATGTAGCTACTAACAATCAGCTGGTCTGAGTTTTAAAGAAGCAGATGAAAGAGTACTGGATATAAGAAGAGCCTTAGCAATTTATGTCACTAAATGGATTACTCCAAAACCAGCATGATACAGAATAGTCAGAGGGATTGAAGTCCCTGTGTTGAATTATAGCAAAGTCCTTAGCACACCAGAGAAAGGATCTGTAGACTATGGCATCAAACAAGATGCAAAACTCAGAAAGAAAATGACAGTACCAGTGTCCTTATTTTATTATAGTACAGTAGCTTCTCAGATAGTGCTTGTGGCATCTTTCAAACATCCTCTTGACTCTGTAAGCACACTCCTTGGATTTGAGCTGCATGGACACAAGGTTCCCAGCACTCTGGGCCCTAGCTGTTGGGGAGATGCTAGTGCATGGCTCACAGGATCAGTAGGTGGATCAGCCCTAGAGCATCCTCCTTGGCAGTGAAAGGAAAGCAGCACCATCCTCCACCCTAGTCAGCTGGCTCAGAATAGAAGAAGAAATGGGTTCACAACCAACACGCAGCTGTGCCAGAGCTGCCTCAGAAAAGCAACTCTGCAAGAGCACCTCTTCTATGGCAGAACGACCTTAACAACATTCAGCTGAGCAGTGAAAGCCCTCTGCTTGGTGCCAGCAGACCCTGCTGGCCAGCAGCAATGCCTAAGGACAATAGCGAGTCCTAGCACTCATCTCAATCCCTACATCCCAGCATCACAGACATGTGCCAGGCACATTTTCAAAGACCCGTGAACTTGGGGGCACCAATCCTAATCTCCTCCATAGGCCTGGCTTTCTTCCCCAGGACTGAATCCAATTTCATCTACATTTCAGTAAAATACTGCTGATGTCAGTGAAGACCATCCTGATAAATGCCAGAGTATACAGACACAGCAGAAAATCTTCCCTGCAATCACCCAGGGCATCTGAAACCAAGAGGCATCTTGGCAGGATACATGAATGGCCTGATTGTGTCCATTTTCCAGAAGGAATACATATGTATAGTGCTGCAATCCAGCTCAGCCTGTACAAGGTTCTGCTCTGCTTGATGAGCAATCAGACTTCAGAGAGAACAAACACATAATGACTGCTTTCAGCTGCTAATGCCACTGCTTTTTCTGGAACAATATAGAGGCTTGAACTGCAAATTCACATCCAGCCTTGCTGGAAATTAACTGGGACTCAAAGGGGGTTTGCAATTAGCCTTTGGAAATATCTTCACTAATTCATAACCACAAATGGGGACACTGGAGCCTGCAATGACATTTCAGGGGGGTGTGGTGGTGTGCCTGTAATAGAAGGCTTTGTGTATTTATTTTAGGGAAAGAATCTCTCCTTTTTGGTTTTGGCCTATGAAAGAATTCAGGAACAGTGATATTCCAAACATACGGTGATACTCACTTTCACAGAAAATGCAATTCAACTACAGTTTCTCACTGTGCGCATTCAATTTCCATGAATGTTACTGGGATTAAAGATTTTTCATGGCTTTTTTGTTGCTGTTTTCAATGAAAACTGGCATTGATATTTGCACACTTGTGCTGTTCTTGAAGTTTTACAATATTCTATTCTGCTGAAACCCCCAAACCTGCTTAAGGTTTATAAAATTCATCCCCAAAAATTGGATTCCAACATCTAGCTTGCTAGAATTTCTTAAAGGGATCTTTAGTATTAAAATCACCAGTCAAATGAATTATTTTTCATCCAATCTAACTACACTTCTGTCTGATCCTCACACATCTGAGATTTGCCAAACCTCAGCTCTGGTCAAGCAAGAGTAAAATACAACATCTTCCTACTTTTCACCAAGCAAATAAATCAATATAAGGAGGAAAAGACCTAAACGGTCTAGTACTGTTGGGAATAGTATTATAATTTGTTTTTCTTAAATACAAGCTGTAAATCACCATTCTTGGATAAGGAAGGGACATGTTTTGAGGCCATGCTGCCTCTGGTCATCCAGGGGGTCAGCACCCACCATTCACTGCTCCTGCCTCAAGACTGCACTCCATGTCACAGCATGGCTCCTAATAACAGCTGGGAATTATCGCCCTGATTCACCTGGTGCTTGAAAACCTTTGTGTCTGCTACTGATAATATCACTGGAGGGGCTCAGGGGAAAGGCACTGAAAAGAAAACCCCTCTCATTCATGTTTCTACCAAGTATTTTGGATTGTTTGCTGACTCATTTTGCAGTTTAGCTTGTAGCAAACTCAAAATTAAGTTACTAGAGAATAATGACCATTAAGTGACTGAAATTGCTTTATTTCTCTGAGCCTTAGCAACAGTGATTTCACTTGCCTGTTGCTATAACAACTACAGCATGCACATCAAGGTCACTAAGCCCACTTTGCTTCTTGCCTGTAGCTATGTCTCTGATGGTTTATATGCCTCATTTTTATTGTAGATTCATACACGATGACTAGGAGGAAAAGGTACTTTTTCATCTTATGAGTAAACAAGCACATGAAGATGAGCAGTTCTCAAGGTAAGGGAAAATAGACAAAAGACAAAGAATTTATGAGAAATGTTCACTTCATTCTTAATGGGAAAACTATTGTGTATGTGTATGAGGTCCAAAATACCTAACATGCAATGAGTCAAACCGGCAGTCAATTCTCCCTTACAAAAGTGAAGAAAGATTTCCTGAGCAGTATGTGGATATGAGTTCCTTGATTTCTAAGAGGACCTACAAGCCTGACCCCAGGACATTAGCACAGATACATCAAGGCCCCTGAAGTGCCACCTCGGATACTGAACAATTCTGACCTTAGTGCTTAAATAAGTATAGTTTCAGTGGAAACACCTCATTTAGTGTTAATCTAAGAAGGTGCAGTGCACAGCTGTTCACTGAGGCATGCTGGTCTTAAATAAGCTGGAACTGGGAAGCAGGAGAGGACCACTAAGCTGGCTGGTTGATGAACTGCAAAGCCCCAGGTCAGGCGAGAAATAGCTTGCCATATCATTTTCCTTAGTTATTTCTTTCACAGATTTTAATGGATGTAATTTTTACTCCAGAATATTCACACCTCACACATCATTTTCATTGTATAGAAGGGTTATAAAACATTTTTTTTAATGCAAGTGAACTGCATTCATTTGTCTCGTAAGTCAACTAGAGGCACTTGCAAAGGAAATTCTAAGTTCCTACATTACCAGAGCATTTTTTCTGCCATGCGGAAGGAGAGAAAAGAATTATTCACTCTGAAAAATATAAATAACTTCACCACTTCTTTTTATAGCTGGTTGATTGCAGCAGCCAGTGAATGAAGGATTTAGCTGCTTATTTGTCAGCTTTACACCAAAAACAGCAGCAAAAAAGATGAAATGTCCAGAACTGAGGGGGGATTTGTGAGGCACTAAATACTTCTGTGAATCAGGACTGATATATATGTGTGTAGTAGTTAGCTATAGGACAAGATAGACAGACAAATACATGCATACATATTGATAGACAGACAGATAGTAATACTGAAGCTGGACCACAAAACATCAAATTTCAGTTTTGATTTATTATTTACACTAGGTCCAGCGAAGACTCTGGCCCAGCTCACCCAGCATCTTGCTATACAAGGTAAAGCAGTAATTTCATTTTTCAGAAGAAAAGGAATTGCTACAGATCATAAAAGCCCACCGAGACAAGACAAAGACCATGTTCAGGGTCTCCCAAGTACGCAGTTGTGACACAGATCTCCATTGCATTACCAAGTTCCTAGCTAAACAGCAAGGGGGTTTTTTTGGAGTTTACTCCAAAGAATGGCCGTGAAAGACCAGATTACTTTTCTTGGTTGTTATTCTACCCTGGCTGATAATCTTTATCAAGTTAGAAGGCAGAGGTGCTCTTGGTAATGACTACTGCCAGGTGTGAGTTCACACAAAGCAATGATTTACTGACTAG
This sequence comes from Psittacula echo, assembly GCF_963264785.1. NCBI lineage: Eukaryota > Metazoa > Chordata > Aves > Psittaciformes > Psittacidae > Psittacula > Psittacula echo. The sequence goes on from NC_137745.1 coordinate 7,368,418, forward strand.
CCTAATCTAGGGCTTTCAGTAATAATCCCTTATGATAGGATCCACTGCCACCTTAAAAAGACTTGTGACAGCTCTCATGTCCCAAGGTGATGCCTTAGGAGAAGGTGTAAGCTGCCTGCCAGGCACCCAGCCTGCTCCATGGAGAGCTGGGATGCTCTGGGCAGTATGGCAGGACCAGGCAGAGTGGTTGGACGTGGCAGGCAGGGTTGGGACAGCATGGGAAGTGGTGAGGAGCTGATGCTAGCCCCTTCCGCAGGACATGGTGGGAAGGATCTGCATCTGGGACCCAGAAGGATCTGCATGGCACTGGCTGGAATCTCCAGGAGGACATTAGGCAACGGATAATAACACAAGGGCAAAGTCTGTCCTGCTGAGGAGAGACTCAGAGTATCGCTGAGTAGATCACTATCAGACTTAGGTATTTTGGACTCAGAGTATAAGACTGGGTTTCTGAACCCTTTTACTCAATAATCAGATCAAAGTTTATTCTTTTCAAAAGTTCTTTTTCACTGTCTGTTCTAGACACCCAGTGCTGAGCCAGTTTAATAATTCAAAGCCCCTTTGATGTCCTTAGTGTATTCAGTTTACAGGAAAGTCCCAGCACGTCCACCTCAGAGCCCTGCCTGACTCCAGGTCCCACCAGAGACAAATACTAAATAGCTAAAACAGAACCAAAGTCTCAGTGTAAGCCTCCCTTGAAATCAAGGGAGCTTACCCAGTTTACGTTTGGTGAGAGGCAGCCCATAAAGCTCCAACTGATTACAGATATTAAGAGTGAGGCGTTTAATGCCTTTGCCAGAAAATAAGCTGAGATGTATTTTAGGGAAAGAGTAAACTGAAGTGCTGTGGATTCTATTGCTTTCCACAGGATATCTCTTCTTATTACTTTAATAACCAAAAAGGAAATCCTGTTAATCATAAGTTGCAGAGTTGTATGAGTTGACGTCTGTGAAATCACAGCTGTTGATAGCTCTGCACAGGCACAATGAGATAGCAGATAATGTGTGTCGTGACTTTCAATAGGGAATTGAACTGGTTGCCTAATATTCATCACACCCCTTGCCCCCCAGAATGTCACAGATCTTTCTTCTCCTAGCTATTATAAAAAATGTATTGTCCCTACAATCAGATGTTAACACACAATTAAGGACATGCAGATGTCAAACATTTGACCACCACTGCTTAAGTTAGCAAAGGGTTAAATGGAAAGAAAATGAACCAAACAAGAAGGCAGACCAGGAAGAAAGTAAAACAAATAACTGAGTTAAATCCATCTCCGTTAGTGTGAACTTGGATAGCCTGATTTTTGTCATTTTAAAGAAAACGCAAAACAGTCCCAGCAGCCTGAGCTTGCCTGCAACATCAAGTTTAAAGAACACAGTTCATGTGCCAATGAAAATGCCAGTACAGCAAAATGAGTCTGGTTTTCAGACTCCTTTGTGGAATGAACTTCCTAAAATGGTGGCTATTAGGAGGCTTTTACATTCAAGTGCATATCCATTACCACACATGAAAGAAAAAGTCACCCTGCAAACTGACTGAAGCCTGGCAAATATTTTAAACCCTTTATGATTTTAAATGACATGCAGTGATCTTCTGTTTTCATACCACTTATTGCCTCTGACACACACAATTTGTTAGCATGCTTTGGGTCACAAGTCAACAGAGCAACACTGAATTATAGCAGCCAGGAGGGTTCACCTCCTTCTCTCTTACCTGTCCTCTAAAGCCTTTAAACAGTGTATAGCTCCTACAGGTGTTACATAGAGAAGACTGCTGCTGCACGAAGATGCTGGCTAATGGACATGGACATGGCTCTGTCCTTCTTCCTCCAAGCCCTGAAGGAAGTTGATGAAAAGTCCCATGGAAAATTAAAGGTCTTTGTTCAGCACAAAGAAATCCCTGGGTGGAAAGAAAAAAAACCGAAATACTTGTGACACACCAAATCTTGACCACTGTGGCCAATGTGTGACCTTTCCCGGGGGAAGGAAGAGAAAACAAACCACAAAAACATAGTCCCAAAAGGCAGAGAAAGCTAATGAAACATCTGATTTTGGGGTACACCGTGGGGTCAGCAAATCACCATTGGAGGGCTGGAAGCCTCCTTAGGAAGGTCCCATGAGATGACTCTGAGCTGCCCAGATCAACACAGAATCTCCAAAGAGGAAAAAGTTTCATTTTAATTATCTCAGATCCAACCGTGCAGAAGCTATTGCAGTCCCAAACTTTATGTAATACTTCAAGATTAACAGTGAAATAAGAACAGACGTGACCTGGAAAAAGTTCCAGCTCTGGCAAAATTCATCTTTTTTTCCTCCTCATTTTTAGCAAATGTAGTGGTGACTGGATATTATAGGTACAGCCCTGTCCAGAAGCACTAGCTATTAGTCACCTCACCATGATTAGTCATTTAAGATACTGTTTTCTAAAGACCTCAAATAGCTACAGCTGGTTGCTCACCAAAGTCTTAAAGGGGGCCTTGGTGCAACAGAATGGGCTCCAGCACTGCAGGGGACACGGGACAGAAGGCACGGTGAAATAATAGGACAGAGTTGGTAGCTAAACAACCATTTTGGCTGCACACCTCAGTTCTCCTTTCTGTAGTTGGGAAGAAAAGACACTAGCTCCTTTTGCTAAGTGCTTCAAGTCCTAGGTAGCTCAAGGCACAATGTAGATAATATTGTTTTCACTCCTGACCTGCTGCTGCAGACTTGTATCCCTGTGCCAAGCAGGGACCACGGAGCTCCAGGAGCATCACTGCAGACCATGATGCTCCCTCATCTTCAGATCTGCTTTGTAGGAGTGCTATTTTCTGCATGGGGCAAAGGGCTGAAGAGCCCCACAGGGCTGGCAGTGGTAGCATCCATGAGCCACATGGATCCAGACCTTCCCTGATACACTTTCCTCTGCAAGGAGGAAAAAAGCAAAGCGGGTTCAGAGATTTCTGCCTCCCCTTCCCCCTTAAATTAAGCTTGTACAATTAATTGAAAGAGAGAATGAGTCTCTCAGGAAGGAGAGACATTAATCTTACCAATTATTTGAATAAGGTGGAAAGCAGTGACATCAGCAGCTAATGAAGTAAATCTGAATTAAGCCACTGTGAATATTATTATTTATTTCATTTTTACAAAAGAGAGGCCATCTGGTGTTTGACAGTGAGACTAATTGAGAGTCCAGTTAGTCTCTGAGAAGTGGCATACCTCCTCAGTTGTTCTGTATACAGCCATTTCGTCAGTCCTTACCACTGGTGTAGAAAATACCATGTTGAATGAGCCGCTGCAGAAATCTCCTTGTCATGAAGAACTCATTAAGTCAGCAACTGTCAAATACTTGGATTCCAGCGATCAGCTTCACTTGTACAACAGATTCAGTTGCAGTGCTTTGAGCAAAGGTTTACAAATTACCATATAATCTTGTAAACATGCTTCATCTACACCAGCCACCTCCTAACCAGTGAAGTGGAGCCCAAGAAATACAATCCTTTCTGACTTCTATGAGATGCTGTCAGCCATTCAGGTGTGATGCAGTGAGTGAAGCAGATATTAATATTTCTCAATGGTGATGAAAGGGAGTTCACATTCTGGAAGAGACACTGAAAGCAACGTGAGATTGCTTTAGATAATCTCAACTTCTCCTGAGCCTCCTCTGCTTGACTGCACAAGCCTTCTCCCAGGCAGCCCTTTGCAGGAGTGGATGGTCTCTCAGTGTGTGGCACTGATCAGCTCAGTCTTACACAGCACCTGACCTTATATAATCCAGAATGTGTCTGATGATATTTTTCAGTTCCCTCAGGTTCAAAACTGCCTTATCCCCATCCATCAGAGTTGTGTTTCTGTGCTAATCCCATTCTCCTGGCTGCCTGACCTGGGAAAGTGGAGAGGAAAAGGTGGGGAGGAAAAGGATAATTTCTTTAAAAAGCCAAACCCCTTTAAGTTTCCATGTTCTGGAACATAGGATCAAGTTCATCAGCTTTTTCGGTCTATCACACATGCAACTTGTATTTTTCCTTGCAAAACAGATTTAATTCTCTTAACTAAGTCACTTTTCAGATGAGAGGAAAACCCATTGCTAAGTACAGCTTAAGAACGAGCCAAATACATGCCCACACACACATACTGTATTTAATTTCCCACTCTCTGCTCTGCCTCTGATCCTTTCCCACTACCAGCTGGGTCCTGATGTCTTTCCTGACCACCTTTCTCTCTCTTCCACTAGTTTTTCCCACTGAAATTCCTTTCCCTTCTGCCATCATCCTTCTCTCCCTCAGAATGAGAACTCAGTTACACCAGCGTTGAACTTTCAAGCCCACAATATTCAAGTAGGTTTAGAATTAACCAAAACAACTTCATCCATCCATAGCTTTCAACGTCAAGAGCTCTGAGGGCAGGGGTGGAGGTGGAAGGCAGGGCCATGATGCATAAGCAGGCAACAATGAAAATGTTGTCAAAGAGCAATTAAGCGTGCTCCTGTGACAGGTTGGCACTGCACTTTTCCTAAGGTGAGAGAAGTCATCAAACATTTACAGTTCACAGAGCACCAGCAAGTGCCTTTCACATCCAGCCCGCATCTCCTCAGCAATCAGAGATGACCCAAACCTGCCTTGTGCCAAATGGCAATTTCATTTTAAATAACATTCGTCACCTTTTATCATGATGTTTCAACTTACCAAGTCAAACGTCGTATTCTCTACTGCTGGGCAGCCCTCTTTGCTGTGCCATGAGCATAAATTAAACAGACAGATGGAATTTGTTATTATATATTTGAGCCGCAAATCATAAATAAACTTCTTTCTTTACTAATATTAGTCTAAAATAATTTGTTCTTATCCAAACATTCATGAGGAATATGAAAATAACACTATCTTTAAGAGTTCAGTCAGAGTCAAGCCCCATTCTAGGCAGAAGAATCTGTTCTCCCCCCATATTCAGGGCTATTAAAGTTATGTCCACGTACATAGGATACAGCACTTCAATCTGGCAGGATTTGGCTGCTGCAATCCTACCTGGTATGAAAGTCAGGGGCTGAATCTCTTCTAAGAAGAGATGAATTGAAAGAAAGCAGCTGAAAAGGCTGCTTGGCAAACAGCATGTATTTCCACTAAGCCCTGAGCACACTGGGTAAGATTTCCGTAAGGTGAAATGTATATGGCTGTGAGCCAGATATAAAACTGGAGAGAAAAAACAGCATAAAGAATTGAATATCTGAAGACTAACGACTGAGCTGATGCTCCCTGCATGGTTGAAGGGCTGAGTATGCTATTGACTGAGACAACAGAGTTTTTTGAACAATATGGGAAATCAAAGGGATGTGAAGGAGCTGGAGATCCAGCATTATTCTGCATCCCTTCCTTTCCAAATGAGGGAAGTGAAGCCAAAATTTAATAATAGAGAAATGCTCGTGCCTTCAGTGCTGGGAAAAATCCTTTTGTGTAAAAAAAGAGCTGTGGACAAAACACAGTGAGCCAAGGACTAACAGCCAGTTTCTTAATGCAGTGCCTACCTGTATCAGAACAGCTCCTGTTATTCCCCTGATTAGGCTACTCACTCTATAGAGGAGAGACTGGCTGCAACCACAGTACTCCTCACCAGCTTCTGAGTTTGCAATCAGAAAGCAGGAACATAGCAGCTGATCTTTCATGTCAAATAATGCAAGATAGACTAAAGCAAAAGGCATTTTTTCCTCCATTGGTGGAAGGGGGATATCAAAGTCCAAGCTTGCTGAGCATTTGATTTGGTCCTTAGTCAGCCCAGGAGATATCAACAGAGCACAGATACACCCAATGCCCACAGGTTATCAAAGAACATTTCTTATCAATGCCTTTCCAGAGCAGGAGGCAAGGGAATAATTTTGGTCTCACTTTATAGTGGCACAAGAGTTACTTGACTTCAGAACCAACCGTCTCTGGCAGAGCTAGGCCTGGAAACCACAGCTCCTGGTTCTTACTTCAAACAGCATAAACAAAGTGCTACCCTTAGGCTGAGCCCTAGCCTTGACCATCTGTCAATGCAGCAAAGCTAGAGACAGGACATCACATCTCACCTCCCCTCCTAATCTCTGCAGCAATTCTGCAAGTATCGATTAAGTCTGTGCCATTCACTCATACCTGATACGTCCTTCCAAGAGCTCGCTATGGGAAATTTCAAACTGCTTTATTAAACCATCTCCTATACATTTACCTACTGGCAACCTAATAATGATATTAAATTAAAAAGACATTACCTTTATCTGCAATTACCCCATTATAGAAACAGGCAAGTGCTGCAGAGGCAGTAATCACATTTTTACAGCATAACTACTTCGGATAAAAATTAGAAGAAGACAGGTTTCCTCTCAGTGGAGAGATGAAATAGATCCTTTCAGGGCTTTGGCCAGTTCATGACAGGAAGTCAAATGAAGATGTGAGAAGGATAAAGTCAGTGTTTCCAGGTGACTTGCATTTTCCCTGCAAGAAGCTTGTCTTTTCCCTTATCACTGCAGCTTTGTCACCTGCAGAAGATTATTCAATATGTGTTTTGTGGTTTTGTCTCTCAGCCAAGATCCATCTTTCTTCAGAACAAGCAGAAAACCCCAAGAAAATGAAAGGTCACCTGCTGGTCTCACTTCTTCGTGGAGGGCTTGTCCACCTCTTCTCTCCAAATGGTAGCAATAAAAGAGCAGCTTTTATCCTGTAATACAAATGAGAAATGTACTCACATCACATTTCTTGTGTCAAGCTGATAGATCAAATTGGGAATGGGGAAGCCAGACGTAGGTGATGTAGACTGAAGAGCATTAGCTAGATAGATGAGTAAAGTGAGAAATCAAGTAAGAACTATCCAGTCCATTCCCCTGCAGCCCCAGGCAAATGTGAAACCATTTAGTCCAAAAATCACTCCTAAATCTGTTTTGTGTGCCTGCTGCAAGCTATTCATTTCTCATACCACAGCGGGTGTTTCTAGGCACCAAACTGTAGGGAAAAGAGACTGGAAGATTTGCTTTTCCTGAAGACTTTGGAACTTCCTGGCTGGCTTGCAGAGCTGGGAGTGCCATGTTTAAAAGCTCTACTGTTTATTCTAAGGGACAGTGGATCCCAGCCCCTTTGGAGCACCCAGAGCTGCAGATTTACTTCTTGCTTGGCCCTTCAGGTTCAGTTTTGTTTCAGAAGTAACATTTGCGTTATTTCTACTGAACATTGCAAAGTTCTTGCCTCTTCTTACCCATGTAAATTGGGATTTTATTTTGCAAAAAAGAGGACAAAATGTTTATTCCAGCCTTTCTCATGGAACGGAAGTTCTACTTCTTATAATCTCTACCAACTGAGCCTTTATCCAAAAGGAAGATGTCCTTGAATACCCTCTTTTTCTTGATGAGTACAGAGCTTTCCCCATCTGCTATCCGAGCACAGACACAAGCCCAAGCCTTGTGTCAACGTGTTTCCAGCCTCCTTTCGTAATATGGAAATGACAGCGGTTCCCGCATGCGAAGCTGAAATCAAATGAATAAATGAATGTCATCAGACTGTGGGTAGAGGCACAGAGGTTGCATAACAGAATGACTACAAGTGCACAGATGCAGTGAAGCCAAATTGGGTGCTGAGTGGATTGTCGGGGCTTGTTTCTGAGGGATGCACCTCGTCATTTCACAGCGCAGCTGTCAGCCGCTGGGTTCCCAGTGAGTTAAGAAATGAAAAATAAAGTCCTCTATTCACCCACTACTCATCTAGAAGGAATATTTTGTGACATCTATAGGTAAACTAGATGGTGAATTATTATGGAATGGTTCCTTTTCCCTGCAGGAGCAAAGTCTGGAGATACTCTACAAAGTCCTTACTATGTCAGTGTCAAACTCAGTAATTATCTCAAAGAAATCATTATGAGCTGCACATTTGGTATTAATGTCATATAACTGCATGGATGGGGCTTGACAGACTTATGTTCTGTGCCCCAGCTCTGAACTGGCCAGATGCAAATTAATTCTGTTCCAGAAGTGGATAGTCACATTAGCAGAAAGACAGCTTACTTGAGAAGCAAGGCCAAACTTTTTGCCACTATAGGGTTTTCTGAATGCCACTGTTTGCATCTATTTGGTCTGCCTTTCAGGTGTTTTTCTTGCCTGTGAGTCCTTTAACCTGAAATAGAATGTTTTCTTTTTATCCTCCTTTCTTAGAGAAGGAGATCTGTTCAAACCAATGCTGCTTTAACAAACATGGCAACAGCTTCTTACATAAACAGCACACTTCTGTACCTCATTCCTCTCAAACAGAAATGCTACTTCAGCTTCTTTGTGCCACCTCTCCTCCAGAACTGCAGCAGCAGGTAAGCAATCAACAAGAGTGTGAAGTAATATCACATGCAGCAGGCCTGTTTCATTCCGAACAAATGCACTAATAACCTCCAGTTTGAGAAGGAGGAATGCACAAACACTTAAAAGCTAATTCCTAAACCCAGGAAGACAAAGGCAGAGTTAAAAGACTCAAAACACCTGAGCAAGCAAAACAGTCTCTTATACCTCACTAAAGCAAACACGTAGACGAATCACATTCACTTTTCAACCTGGCAAGCCAGCCATAATGTATTAGCTGCCACAGCAATGATGATTGTTCTTGTGTTCTCCATCTCAGCCTGATACACACTCAGCAGATTCATAACTCTTTCAAGCTCTCCCAGGTAAACACATGAGAGCTTGGCAGAGAATGTATAGCCAACACACTGACCCCCACACCCAACACAAGGGTGGATTTGTCCCACCCATCCCAGGGACATGGCCTGCAGGTCAGGTCCAAAAGGGTGGGAGGTTATTTGTACGTTCGGAAGCCTCCTTTCATCTGTGAAGATGGGTCCCTTCATTCACACCTGCCTACAGCATTCTCCAATTCTCCCACCTCCAGACCAAAGGGCCTGCACAGGGCTGTATGGTGCTGGCCATCAGTGTATGCAACAAGGACAGCTGAAGATGTTGCTGCACACTGACCTCACAAGAGTTTTTGGCAGCCCACCTGTCTTCCCCTTCTCTGTGCCAAGTGGCTGAGGAGCTCCTGCTCAGCTCCATGCCAGATTCCCTGTCTAATCCTGAGCAATCCTTTTCAAAGGCTGAATTGTTACAAATGACGTGGGAAAAACACCCTCACCCAAAGGAATCAAGCAGTTTAGAAAAGCCATCTCCCCCTTTACCCCTAAGCCACAGAGGACTTACAACCAGCTGTTACCAGAAGAGACTGCTGAGGTGGGGAGGGCACCCCAAAGTTAATATCTGCTGCTTTCAGCTACAGCCAAGGGCTACCCAGGGCCAGAAGTACAGACTGCATTCAGGTAAGGGCAGGTGATCTGATGGATTCAAATCTTGATTGAAGGAACCCATTAGATTCACCTGTTTGATGGTGGAAAAAGCCTCTACAGTCTTTGGCTGTGTTTGTCATGCAGGAAATCCTGAAGACACACACACTGAGGACTGTGTACATGTGTGCATGCGTACATAATAAACTGCAGGTGTCTCATTTCTAAGACAGCAACCAGCACATTCACAGTATCACAGTATGCTAGAGATTGGAAGGGACCTTAAAAGATCATCTAGTCCAATCCCCCTGCCAGAGCAGGAACACCTAGATAAGGTTACACAGGAATGTGTCCAGGTGGGTTTTGAATGTCTCCAGAGAAGGAGACTCCACAACCCCCCTGGGCAGCCTGTTCCAGTGTTCCGTCACCCTCACTGAGAAGAAGTTTCTTCTCAAGTTTAAGTGGAACCTCTTGTGTTCCAGTTTGTACCCATTACCCCTTGTCCTATCATTGTTTGCCACTGAGAAGAGCCTGGCTCCATCCTTGTGACACTCCCCCTTTATATATTTATATACACTAATAAGGTCACCCCTCAGCCTCCTCTTCTCCAAACTATAGAGACCCAGCTCCCTCAGCCTTTCCTCATAAGGGAGATGCTTCACTCCCTTAATCATCTTAGTTGCCGGACTGGACTCTCTCCAGCAGGTCCCTGTCCTTCTTGAACTGAGGGGCCCAGAACTGGACACAATATTCCATTCAGAAGTTAGAATCTGCTCAGGACTGTCACATCTATTGCTGCCAAACACATCTGCCTTTGTACAAAGCTCAGCAGATGAGCAACTCTCCTCCAGCCTCTGTGCCAGCCATCTCGTTAGTCCTGATGTGAACCCTGCACTGCAGCTGGGTGGGAGCGCATTGAGCTTTGCATCCTCAGCTTCTGGATAGCCATTGCTTGGCCCTCAGCTGGAAGGTCTCTAAAAGCTCAGCTCGGCCCTGGCTGCTCTGCAGGACCCAGATATGGAGAGCTGCAGCAGCTTCACCATCAAGTATGTGCTACCATCAGCAACAACCTCACCCTACCCTGATTGCCACAGAGAATGCACATGCTGCAGAGGTCTGGATTCAGTGAGTTCTCCCTGAGACAGCGTGTACCCAGGGACTTAGCAAGAGACCCTGCTCAGCACAGTTGGGCTGATCGGTTACTAAGACCAAGAGCCCATTTATCAACATCCTGCAGACCAGAGATGGTTCAAATATTCCTCGTGAAATATTCTGCCTTTCACAAAGGATAATAGCTCTGCAGCCTGTGAAGCATGACAGATGCATCTTGCATCCTTTACGCAAAAGTATCGGCTGATGTAACGCCTTCATTTCAACACTCAGCTCAGCCACAACCAAAGGAGACACTTGGACTACTCTCAAGTTTACAGCCACCTCTTCCTCCCTGCATCCTACTGTTGTCAGGATATTCTAGAACAAATCCACCATTTTGTTCTGGATGATGGGAATAAAAGCAAATTAGAGTCTTCACACCAGTTAATTTTAGGTCCTTGAGATTAGAACACAATGAATGTGGAGAAGGAAATTCTCCAGACAGTGAATGCAGCAACCTCCTGATCAACACGTCTGGGGTGAGGTACTGTGATTATCCTTCCTTCTGGAAACACAATCTCAATGTATTAATCACCAGTGAAAGGGCAAAATGGGCAAAATATGAATAAATACCCACCAAAAAACCAGCAGGTATATTCTCACTAGCCTGAAACCCAAAGTCTGTGTCCTCTCCAAGCTTTTCTTACAATAAGCAAGCATTATAGGGTGCATTTTTTTGGGCAGTTTCTCAGACACATGTTGGGGAATGGCCTCCTTCCCATTGACTTATTTTGTCCTTCTGAATAAGAAAAAAAAGGAAGAAATCTCTCACCTTGTCAGTATTGACCCTGATCTGTTAAAGGTCCATTTCTCAGGGCTAATAGATTGCTGCAGTGTTGGCATATTAAGATTTACGCTTCCTTGTAAAGATGGGTTCATTCCAGAAACCCAAGGAACTCTAGTCTGTCCTTTAAACTCTAATGTAGTATAAAAAAAGCTGCAATGAGGTTCAGGGAGTAACATGCCACACAGCATGGTGACACAGGGCAGTTTTCTATGGGGAGATGCTGGTAGTAAGACAAACCAGTAAGATGAGATGTCGGAAACCAAGGAGCAGCAAATGACAGTACTGCTACCAGCAGCCAGGCTCATGCTGTCTTCCCCCACCCCTTCAGAACCTTCCCCTTCCCACTCAAACTGGGTTGCCTCAGTCACTGGTGGCAACAGCCCTAAGGCTGACCCTTGCTACTACGATGGTGAATCTTACTGCTGGGAGCCAGACTTCCACAAAGAATTCCTGCCTCTTTAGCACAAACTGTGTTATCTCCCCTAATACTAACACACTGGCACAGAGCACCCAGGTCAGGGTTCAGTTTTTTGCCAGCAACAGTCTTTAACTCAAGCAAAAAGGCCATTGAATGGTGGCAGGCAGCTGTGTGCTGATGTGTATGTGATTTGGTATGGAGCAGAATATCTGCTCTGTTTTCTCTGCAGTAAGGGTAGATGAGATGTCTGACTGCCAGACTCCTATTTAAACCAGTGCAAATGCACCTGCCTACACACGTTGTCCCCTCACCTTTGCCCATGTCAATGAGAAAGTCTTCGCCTGCTTCTCCAGCAGAGCAGGTGTTAAACACACCCTTATCCAAAGTGACGACCTCTGCTGCAATCCAGGCCTCTCACCCTAAAGGGAATACTATTCATACAACAGATCCTTCTGGTCCTTCATGGCCATGACTTCAAGATCAGTCTTGGCTGGTTCTTTCAGTGTCCACAGGTACCTGACACATGCTTTCTCCATCCCTTGCCATGTCGTGCTCCGTTGCCTCTGCAGAGTCACTCTGATTTACTTCATGGTCTCCAAGAGGAAGATCAGGCTTGCTGGCTCCACCAGAAATCTCCTATCAGCCCTGAAAACTGGCAGCAGCCAAAGGCGGCTCCGGGCTAATGTCACAGCCACAGCACATGGTGGGTAGAGTCTGACCTAGTTTTAACCCTGCTAAATATGCAAAGAAAGAAAACAAGAGTGTGTAGGAAAAGCAGTCCAGGCTTTTCTCTATTTCCTCAGTACTTCTCTGCTGATTTATCTTTAATATTTGGATTACACTGAAACATTTCCATTGCCAGGTCTTATGGGTGCACCAAGAGAGGAAAAGCACAGTAACATTTGAAGAGTGGGCTGTTTGGGGTTTTGAGGTGTTTGTTTTGTTTGGGTTTTGTACAAACTTATAGGAAAGTGGAATTTTCCAAAGGTTAACATTTTGACAAAATATAAGAAGATTTGCTGCCTTTTGAGCAGAAAACTCTCTTCAGCTGTTTACCTTTCAATTCTGCTTGGCTTTTGCAGTCTTTTTGTTCTTAACTTAGTCACTGAGAGCTAAATGCTACCCTGACTATCATTCTGACAGGCTGGCTTTTTTGCTGTTTTATTTTTAAGAAAATGGATTTTTGTGCACTTGGCTTTATCTTTGTTTCAACATCTGCCTTTCCCTTAGCATTTCTGCTTCACTTCCACCACAGAAAATACTCAAACTTCAGCTTCTCCTCTTGATTCTTTATTAACTCTAGACCATTTGTGGAGTACACATCTACTTCATTGCTATGGAAACACTATGTCATTTCAATCACCCCCTAATCCTGTATACCTGTTTTTTGGCACCTTAATTTCAATAAAAACTGTGCTCACTGAAAGTACAGAGGTCTTTCTCAAGGGTACATGTGGCACAGTGCTCTGGTCTGCGTCCTCCAGTTAGTATTGAACCTCCTCTGTCAGGATCTGATGATGCTCATGATGTAAATGTGTCCTATGAGTCTGAATACACACCTGTGGTTGAGCTATGAAATACCATCATGGCAAGGCTGGGAATATTGCCCAGCATAGGTGCCATAAGAACATGTGGCAAGAAGAAATATAAATCCTCTAAATATTTGCTACCAGCAATCACAAGAGAGAAGAGATATTCTTCTCATCCAACAGTCCTAAATGAACGGATGTCCCTGGTGTAAGAGCCAGTTTCCATCCTGAGAACATAAGCAGCATCGAGCAGAGCAAGAGAAGAAACTTGGAGAAGACATCACAGGGAGGAAACAGTAACAGAATACAAAGATACAACCAGGTTTTGAATGCACTCATATTGCACAAGGGGCACCACCACTCGATACTCATGTAGAACAACTCTCAGACATGGAGAACTTTGTTGGACTGGTTAAGAAGGAAAGCTAAGGACAGGAAACCATGAAAACTATTAATCAGAAGACTGCAAGTGGTGTTGCTTCTGGCACAGGCTGAGACGATGCTGGTGGTTACGACTCCAGTGAACATTCCTGACCTTGCTCGGGAAGGTTCTTAACTAAATTATTACATCCCTCAACTTCTACAGGACTCACACATACGCTTGTGTGCTTTCCTCAGCAAAGCTTTTTTTCTGAATCAGGATCTCCACCATTACAGTCAACTAATTATTTGAAAAGCATTTTCATCTGGGCTCCAAATAATGAAATGAAATACAATTACTGCGGGTTTGGCAGGACTCCACACAAACAAAAGTTGCTCTGGTTTTGAGCACAACTGGAAAATCAGTTTTGGCCAATAGCCTGATGCACAAAATCTGCTGGTGGAGCTTTTCATGATTTTCCCCAACTTTTCCATTTTGCTATAAAACTGTTGATGCATTTCTCTTGTGACAAATGAAGCTCCAAATCTCACAACATCCTGCCTTTAGTACGAGACCTTGTAGGAACCAGAGACTGGGAAAGAATGAATTGCTACGGTTTGCAGTAAAAGTTGATAAAGACAAGTAGCGTGCTGAAAATAAAGGAATCAACTGCATGCCACTTTATCAAAAGAGATACAGCAAGACAATGATATAAATCACGAGGCTTTAGGAGCTATAGGAGATTTCAGGTAGGAAGGCAAACTGAGTAACACAGAGCAGAAAAACCATAGATACCAAAAATTACTGAAAACTAAACCTCATTTTGGACAGAATTGCAAACAAGCACACATACACTTTCTAACAAAGCCCACAGCAGGCTACTTGTCTCATTACTCAGTACTCTACTACGAATTTCACTTGACATTTCCCTCCAAACAGCTATCCTTAAGAATAATCTTTCACAAGGAACCAGGGAGTAAAGTACATCTAAACCTGAAGGCAGTGTGTGTCTGGTTTTGGCTCACTGAATTAGAGAGCATCTTTTTTATAGAAGAAATCTTGCTGAAAAAAAAATCATTAGACTTCATCACTGTAGAACACATGTCAGTCATGGAAAGGATAAATAATTTGGAAATATCATGCAGCTGTGTTAGAAGGATCTATCTTTATTAAATCATAATTGGAATAAGAGGAGTCAGGCTGATGAATGAAATCTTCAGTAAGAAGAGGGATATGATTTTTTTGCAATATGCTGAAGCAATGCAATAGCAAAAGCAATGATCATAAATACTGATACTAGCTACAAATCAAGATTAATCTCTATGATAGGCAGAACTGTAAGGTAAAATATTTGAGTTGATTCAGTGTCATACAGAATGGCAATGTTCACCACTCTGCTCTTAACAAAACAAAGCAGTCCTCCTTACTTGGAGGTCTTCAGGGAGGAAAGCTCCCTTCAGGCTCTGGGATGCCCCAGAGATGCATATAGGCACTATATACTCAGGAGTAATGCAAAGCTGCATGCCCAATTCAAGCCACTGAGTGCTGGGATAATGCAGCCCAGTTGCCCCTAAACCCCAGATGCTCCAGCTTCATGGGCAGCTGGAAGGCATCAGCCAGGAGGGCAGCAATGCACCCTGCAGATATGGGATCCCTCACACAGGCTTGCTCCAGGCTTTCAACACAGGCTCTAGACAATCACAATTGTCTGTGTTGTCATGTTAAGCACTTCAGAGCTGTTTATAGTTTGCATATTCTTGCATTGTTATTGCACAATGAAGGCTTCCAGACCAAACTGTCCCAAAAGCACAAGGAAATTCAGCAATAGTCAACTTTCAGTCCTATTAATGGGCCAGAGGAAATAGAAGAAACTGCTTGGGCCAGTGTGTGCTGTGCGTGTTAGGAAGGTGCAGTTAGCAGTTTTTCTGATTAAGAATTAAACCTTTTTCAGGGTAGCAAATGCTTATTAAGTGACATCAGGTACAATTTGTACAAAATGATGGTTTCAAAGGACCGCTGAAGAACTGGCTTACTTTCTCTCTGAGGTTCCAGCAAGAGCTCTTTCTGACATCCCCAGCATTTTGTCTAAAACCACCTGTCTCATCAAGTTATCCTTTCAACCAGAGAAGAGACTCGAGAAGGAAAACAGATGTCTGATTCATCCTCAACAAGAATAGAGGAAAGCATGACAAGAAAACATATGCCATGCATTTTTTTATGGTCTTTTCTTTCTGTTGCTGTTATTAATACCATGCAAATAATGTGCACGGGGATCTTTAAACATCTTCTAGCCATTCAGTAAATAATTTCACAGAATAGTGAGCTCAGTACAGTGAATCAGCCACACAAATTTTACTACTTCTTACAGTTTTTACGTCACATCTGGAAACCCAAAGGACATGGTACTATGATGCACCTTCAGAAACTGATGCTTGGCTTTGTTGCAGGATGCTCTGTCCTCAGCATTTCATGCCTGTCATTAGGACCTCTGTTTCCACTGAGAAGGAGGACTGCCACATACTGACTACATCTGGTGCTGTGCTGTACAGCAGAGAAACTGCCTCATGTTCTTGGAAGTTAGCCCTGAGTTACACAACTGCAGTTCTAAGGTTATAAAGGCAAAGGCTCTGCCAACAGACTCAATACTTCAAAGCAGTGGCAACAATTGTTGGATCAAACAGAGAGGGAAGAAGTTCCCTGTGGGTCCCCAAAGCAAACTGGAGTCTCAGAAGCAAAAACAGGATCCAGAAGAGTATTACTGAGACACAATGAAAAAAAACCTGCTCATTTATGAGGAACAAAAGCCTGAGTCCTCAAGAAACTCCAAGTTGCTTCCCCATCCAATCAATGTTTTCTCTAGCACATACAGAATGAGCTTCAGCCAACTTCCTCCCCCAGACATTCCTGTCTCCGACTATCCTTAGGAAGAAGCCAGACAGCTAATTCAATGAATCTCATTCATACTAACGGGAGTCACCAGGCTTGGAGGGGCAGCCTCACCATCCAGTTTTCCTGACTCAACAAATGACTGCAGATAAGGTCAGGCACAGATACATCCACACATATGCTCTTAGCTCACAGCAGATGCAAGGTATGTCACACAAGCTCAGTCCTCTAATGACAGACAGGAAATGTGAAGACTGAAATTTCTAACATATGATAAGCAAAGAAAAGAAATGCAAGACTGGTCATAGATGACATAGGGGTGGAGATGAAGCTTGGTCTACATAAGACCCACAAGCAAGGTGGAATTCCCACTGCATACAAGCCTGACTCCTTATAGTCAGCGCCAAAGTCACATCAACTTAAGAATGGAACAAGTGACCTTGGTTGAGGCACAATGCCAGCAACTTGGATTTGCCTGACTATGATTACAGTATATGCTCAGCTTAATTATTTCTCTGCAGACTGTTTTCTGATCTTCTCTCCTTCCTGCTGCAGCAAACTTCCTCAATAGTTCTAAGAAATTACATGCTGCAAAATTAAAACTAATGAGACTCCTTGACGAGATGAAACTACCTCCACTTCAACTTCAACATCTTGAGGCTCAGACTACTCTTTGAAATGGAGGATTTCCAATTCACATGCTGCCAAAGAAGATTTGCTGAGGATAACAGCCTCCTCGTCTTCCCAGTCAGCAACATAGATGGTGGATGTTCGTCTCTGCTGCTTTAGTGAAGGGCACATCATTTTAGCTCACATAATCATCGAAATGGGTTTATGCAAAGATATTTGAAGTGGAAGGGCTGGAGCATCTATTACTTTCTGCTGACTTGCCAGAGCTCATCTGTTGGTGCCTCTAGGCCCAGATACGCAAAGTTCTGCTGAAATACGGGGGTAAATACTGCCAGAGCCTGAACTCATGCATAAACTTGCCTTGCTTTTAATAGCATTTATATCTTAGCTGGTAGGATGTGCTCAGGGCCCTAGCCACTTATGGGTATTTAATTGAGAATTCAGATACAATTCTGCAGACAACGTCCTACATTTTGATATAATTTGATAGTTTGTTTTGGAAAAAAATCCTGCAGTTAGTACAATTCCACCTGGGAAGGAGCGTGTCCGCTCTCTCATTCTCCCAGACCCTGGAAATACCAAGAAACATGATGATTTGAAATGTTTTAGAAACACTGTGTCCCCAGTAATAACTGCACTTTAAAACTTTGATGACTATTTATTATTTACAAGAGCATTTTAAAGGGTAAGTTTCAGATCGCAGCAACCTGTATGTTAATTGCCAAGAGTTCAGTTGGTTTGAAAACCTCTTACAAGAATCTGGAAGAGAACAGGATGTCCTCAAAAGAAACGCCAAGTTTCTCCCAGTGTGTTATACAGGTACAACACTCTCCTGCTGTGAGATCATGTCAATAAGGGCAATAAGGAAAAAGAAATACATATGCCTTAAGTTCTGAAAACCAATCTATGACTTTAAGTTCACGTTTCTGTGTCAGGCTGTCATATCATAGTCAATCCCAAGCACTGAGTTTCCCCAGGCATTAAGCAGCAGCCCTTTTGGTAGCACGTATTTCATACTCCTCTCTGTCTTGAAACCCCACAATTTTCCATTTGTATGACACTTTGCTGCCTCTTCATTATATACCCAGGAAGGAATGCTGATGGATTAGCATCACATCCAAACCAGAAACTGGCATCATCTCAGCCTCACATGATTTACAACAACTGCTAAGTAAATTTGGACACTTTTTTAGCTCCTACTCTTCATTTTTTATAAATAAATCCTAAGAAAACACAATCCCAAAGGCCTAACCAGCACACATTTACAGATGGCAGCAGCGGGTCATAAATGACATCTTTTCCTGGTACTATTTATGAGAGCCAAATAAACTGAACACATTATGAGCCATTTATAATGTTCTTCAGCAGAACCGTCAGCCAAGAGACAGAGCTGAAAGCCTGTTGTAACAAAAGGTATCAAAGTGAGGAGGAGAACGGTATCTGTAATTACTCTGGTAATAAAACAAGCACAGTACAGCAGATGGGTTTAACACAAGATCACTAATAAGTAAAACAGTGGCTCAAATGCCAAAAAATGAATATTCAAGAGGGAGTGAGTCGAATGAAATGCAAACATAGCTCAGCTAACCTAGAAGTTACTTGCTACTCTAACCAAAAAGATCAACCCCCACATAACTCTCCAAGTTCCCCTCTGCAGTCAAAAACTTTTACACCTGGGTATTAATCATCACTTCCACAAATGACAGGACTG
This sequence comes from Psittacula echo, assembly GCF_963264785.1. Taxonomy (NCBI): domain Eukaryota; kingdom Metazoa; phylum Chordata; class Aves; order Psittaciformes; family Psittacidae; genus Psittacula; species Psittacula echo. The sequence goes on from NC_137745.1 coordinate 7,387,143, forward strand.
AGCACACTGATGGCACAGGATCCTGACCATGTAACACTGATAAAAAGATGTAAAACTCAAGCCTCGAACAAACCCAAAACCTAACAATATCAATTTGCAAGGCTTTTTCACTTACCACTTCACAAACTTTTCAGTTCTTCACCAGAAAGACACTTTAATTCATCTTTTTGGCAGTGCCATAATTGTAGAACATTGTTTGACAAAACATGAGCCAAGTTACAATCTAAAAAAGGGTTTCTGTTCATTTTTAGAAGTTTTGAAAAATATTTTATCATCAGAAGTAAGGCTGGAATTAATTAAAGTGAATAAGGCTGCACCAAGGAATATGAAGCTGTAATGCTCATGCTTTAGAGCACGGCTCCAGTTCTCAGTGGGTTTAGAAGCATTAGAAAGGATGCCACCACTGACAAGGCATCTTGAATAACTCTTTTTTTTTGGTCAACTTGCAGTATTTTTTAAATTAAACATCTCTGTAAAATGTAATTTCAATATTAACCATGTAGTATCCTCTTCAGCTTGAGACTCAGCACTTCAAAGGCACACTTCAAAAGCTGGAGACTCACCTAATTGGCTCTCTCAGATCATTTAAACTATCATTTAACATGAACAAGGAGAGTAAAACCAGTAGCAACAGCAGAAGATACAAATTCAGAACCAACGTACGGCATTACAGTATAATTTCAGAGTAAAACATCACTGCTCATAGAAGATTCAAACTTACAAGAACCAAACTCTTTCCTAGTGACCCATCCATACCTCTGGAGACTCAGACTGCATCAGACAAATCCCTCTGCAGATGCTGTAACTGGAGTTACAAACCATTTACCAGCGACTCTCTCAAGCTGCCTGGATTCCCATCAGGTTTGCTGAAGTATCAGGAAAACACAGGAGTGGAGCCTGATAAACTACACAATATTTAAAGTTATTTTAAAAACCTATGCAAACAGGTTCGCATTCTTAAGTTATGGTCCTTACACATTTTAAGAACTAAGAGATGGGAGACATATAGTCTTGGTGATATGTATATATATGTATGTATAGGTATATACACACATATAAACCCATATATATGACACCAACAATCTCAACAACAGCAGTTGAGTAGCTTCACCTAAACCCTTAGCTCCTGATTATTTTGAGGAAGACAATTTTATAATGGAAATCTGGGAACCTTTGCTTTAAGGTTTGTCAAATAATTACTATATATTAAATGGATGATTAATAAGTATTTAATGGATGGCCCTTAGAGACTGTAACTTAGTTTACTAATTTAGACAGGAATGAGTAAGTAAGAAGTTGTGGTTCCTCCTTTATCTTATCACTACACTCATATGTGTGCTTTGTATGGAAAACTTTATTTGATAATAAAAATAGCATTCACAGACTTTCTCCTTCTTTGTTGCTACATCATATACATAGTGTCTGTTCCAAGGAAAGAAGCTTGTACTGGGTAAGTCCACATCTACTCATACTACTGTTATGTATAAACCCAATAGGTCAAATAAAGCTATGAACAATGTGGTATTTATATATGCATAGTGTTTTATAAAAAAGATTGGCCCACATACTGCTTTTCATCAACACAGAAAAGAGCATTATGTCTATAGCACATTGCAGGAAATGATGATTGAAGAACATAGACTGCATCCAAGTGCTTAATAACACATAAGCAGGCCCACCATGAGGAAAGAAATGATATTCAAACCAACAAAAGCTTTAGAATTACTTATACAGTCTCCCATTTTAAAACAGCTTTACATACCTGATTCAGTTTACATTAAAATATATCCCCTGAATCAATTTGTTCCATTTTCAGAAATATAAACACTTAAATCACATTCCTCACAGCTAAATTTTGTCATAAATCTTCTTTTATACAAGAAAAAGGCAACAGTTTTGTTTTTTTTTTCAACAGGCTCTATTAATTACAATTTAAACTGTACACACAATGATCGGCCATCTTCTTTCTTGGTTTTGTTTTTACAGTACCATGGCAACAACAGTGATAGACTTGCAATGGTTTTGTGTTCATATGGAAAATGTGAAACAGTATACATGTACACACCAATGCACTGTAAAAAGCAGCAGTTTACTTTAGTGGTCCAACAGTAACGGCAAACATTTTGGCTCAGCTAGGCAGTAATCCATTAAAATCTTATACCAGTACTACAGCAGACTTACCACACAACTTGCAAATTTAAAAATACAACTTAGAAACTTGCAGGTTTCCCTTCTGCTGCTGTTCTTGGATTCAAATTTACAGCATATAACCAGTATGGATAGGCTTCTACAACCAGGTTGTCCCACTGATTGCCTCTTTTTGCCTGTGTTTTTTCCTTTGATTCATGTTTTTTGCTTTGATACATCTTTTTTTCATATATTTTTTTTTCCAGCAAGTGCACTCCTTTTGTCTCAGTAAAGGATGAAGCAGTAAAATAAAAAAATATCGAGTGAGGAGAAGAGAAAGCTTTTGGAATTTGGCAAAGTAAGAAAAGCCCACTGGTTTTGCCTGAGCAGAAGGAATACACCTGCTCTGAGAGGGAGGACTTTGCTCCCACTGCATTGTGCCAAGTCCTAGGATCCTGATCCCTTCTCTTGCTTCAAAGCAGACAAACATTACCATGCATGCTCGAGTTGCTGTCCATATAAATCTAGAAGATGAGTAGGGCTGCGACGGCTGCCTTAATGAAATATCATTACATGCTGCTGAGGCTAATGAGAGATCAACAGTCTACGTTAGTGGGTGACACAGGCATGGTGGTTACCAGTCCTTCTGCCTTCGCGCATCCTGTAGAGGGGGCCTGAAAGTATAAACTGTTCATGGAACAAACTAGAAATTCCTTATCGTAAATCATCTTGTGCTGTGTGGTTTGTGTTTAAATTTTTTTCTTATTATTTTTTATCATTATTATAAATATCCTTCATTGAAACAGTAGTCTCTTCAAACAGTTCTTGCCATTTTAGGCACATTTGTCTCTCTCTTTTTAATTCCTTCAGCAGGAGCGCTCCATTCCTACTGAGATGAACAATTTTCTTCCTTCCCCACCCCCAAACCCTTAAAAAATTTTCTACATACAGTGTAGCAGTGAGTCACTAGAGAACAGTCTGGATCAAATTATTCAAACTTGGTCATAAAATCCTTTTGCCTAGATTATATTACTGGCTACCCCCATTTACTAGATTGGGGAAGGGGGGGGGAAGTAGCCTGATAGAGGAATTATTCTTAAGAAATCTACAAAGAATGTAGAAACAAAATTTTATAATCCTTTAGGACCAACATTTGGCAAGTAATTAAAAAAAAAAAAAAAAAGAATACACTGAAAAATACTTTCTTTAATATTATACATCAGGCACAACACTTTTTTTTCTTGCTATAAGATTTCATCTGCATAAAAGGTTTGTAGGATCATCAGGTGCCGGATGTCTCCTCGCCTGCGAAAGCCGGATGGTTTCACAGCTCCCGCACTCTCTGCTTGGCTCCCATGGCATGGGGAAGGCGATGGGGACCCCAGATGCTCCTCAGATGCTGAGGTCAGTGCTGCACTCCTTGTATGGCCGCCGGCGCTGCTCGGGCGGGTGCCTGCGGCTCGGCTCGTGCTTCCAGCCAGGGTCTTCCCTCTCCCGGTGGGTGACCCGCTCCTCCCTGAGCCGTCTGTCGGGCGACCGCTCCCTCCGCCGGTCAGACGACTTGGCGCGCCGGTCGAGGGAGTTCTCTCTTCTCCGATCTGGTGACCTCCTCGGCTCCGTGAGTCTCTCCAGCGACCGCCGCCGGCGGTTGGGCGACCGCTCTCTGCGCCTCTCTGGGGAGAGGTCTCTCCTCCTCTCGTGTCGCTCCCTCCTCTCCAAAGTGTTGTCAGCGCTCCTTGTCCCTTCCCTGCGCTTTTCGGGAGACCTCCTCTTCTGCCCATTCACCACCGCCCTCTCCGGCTGCCTCTCGTGCCTCTTCTCCGGCGACCTCTCCGTCCTCCTGCCTGGCACATGGTCGTTGGTTTTAGAAGTCCCATTCCAAGTGTGGTGCTCATTGGGATGTCTGCTAAACTCTCTGCTGCCTTTTAGGTCTCTAACGTAAGTCCGCTTGTCCACATGTTGTGATGATTTGTGAAGGTCTGGTGGATAACTGGACTCCGATGATGGGTGCTGCCGTCGGTCGGATGGCACGGGTTTCATTTCCGATACATTTTGTGAACCTGTGGCGGGACTGTTCCTGTCACTGCTGGGGTCTGTAAGAAAATAACAGCAAAGCGTTTGGTACCGATGCCTTCCGTGGCACTGTGACACCACTTATCACTCTTCAGACTTCATTAGTGACAAAAACAAACAACTGTTAAAGCAGTCAGCGAAGGCTAACCGAAGCTTTTGTTAACTTAACTGTGAACAATGAGAGTTACAGGTTAGTACCGGTGCTGCTCTGTTCGTTAGTCGTGTTTTGGTCGAAGCTGATATCATCTTTATGCTCTTCTGGTCATGGGGCATTTTACAATTTTTCCCAAGCCCAATTCGTAATGTTTCAGTCACACTACTTTCTTTCCAGTGGGAAAAAACCCATAATATTGTAGTTCAGGTTGTTGGTTGGTTTTTTTAACAGTTTCCAATAAAGAGGGCCTTTAGGCAATGATTTTTTTCTTTTAAGTCTTTTGAAAGAACTGCCTTCCAGGTGTGGGAGGCCTCGTTTCAAAGAGCAGAAAATGTGCAGAAAATAGAATTGCTTATTAAGTTTTCACCTCATAAAATAACATTTTCAAGGTGTGAGAATTAGACTGTAATCATGTAATTTCCATTTCATTTAAGACATTACTTAATTTCGCTTAGTTCTACCGTGTTATGAAAAGTCCTAGGGTAGATTTTGGTTTTGCCACAATGATTTGAACAACGATGATGGAAGTTATGATTTTCTCATATTAAAGCAATGGAAAGATATTGTAATATGTAGGATGGCTTTGATTAAAACCTAGTCTCCAGTTCCTTATTTTTGTTTCAGATAAAATAAGGCTGAGCTACCTCTGCAAGACAAACTGCAAAGCAGAGTCAAAAGATCAACCCTGAGACTATAAATCAGTCCTGTGCTGCAGCTAAGCTGGAATTACTCATGTTATTTGTAATGGTTGTTTATGAATCATTCATTATAGACACAGCAAATATTAAAGTAGCTGCACAGACTTAACATGAGTGTTGCTTTTATTTGCTTATTATTGTTTCCTTTTTAAAAGTAACCTCTGCACAGCAGCTTGCCTGGCTTTAGCCATGCTTCCTGCAGGCTTCCTGCTGCTGGCACCAAGACACCCACCTTGACGTGGACTGTCCTGGTGGCAAGTGGCAATAACTGAAACCCCTCACAAACACTTGTGGGGATCTATTGTTTGTCTCTTTTTCTCCTTTTTGTCTTCCCTCCCCCAAGCCAAACACGCTACCTGCTCATTTGACATCACGCAAAGCATCTCCCATCTGATGGCATTTCCATTCCTTGAGCTTGGGAGGGTTGGTGTGTGCATGGGCCAAGATTTTTGTGATTTCCAGGTGAAATGCGTGTTATGACACACGCGTGTGAATTTTTGCTTATCAGCATTTTCAGGCAGCAGCTGGGGGACCACACCACTTTTCCGTAGCTGTAAGCACATGGCTTGCAGCAACCTGGCTATCGCACAAGGTTTAAATGTGTCCTGTGGTGTACTTACAATTCAGGGGACGCAGGGTGCTCAGAATGAATTGCTGGATACATATAAAATATAGCGAAGCAGAAAGCAATGTGAGGGAATTAGGCCACAGCACAAAAACACCTAGTATTGATTTTAGCTACAAACCGTAGTTTGATTATGGCCCATAAGGTAGAAGCAAGACTCCCCGAGCTTGTCATTTCTCATACATGCAGCGATATTAGGAGGTATCATCGCTGAGGAAGGAAGAGCCCAGCACCAAGAAAAGTAAGAGAAAGAGAAAGAGAAAAGTAGAAAATTTAGATTCCCTATAATAAAGGTGAAAGAAAGAAAAATCTTCATATTTTATCTTAGAATAAAGAAAGTTTATTTTTCCAGTCAGATTGTCTAGGCTTCACCCAAATATAAGGCTGCAAAGACAGCAGTTGTTATTATTGTGACATAAAGAGACATCTAAGAGGTGATTCAATAACCCAGACAACGAGAGCATCCATTCTAAAAGACAGCTGGAACAGCGACACAGAATGTCATAGAAAAAACATTAACAATCAAACAACAACAAAAAATAAAGTCCACCAGAGACCACAACATTAAAAATAAGTACAAAACTCATTACAAAAATATACAGCCTCATAGAGAAGCACGTTCCAATCGAGTCAGAAAAATATTGGAACTTAACATTATTAGAGGAACCATTTGTGACTGCAGCGAACAGAATGAAGAGAGGAAGGAGTCTCAAACATTACAAGGATAGTCTTTACAGTAGTGCAACCCCTGTATATTAAATCCTTGCTTAGAGAATGAATGTTCAGTGGTTTAGCATTAGCCAAAAGAAAATTGGTGATGGATTTCCATCCTCAGTGCAACAGACATATGCTTTGAGAAGTGAAGCACTTAATTTACAGGGTATTTATGCAGTCTAGCATATGATACAGTACTGTACATCCAAAAGAGTATAGGAAAAGACAAAAGTAGAAAGAACATTACAGAATTTCAGTGCCATCATCAAACCTTCTGGTGTGCTATTTATATTACAGAAGTGTAAACCCATAACTTTCCTTCCATATTGTTAAACACTTCAGTTGTTTGTTGGTTATACTCTGAACTGGTCATTTAAAGTTAAATAATGAACAGAGTGAGCAGAAACTCTCCAACGTGGTACAGTAAATGAAAAGAAAATCTAGTTCATAGATTGAGCAGAAGGGTTTTGTTTCTGGTTTTAGGACACGGACTGAATGATAAACACAGAACTTGTTGACAGAGAAACAACCCAAATACGGGGAGAAAAGTATAAAGGACATCCCTTCAATCATCAGTTTCTATAGAAACCTCACAGACCTTTGGTTGGGAGTAGCCCTCCATCGAGGGCACAATATTTGACAATTATCTCAAACAAATAAGACATAATTATAATATTAAATAGTGTGCTAAGTTAAGCCACCCAGCAATCCAACCTCCAGGGGAAGAAAAGGAAATCTAATGCAATTTTTAGTAAGAAACGAGGACTGAATGTTTCCCCCAAGACAGACACGAGAGCACCTTTTCATAACCTCCTCACCTTTTCAGACCTTGCAAATTAACTAGTTGAAACCAGCAGACAGTTTATTGGGGGAGAAAAGGGCTCAGGAGGCCAAATTAATATATTTTTGCAGTAAAGCTCTTTTTTTTTTTTTCTTCTTTTTCTTAAATAACTTTATAAATATTTACATAAATACTAAGGGAAGGCAAAAAATCTCATGAGCCATCTCGGCATTCATGTCTATGAATACAGACAGGAACTAAGAGAAAAACCTAACAAAAAAAATCACTGCTTCAGAATAATAACTCAGGATCCCAGTTTTTGCATTGATTAGAAGTAGAGATTTGAAACAACAATTCAGCCACTGAGAAACAGTTTGGCACAGTTCAATGACATTCCTTGTTTGGCTGGACAAGACAATAAGGTTTGTTTTGTTTTGTTTTGTTTTCCTCTCTGATCACCAAAAACACTGCTATGATGATCTTGCCTTACACTGCGCCCCAAGTCCATGGAAGCAAGCAAAGGGTGAAATGTGTAGAAAATTCAGCACAAGCGAGGCAATTAATCATATGTTGCAAAGGTTGGTAAGACACTGGTGAGAAAGGAAAATAAAAAAGAATTCCTGCTTCAGATCTTGAGACAAATCATTCATGGAGTGATGCCAGGGAAGAAAGGAATGTTTTCATAGTTTGACCCACCATATTCTGGGACAGAGCCATCTCCACGTTTCAGAAACAGGCGGACCCTGCGGCCACCATTTTTAATCAGTTCAATGGCCCGAGCGTGCTTCATGTTCTTAGTAGTTTCTCCATTGATCTCTAAGATTTCATCTCCAATCTGTTAATGCAATAAAGGAAAAGAGTAAGATTAGAAACAAGCCCCCACGACAATTGCCACTAACACACCACAAGACATTGGCCACAGCAAAGGTGGAAGCTAAATGTGCCCAACTCTGTCCAGTCACGCTCCACAATAACAGCGTGCAGGGCCCTGAGAGACATGAAGACAAGAGGGAAATCTTAAGGTCTCAAAATATCCCTGGCAGTGTTCAAGGCCAGGTTGGACAGGGCTTTGAGCAACCTGGTCTAGGGGAAGGTGTCCCTGCCCATGGCAGGGGGTTGGAGCTGGCTGAGATTTAAGGTCCCTTCCTACCCAAAGTATTCTGAGATTCTGTGATTTCATTACTGTTTTGTAAAACCACATTGCATTACTGTATCGCTCAATAGCTAGAGCTGCATTAAAACTGGTGTTATTTTATTTTGCTTATTTACAAAGTCTTTGGTCTAAGTCACTGTTTGTTTTACAGTCTGCTGTAACTGGGATGTTCAAATAGCTTTTTCAGGTCCATTTCTCACTTGGATATAGATACCTACTGTGAACCAGCAAAGCTGCTTTTGTAAATATAACCATTTATCAGGACAGGAAAACAGGGCTTGGAAGAGCTTGTCAAAGCATTGACTTCTGCAGGGCAGTACTGATTTATTTTCATCAGCAAAAGTTTTGGGCCTACAGATCTACTCCTGGCAAAATAATTTTGAAAATGCCCTTTGCATGATACATCTGGAGAAGAAAAAGACACATGCGGTAAGATTATAATGCATTCTCTCTCGGAGCAGCAAGGAGCACATAAAACTTGGCAATTTGTTTTTCCGTAGGCATTTGATAACATATGCCCTTGTTATAATGTTTATAATTTAGCTGATATGTGAAGTTAACAGTTAATACTAATCAAAAAACTACATTACTCTCCACTCTGCCCACGAGCAGAGAAAGGATCAGGTGGGACGCACTACTCCAATACTCTACTCAAGGCTGTTGTCAAGCTTTTAAAAGAGCTGATGAGACTGGCTATTCCATTTTCATTGCTACATGTATCTCCATCAGGCTTTAAAAGCCAGATTATGTATTAGAATTTGGAAACCTGCATTAGAACAAAGGGGTGAAGTCTTCCAATGCACGCATACTGCTATAGATGGCATGCAAAGAGTGACAGAAGCCACAGACCGAAGTAAATAGGAACCACTGCTCCTTTCAGTTAACATTTAATTTTCCTCTTAGCTGGCACAGCAGAAGGTGTGCCTGTAAGGGACAGGCAGGGGAGTCAGTTTATTGCAAAGAAACATGTTTTTTAAATCTGTTTCTACGTACCCTCATCTTCCCACATCTCTCAGCTGGACCATCCTCAGCTAGCCGCAGCACGTACAGGTCCATATTATACTCCCGTCCACCTCGCAGGCTAAAGCCAAAACCTTTGGCTCCTCTTTCCAGCTCAACAGTGTAAAAATCTTGGTCCTGCTGGAGGGAAAACAACATTTGAACAAAAAGTTAAATGCTGTTTTATTTTCATTTTGAAATTATTCAATTAACCCACATTGCAATTTTTGTTACTCATAATTAAAAATATAAAATCAGTTGAGTTTTCACACACAGACTAGGATTTCCTGCTTCCTCACATTCCATCGTGCAATTTGGAGTGCCGGCAGTGGTCTGCAAAAGGATGTTTCAATGAATGGGCTTTGCCATGTCCAATGCATTTTTAGGCACCTCGGTTACATAAGGCTTTAGTTAAATGCCTGATGGTACCTGGGATGAGTTTATGTCATGGTGCTGGCTTTGCCTTTTCTACTTCTCTGCAAGAAGCCCAGAAGCATGTGCATTGTTCTTCACAAATGCTGTTAGCATAGGGATGTTTTGAAGTCTTTAATGGAAGATGTTACTTCTGGGATGGCCAGTGGCAAGGTAAGTTAACAGTGAGATAGATAATCTCTCTAATAAGATGCTGTCTGCAAAAGCTGGAACACTCCAGCTATTGCCGCTTATTAAATTTTCCTCTTTTTTTGTCCTCTGTATTTATCATCTGCGCACAACAGTACTTTCTGGAGAGGCCCCTCAAAATACTCAATTCAATAAACAAACACATAAATTATTACTGTTGTAAAAATGTCAGCTTTTTTTTTTAACTCTCCCTAAAAGTCATGATGAGTATGTGTTGGAAATGTTTCCCAGCTGAAAAACCAGCCATATGTATTAAGAAACCAATCAGCAAATTCCTCTTTTTTCAGCAAACAGACTGAGGGAGAACAGCTTCCCAGAAGGAATTTTCAAGGGAAATATATGAACATAGCCCACAGGCAGATTGGAAGCAACAGTGTGGTAAACAAAACAATTAAAAAGGTAACTCTTTACCTGTGCTGCTTGGGGCGGTTTGAAATCAAACTGGGATTCCTGCTTTGGTTTGGTGTTGTTCCTGCTGTAACAAATGAAAGAGGGAGAGAGGAAAAATACAGCTCATGGGATGTGAAGATGATCAAGAAGTAACCAAAGAGAGAGCATGCCAACATGCTCTCCTCAAGGAAAACAATCTGACCTGGTCTCCTGTGGTATTTGCTGAGGAGTATGCGTGGTTGTAATTGTAGCAATTTTTTCTGCATTGGTCAATAAAGTAGCATTGGAGGATTCTGCAAAATAAATTATTTTTCATTATGAGGGAAGACCATTGGCTACTCACTGAGAAAAGTTTTGCAAAGGGATTTCACTGGAAAACATCATTATGTTGTTTTTAAATAACTTGAGATTGGCTCAAATGTCTTAAAAAATTAACAGGATAAAGTCTAAGATAAGCCACAGTAATTATGTATAAGAAACTGTACACTCCATTGGAAAAAAAAAATAAATGGAAAATTGGAATTAGAAACACCTCTGACCATTAGACACACTCAGAATACTGACTTGGGGAAGAAGAGTAGAATAATATTTTGTCTGATGTCTAATGACATGAATTCCAATCATTAAAGTCCCCAAGTATGGTAGGTTGGGTAGATTAATTTTATAGTAGCAATAACTATTCCATGGATTATAAGCTTATGAGTGCTTCCTCCATCAGAAACTGCAGTCTTCAGGAGGATTGAGATGTGGCTTTTATCTAATAACTCACAAGGTGATATTGAATGTGGCTAAACCCCAAATGTACTGAAATTCATCTCTGAAATACAACCCCACTGCTGCCTGAGTACTCAAAGCTGCACGCAGGGACATGGAACCACCTCTGCCAAATGCATCAACAGCTCTGGGAACCGTTTACAAAAGGGCTCAATGAGAGAATACTGAGCGCAGGATTAACTTCAAACCTCAGTTTATACCATGGTAAAGGGCTCTCAGCCCAACACCAGCCTGTGCAAATGCCATTATTTCTCTATGCATGGCAAGAGGTGCTTCCAGGAGAGGTACTCTCTCCTGTTTCACGAAACTGGGGTGAGAGTTGCTGTATACACAACTAAAAAGTGACTATCCAGGTGTCCCTCGCAGCACACCATGGCAAAATGGTCCTCTTGATATAAGAGCTTTATCACAGACTTCAATAAGACCAGAGTTAACCCAGAACTCATTTAAAATTCTGTCTAAAATTAAGGTCATGTCAATACCATTAGCCACATATTAGCAACACAGTTTTGGAGGAAAGACCTGGAACACCTGCATATTGAACTCAATCCATTTCCCAGAAATGGATATATTGCATCAATCTTGAACTAAAATTAGTACTGAAGAGTTTCAAATACTGAATCGCTCCAGAAGTCAGCAGTTCCTGAAAACACCCTTCCCCTCACACAGGAGTTTCAATTCAGAAGGAGAGTCAGTGGCACGTGCTTAACCCTTCAAAATGTTGAGCAGTTACATTGGTTACATACAGAGAATGATGGGCACAGTCAACAGAAGGACCACTCCTTAGGCATGGTATTCCCAGCTAAAGTCACCGCAGTGGCCAGCACTCATTCCTTTGTGGAACAGTTCTTCACATTGTGAAGACCCCACGTTGTGCCTATACCCATTCTATCCAGAAGAGGACCACAGATTACAGATAACTATAAAATACTGACCATGACCCACTATTCAAGATCAAAATCTAAACTGAATGCACAGTCACTGGCTAAAATGCTGCACCTTGATTCTTGACTGAATTTCTCTAGTTCCAATCCCACTTAAAGCAACCCCACCATCAGACAGCAGCAACAAAACCCGGGTGGAAACACTTGGCTCTCAAACATAAAATTACAAGGTCTTCTACCCTGCCTTTGTTTGCTTCTTAAGCTCCAGGCATCTGGTACTTCATTTTATTGACTATGGAGAAATCAGCTGTTATTAAACAGGGTCCAGGAGTAACACAAAATAGGAGAAAAAGGAGGTCTTCTTTCCCAAATTAAGAAGAGGTGGTCATCATGGGCTTACTTGGATCCTGGGAACTTATTTTATTTCATGGATTTATTGTAATTGTGGGGAAAGGTGAAGGGTTTTTCCTTTCTATAGCTAGCATACGTCAAGGGAAACTCAGGGAGAGGGAAAGAGAAAACTAAGAACTATTTAAACAGATGGGTGCAACGAGAGCATAGCTCCTTTGCCTGCAGCACTGTGCCCAAGTTAACATGCACAAAACCCTCAGCATATGGAGCTGTAACATCTTCCAGACCAGAGCTGGCTTGTGCCCAGTGGTTCAGAGAGCAAGAGAGGCTCCTGGGTCTGCCTGCACCTCTCAGGGTTGCCATGACCAAAACATACCCTTGTGAGGATGTGCTGCTGACAGCTGGCTTGTGTGAGAAGGAGATGTCCCTGTGTGTGGTTACGCTATTGATTTTAATAAGTAATTCTGTGCACTTTGTAATGATGCCTTGATGATAAAACCTGTCTCCATAAGACATTTGCTAAAATCTGTCTCCATAAAACCTCCTCCCCATAAGAAGGCCCCAAAATAAGGTTAAGTGTTCTGCATTCATCTAGAACAAAAGCCTCTGAAATCCTCCACAAATATTTGGAGATCAGATGAAGATGGGCTTCAAAGAGAACGCAAGATTCCTACCCTTTAGTAGGTCATACTAAGAATACCAAGTAAAGCAACAACACATCTCTGGTACAGATGTATCTTCACACCACTGTACTGCATCTATCTTTAGCCCACCCTATCCCATGAGTCAGGAGTTGTGCATAATTTTGTAGCTTTTTAGACACTGGTTCAGGATGCAAAACTGGAACAGAACACAAATAGAGCAAATCATATCTCTAGAAGAATTGCAACTGTACATTCTAAATCCTACTTACTTCATGGATTCTTTGCCCTGTATTGCCCTAAAACACCCAGACACCAATTAAATACCTAATCTAAGCTTGTGATTTTTCAGCTCTCTTTATCCTTGCATCACCTGGTAGCACGTTAAAATATCTTAATTTCATTGCCCACATAATCCTGCAATGAGTTGGTTCAAGACCTGTTACAAAGCAAAAACCCTTGGGTGTTTTTAATAATGTTAGATAGATTAGCAGTGTGAGTTGGTTGTGAGTCTTGTGATAAGCCTTAGTTGCATGTTTATCTGAGATGTATGGCTTCTGATTTATCACACACACACACACACATACACACCTTGAAGTACAGTTAGACCAAAAAGCACCCATAAATCAACAAAATGAAAACAACAAATCAACAAAAGCACCTCAAGACAATAAAAGGAGAACAAGATTGAGACTAATTTCTTATATCTCATGGGGTTTAGAGCAAACCTCTCTGACTGCCTGGTTTTACTGGCTTTTGGAAATTAAATGCAGGCAATACTATGCAAAGTATGCAATCTGACCTGGATTTCGAAGGGACAGTAAATAGGAAGATTTGAAGTCTGCACTGCTATGACAGGAAAGAGTTGACTCTTTCCCTAAATTAAAGCTTTCCACCTTCTTTAGGAATACGTGATGTCAGTCACAGGTACAGGTTTCCATTCTAAACTAAGCAATTGAACATGGTATTCTGTACATGTATTTGTACCACAAGACTGGCTGAATATTCATGTCAGCAGGCTATACTATTCTTAAAAAAGTCTTAAACCATTGAGAAATTTTTTATTTCTTGGGTATTTTTGCCTTTAAAAACAAACTCACTTATTTATTCAAAGATTCACCTTCCTTCATTTTGATCAGATACAAAAAATACAGGCAATGACCACTTCCTCTGCCAGTTTACCTTTCAAAACTGGCACATGCAGGCCAGCTCAGATGATAGCCTGCTTCACAGCCATTTTATCATCATGAACACCCAATTTGATGGAAGCAGCAAAGGATCATACACCGTTTGACCTGGTAGCTACTGAACAGTAGGAAAATAAAGTCTTTATGCAAAACAGACCATCCTAACCAGAGATAATTTATAATCAGATCATTTCTCATGCTGGCCTATTTTTATCCTATACTTAAACACAGCATAATGCTCTGTGGGGTAACCAAATCCATGTTTCAGACTAGAAAGTACAAGACTTAGCAACTACTGAATGCTTGTCACACAAATAACATTATTTAACTACTTCATTCTGCTTTACAGGTACCAGGTTCAATTCAGCCATACCTTCTCCACCTTTCTTCCAAACTCAATCACACTTTCTCCACGTTTAAATTAATGCAAATAATGTCCTGTACAGCTCTAAGAAATGCTCGTTATCTGAGCCGTCAAATCTTATACCCATGGATTAGGCTTAAAAAGAGAGCAATGTAAAAAGATTTCTGCCTAATGAATTCTCACTATAAATCATGACATACATTCCTGGTCTGTTCCTATTTGGCATTACAGTTAGGAATCAATTTAATGAAACTGGTACATAAACCAGATCCATATTTTTATTAAATGCTTCAGTGGCCTGAAACCAGTACCAAGTATCAGCATATTATTAGGGATCTTGCACTTTCCCTCTGATCTGAAACAGTGAGATCCTATAACTCTTAGGGTAACTGTTATCCTAGGGTAACTCTTACAATGATCGGCTGCAAGCACACAGCAGCACCAGAGTCATCACCATTTAACAAAGTCATTTAAAGATGTCCTGAGATGACTCTCAAAGCAACTTACCCAGAATAAAACCAAATGTTCTTTCAAGCAGCTTGAAATATGACAAAGTATCTATCCCTTTCCATGATCTCTTTACTCTATAGCCTGCTTGTGTATATACAAAGCTTCAGGAATCCCACACACTAACAAGTGATTCCCAAGTATTCTAAAGCTGCATTACCAACCTAAGAATCAAATCAAAGTGTACTGAAATATGCATCAAATTTGCAGAATTGCGTGGAGGAACAAGACAGAATGAAATACTGTTTTTTTAATGTAGAATCAGCACCACCCTGTTTAAAAACAGAATCCCTATTTCTATAAGAAGAAACAAAGCTATGGAAGACTGCAAAAAGCCAGGGGACAAAACCAGCGAAAGGGAAACAGCAGGAAACATATACTTTACCATCTCCTGGAATGATGCGCAGGGTAACGGTGTTTCCTGCTTCCTTAATGAGGTTGACGATGTCTGAATGCGACTTGTTGGTGATGGAGCACCCATTCACGGCCAAGATCCGATCGCCTACTTTCAGCTTTCCACAGCGGTCTGCGGGACTCCCTTCAATTATCCGACCTATTTTGTGAGGCATGGCCACACATGCATTTCCCGCTTTTGTATTGGTTTTGGGGGTTGTTTTTGTTTTGGTTTGGTTTGGTTTTTTAATTGTTTACATATGTGGGAATATGGTGAAGGGGAAAAGGAGAAAAAGGGTTGAAAAGGGAAAGAGAAGGTTAAGGGTTAATTAATTAATGCATCAAGAAAAAGTTATTATAGGATAGCTTTGCTGCCAGTGTTCAAAACATTGGCAATCAACTAGTACGAGTGCACAATACTTCACTTTTTGGACAAGGTGCTTTGTAAATCACTCAAAACTCCCCCCACCTTGATTTCTGTTAATAAATGGTGATATTTTTACAGACTACCACTGCATTCAGCAGTGCTATCATAACCCAAATCCTGGTTTTATTTTTGAACAAAAGAAATAGAAATTGTAGGAAACACAACCTTCCTCCTTCAAGATTATGTTGGTGTCAGCCTCTCTGCTCCTTCTCTAAGTCAACTGCAGTTCAAGCTTCTGCCAATGTTTTGTTCTTTCTCAATTTAGAAAGATGAAATTGTTCTAGGCCTAAGAGGGAGTGCGACTCCCTTTCTATCACAAAGATCTGCTCTATCAGCGCTGCATGGGGAACCAACAGTTTTCTTCTATTGTGAATAAAGGTACTACCAAGGAAGGTAAAGGATCACTACAGATGGGCCAAGACTGACAAAGGTAACCTGTTCGGTGCAGGCATCCACCTCAGGCTCTGTTAACCCTTCCCCTTTTATGACCTTAGACAGCGTCAAGACATGAGCAGGGAAGGAATAAGGACCTCCTCTTTTAAATACCTCTAAAACCACAACACAAAACCATTGAGATGTCTGACACACACACAGCAAGAGCACTTTAGGATGAATGTGTTTTGGAGACAAAATTCTACTTCTGTTCCATGCAGTTGTTTGTCCTAAAAACACAGCATTGTCCATAAAATTCAAAATTGGAACACAAGGGGTTACACAGCTCCACTCAGATGAAACTACTGAGCTTTTGTACTGCTTTTTCACATGGGCAAGAATCCCACAGGCAAAGGCATATCATTAAACCATAAGGTGTACACAGTGGTCAACTCATACTTTGCATCCACAATACATTCACCCTCAAGATGCACTTTCCAATCTGTGCTGTAGCCTTTATTTGGTTAGTAGTTTTAGAGATATACATTGCTGCACACAGAACAACACCAGAAAGACCATAAAGAAGAAAAAGCTAAGAAAAGGAATGTGAGGTGAGAGAACAAGGTTGGAAAGATACAATGAAAACTGGCAGAAGGTGTTCGTTTTAGTTGCAAATGATAGCGGGATTATTATCCTCCCCTCCCTCCCGCCTTCTGTTACTTCTCTTTCTGGTAATACATAGCCCCATTCAGTTTAAAAGCTACTTTGAGGGTATGAGTTCCTACTCTATCCAATCCACCAAACAGAGATAACAGAGCCCACACCAAAATGACCAAGGTGAACTTTAGAACCAGTCTGGCCCATCTCTAAATACTACCCATGAAAGAAAAAACTACAAAGCAGATCCAAAGCAAGCACCACGCAGCAGAGGGAACACATCTCATGCAGAGTATTAGGGAAAAGCTGAATACACTTGAAAAAAATTAAAGGAAAAACAGTCACAGATCAACAGATCTCCATGAGGAGCCCCTGCACAGAAAACTTCCAGTTAGTGAACATCTTGGGCTAAAGCAAACACAACTTTTTACAACCTCAGGTCAAGGTTTCTCTGTGGAAAAGAGTTAGAGCACAGTCTTCATACAGTAAAAGTTATTTACACACATTTGCAAATACTTTTAGAAGATAGAATCTCTCTCTCTAGTTTAGACTGAGTTCAATCTATATTACAATGCACCTTTGTGTTCTGGCACCAAAATACCTATTCTGGACGACCAGTTTCCAGCAGCAAGGACAATGTGAGGTAGCCTAGCACCTGAGAACTGATGGAACTCGATGCACTCTGTCTAAACCAGATATTTCACCCTTGAAATCCCTGCTGCCACGGCTGCCCAGAACTGTGTGAGAAATGGCCTGCTCTACATTAATTCCAGAAAATGAGGTGATGCTCCCTTGATGCATTAGTAAGGGCATTACTGATGGGCAATGACAGGAAATTTCAGGAAAAGAGCTAGAAAAAAGGGGGAAAGGCCACTTCTTGCCACATGCACCTGTGTGCACCAGGAATACTCGAGCTGTACAAGGAGATTGCAATGTATTTTGTCTGCAAACCACAACCCTGCTCTGAGAGGTAGTGTGAAGATGGCAAAGGCACATGTTCCGTCATTCCTTCCCCCCCGCCCCAGCCCCATGATATTAAGTGTGACATCCCCCTGCTTTGAAGAAATAGATTCAGGATGATGTCAAAACATCCTGTTTTTTAAACAGTATTCTCCGTTTTATGTCTCACAAGCAAGGACTATTAATTAAAACTTTCCAGCTATCAGCATGCTCACTCCATAATGAGGACCAGAGTAACCCTGACTGCCAAAGAGAAGTTAATCAGTTTAAGCATTACTGCTTTAAAATCAACTGCTTCAATTCTACCATAGAGAGACATATTTCATTCCACCTGCCCTATTTCTGCATTGGCAAACAGCATCACTGGGGGCATCCCTGAATGCTTTTCTGAAAGCAAACCCCAGAAAGGCACACAGCTAGCAGGGAGAACTGGATTTTTGGGGAGCATCAGGAACTGCCATTGCTGACATTTTTGCTCTTCAGGTCGGGATTTCTCATTTTGCTTTTCTCAATTCAGTGAACAAAACCCAAGAGGCAAACGCCTACCAAGTCTCAGCCTCCAATGAAGCTATTAATTATACATATCAGGGCATGCTCACAACTTTTAATTAACCAGATCCCCACTCCTCTCCTTGCGCTGCAGTGCTCAGATCTGCATCTCACTTGAGGCGTGTCGGTAGAACCCCAAGACTCACCGAACGTTGTTCCGGCCTCTGGCCTGCTCACCGAAGAGACGATGACGAAGCCGAACCCCTCGTTCTCACCACGGCGGATCTCCACATCGTAGGGCTGGACCACAGTGCTGACCACACCGCTGCCCCCGCCACCACCACTGCCGATGCCGCTGGTGCTGCCGCTGCCTGAGCTAACTGTGTTGAGGGAGTTCTGGCTGCCCTGTGGTGTTCGCTTCTCCTCCGTCAGTGAGGCCGGCTGGTTGCTGCTGTGGTGGGAAGAAGCTGGGGATGGGACTTCATTCTCTGCCTTGGGAACTGGGGAGGGAAAAGAAAGACTGAGCAGGCTGCACTATTCAATGCTTAAAAACTGCCATCCATCCACCAAGGTAAAAAAATAACAACCAAATAACCCCAAAAAAGCAAATCACCTGATTTAATCTATAAATCACGGCCATAATGAACCAAGGGCTCTGTCTCCTTTCAGATGTCACCACCACCAGCACTCTTCAGTGATGGCAATGACCACATATGCTCATTCTCTCCAGTGGTCATGCAATCAAAGCCTTTCACTGCCAAATTACAGCAGCAGTATGGTTAAACCAGTGTAGTGCTGCGTGCCTGGATGCTCTGTGGGATTTTAAATGTGGGTTATATTAGTTCAGAGGTGCCCCCTTTAGACATCACATCCCCACTTCAGTTATACAGTGCAACCACATATGTATGCACAACTACGAGGAGTGACAGTGACATCAAATACCCAACACTCAACACTTGTGTATTTTTTAACTTAATACCATCAGTTGGGTAGCACCAACTACCTTTGATTAATGTGACCTTAAGTAGTAATAGACATCCATACTAAAGCAAAACAACTTGTGAACCAAGCTTTTCTGGATGGAAGAACCAGCAACTATCATCTGTACAGTCTGGCACAGCTGGGGGGAAACCATTAAACATTACTGACATTAATATTGAACAAGTGTCTAATATCAGCTGAAAGTGGTATTAGTTTAAAATCTAATCAGCAACTACACAGCTTGAAGAAACCTCAAAAAATCGCTTAGTCCACACTCTGTTCAAGTAAGGGCCAACTATACTTACTGTCAGTCTTGACAGATGTTCGTCTAATCAGCTGTTAAATATCTCCCCAGGCAATCTATTGGTTGCAATATCTAACTTAAATCTCCCCTGCTGCAGCATAAGGCTATTATTTCTAGTTCTATCTAGCAGGCATATGGAGAATATATTACTCCCTTCCTCTTTGCAGCAGCCTTTTATAATCTTGGGGAGTTTAACATCTCCTCCCTCTTCTCTGCTTTAGGCTAAAAAATCCCAATTTGTTCAACATTTCCTTGCAGACCATGTTTTCTAGAGCTCTCCTTATTCTCACTGGTCCTCTGGACTCCCTCCAGTTGGGCCCTCTCCAACTCAAACATGTCTGTCTTGAAGTGCTGGACCATATTGCAGCTAAGCCATCATCTGCTGGGAAATCAGGAGAGTTTCCCCCTGCCTACACTCCAGCACAGTGTTTTTCTTCACCTGAGCCAACCTCAGGTTAAAGCTTGTGGCCCACAATAGCTTCCATTTCTTGTTACTGAGCCAGTTCTCCCCAGTCCATTTGCGCAGCTGAGAGCAGCATATTGTGCTTGTCTCTATTGAATGGCTGCCTCCACTAATCAGGTCACTTCTCCAATTTGGTGAATCAAAGTTAAGTGGGAGATCTTAAAAGCAACAAGAAGGAAATGGACACCAAACAAAATCTAAACCTGTAAACCCATGATCCAAAGAAAAAGAACTTTCAAAAATTCTTGGACAGAAGTGCCTGTCTGTACTTACATACTAAAAGTAAGTACAAAATATATAGTATTCTCCACATTAAGACTACAGGAGTATATACTTTCCCCTCTATGAAGCTTAAGATTCACCATTTAGGGGAACAGTCTTTTTCTACTGGCATACAGATGACAGGAGGAATAAGGGACCAAAATTCAGGAACAGGCTTCTCTACAAAGTCATGCTGGAATTCAAAAGCCTGCAAATATAAGGTGAAAAAGAAGGGATCCTGAATAATTTATCCTAGAGTAAGTGTCCACATTAGCAATGATTCAGAAATAGCTTGGTCTGGAGTAACAAGCCCCTGAATGAAATACCAAGAGATCTGTCATGCATCTAAATCTTTTATGGTAATTTCCAGCCTGGAGGCTGCAAAACTGGAAAGAAAATCACACAAAAAACCAGTACCAAAATTCAGCTGCTCTTCCTCTTCCTCCCAAAGCTCATCTCCTAAAGCTTCTCTCACATTAGCAGCCCTTAGTCCGCAATGAGAAAGAAGCTATTAGAGGAGAGACATAACCTTGGCAGCATTTCATCCACAATGGAAAGAAGGAAAGTAATGAGGAGTGAACAGTTATTTAATATTGTGCACAAGAAGCTTAGTCCTGGATAAGAATACAGAGCTATTTTACAGGTACTGTTCTAGTCCTAACTTCCACTGTGGGACTAATTTTCAGCCTGAATGTTATTTTGATTATCTTTAGGATGAAGAACATCATTGCCTATTTTCCTTCTGATTCCTAAACTTGAAAAGCTATATAATACCCTTTATTTGGAGTAAGTGAGCTAAAGCAAATCTCATATGTGAGCTTCCTAAAGCTCACGAGAAAAGGAAGCACCCCAGTATTACTCTCCAATATTAAGTATAAGGTCACATGTAATTTAGAAACTCGTGATCATTTCTTCATTTTCTTTGCTATCAGGACACTTTTCTGTCACTAATCTGGGTGTCACCATGCAGTGGTGTCACTTCTCTCTGCATCTTTGTCTTTCTGCCTTCTTTTTCCCCTTTTAGACTTGTTCAGTGTATGGCCAATGCCTAGCATAATGCAGCATACAAAAATCTCTCTAATACAAAAAAACACACAGACCCTGGCTACCAGAATCATACAACCATAGAATGGTTTGGGTTGGAAGGGACGTTAAAGCTCAGCGAGTTCCAACCCCCTGCCACAGACAGGGACACCTTCCCCAAGACCTGACTGCTTAAAACCCCATGGAATCTGGCCTTGACACTTACAGTTTCACGTCCTTGAGTTAGTCAGCTACATGCTTCAACCTCACTCGAAGCTTCTCCTGAGCCTGAGACATCAGCCACCACACACCAATGCCTTCACTCACTCTCTGCCCTTGCCTCCCCTCATCTGGACTCTTCAGCATCTTTTCCCTCACTCCCAGTTTAAGAGTGGCTATCAGGCAGCACGGTTATTTTGGGAAGTAAATAGGAAATACAGGCAGCCAGGCACAAGGCAAACTAAAATGGTTGAAACCGGACAGTTCCCCATTTTATTAGAAACCTTCACAAAGACTGGGGAAGGCAACTGAGATTGAGAGAATCCTGACTGGAAACAAAATATCTGACACCTATTTGATCAAGAACAAAAAAGACCAAAAACAGGCAAAAGTGGAACAACAATAGCACATCCCCTGAGCCTCCCCAGTGCTACAAAGAGCTTTTTTTCTTTAAACCATTCCTTGAACAGATGGAGTCTGGCAGGAAAATCTACCCCTGCAGAGCAGCACTGCAGCCTACCTGTGTAAACCACTTTGCGCCTGACGGTCAGATTGACATGACCTTGTTTGGCTGCCTGTTGCATAAGCTGGACGACAAGCTGGTGTGACTTCCCGACAACAGGCGTCCCATCCACACAGATCAGTTCATCACCCGATCTCAGGCGGCCGTCAGCATCAGCAGCACCCAGCGGTACAATGTGACCGATGTAAATCTGTTGATGAATTAGCACAAATAGGAGATAGGAAAGAGAGAG
The DNA here is from genome assembly GCF_963264785.1 of Psittacula echo. NCBI lineage: Eukaryota > Metazoa > Chordata > Aves > Psittaciformes > Psittacidae > Psittacula > Psittacula echo. The sequence goes on from NC_137745.1 coordinate 7,409,490, forward strand.
AGAGAAATACAGTGATAGATAAGAACTAGCTCAACAGCCAGCTGGAAGCAAAGGGCACTGGTAGTTAGACCCAATTTAATAGGGACAAGAAACTATTGACAGATGTCTGCAGGTCAGGAAAGTTGCTCCTGTGAAAGCAGCTCCACATGAATATAGTCACATTGTGAAACAGTAACAAATTGACATCTTTTTTCTTTAGGTGGTCTCTTCACTCTAATGACAGCCTCTGGAAACGTGTTCAGCCTGACAGTGACCAGAGAGGAAGATGGTTCTGCACTGAAGGTCTTATCAGGAAAGCAGAGATTGAGTTATCTTTTCAGATGCCTCTAGGGTTTACAGACTCTGCACCACTCACCAGTCCACCAACTCAGCGAGCCCTGTGGAGTTACTCTAACATGAGAGGAATTCACAGCCTCTCTTCCCATAAATGAGAAAAATAATTTTGACAGGGAAGTACGTGGAAATTTATGCTGCCACTATCTAGCTTTGAGCTGTGCAGCACAAGAAAGCCGGACACCTTCCACAGGTATCGGATTTATGGTAAAGAAGTGAATTTAAGGGAATTGAGCAAATAGAAAATGTGACACACTAAGATAAAATACTTGCAGACCTGACCAGGACCTCCTTTTCTCAGTGTCCCAGGCAATTTCAGACCTATGTGTTTTCATTTGGGCTATAACAAAAACAGGGAATAGCAGGGGAAGCCAAACCCATTTCAGTTATGGGAGGTTTAGTTTGGTTTTTGGAGGGAGAGTTGGGAGGAGGTGCAGGATATAAATCCATTGCCCACTAGACATTTTAACAGAGATACTGCAGCACAGTTCTGCATATCTGTTATGCTACTGCCATGATTCTGGGAGATACTATGAGATAAAACATGACCACTTCTAGATATACTCACAGGCTCTCCAGGTTCATTTCCACCTAGAATCCTAAATCCAAAACCAGTTTCTTTTCTCCATAGAAAGATATCCTGCTCTTGGTAATCTGGAACTGAAGGGAAAGAAGGAAAACTGTAATTTTTAATCAAAACCACACACCTTTATAACTGAATCAGGACTATTCTGATGTACATGTAGAAGGATCTGCTGCACAATTTTACTCTTGGTGACATAATCAAGAACATTAACAGCTTTAAATACTAAAGGATTATTATTTAAATTACTACTGAAGCCTATGTGGTGGTTTCTACTTTCTAGGTGTTTAATTGTGACTTGCCATTTGTTTATCACTACAATATTTTCTTTCATTAATATTAGCATCGTTACCCAGTGCAAAAGCCTCTTCCAAATCTCCAATAAATAAATGTGTACAACAGAGAATTACTCTGCCAGAAACAATACAGCTGCCTCTTCTTTCATGGGAGACAAAAAAACCACTTGTTGTGACTTCTACTGTTTAATTAACTTTCACTAGCATAGTTTGCTATCTGTTTACTGACACTGCTTTAAATAACTATGGGACAGATCTCCAGCTGGTGTGAAACAGAAGGGCTCCACTGAAAACAATGCAGCTCTCTTGACTCTCACTCACTCGTGTACAGGCTTTGTAAAACCACTTAACAGATAAAACCAGCTGGAAACTTAAAAAAGCCCAACCTTACTCATTAGTATGGAACACCAGCAAGGTTTTTACAATGAATATTACATACAGTGAAGCACTAACCTTGAAGTGCAGTTGAACAGTAATGTTTTATATTACCTTACTCATGCTTGCTTTCATCCCTTCTTTAAAAATACAAGATTAATTGCTAACATTAAATCATATCACAAGACAATGTCAGGTTCATTTAACATTTATTGGTTAGGATCTGTAACATTGACTAATTTTGTAAAGATCCCCTCCCAACATTTATAATAAATGATAAAAAAAGCTGTTCCTTTACAAGTCAGCTGTCTACATTTTTAGCAAAGAAACCAAAGTAGGAATCTAATTTAAATAAGTGTAAACACAGATACGGGATGCAACATGTTTAATGAAACATCATCTAGGTTTCTGTATACGGGAGACAATAAACTGGTTGTTTTCACTGACATCAGTGAGCGTCAGTTGGGGTCCTAACTGCATTTTACGCTGCCAGTGCCTGTTGTGCAAAGGTTTGAGTCTAGTCATCTGGGATTTTTGAGTGTTGAGATTTTGGTTAGCACTGACGCTCTCTCTTCAGTGACTCAACAGGTTTAAACCATAAAATGAATTTAAGACCTGGGAATACTAAAAATTTAAAGAACAGATGAACGCTAAGGCACAGATGTTTGCTTTACATTTTCATTCAAACTGGGTTTATCTATATTTTCACGCTGCATTCATAAACTAAGCTAGATCCATGCACACCACCTTACTGAACTAGAGGCTAATTTTTGTCCAGCTACAAGTACAGAACAATCAGGCGATGAACATGCTGGAAGCCTGCATGGTTCATCTGTTCAGGCGAGCTGGCTGAAGGCAGATCAACATCATACAGACGTGCGGCACAACAGCAAAACCTAGACAACGAATTAATTGGTGTTTGTCACTGCCTTCAGCAAGGGGGAGCGTGAAGAGCAGACACATTCAAAGTGTCTCTCCAGCACTTCGAAGGATTTTTTTTGGCAAAGGCTAGCCTCAACCAATTAATAGTGTGTGTTGGATCTGTCAGAGGTAAAATGGCTTCTGCAGAGAGCTTCAGCATGGGCCCATTTCCTTGGCATCTCTCAAAACCTTTCCATTTGTCAACTCTCCAGTTTCAGTGAATGATGCCTTATGTTCCTGGTTTGGGTACCAGCTAGCCAATTAACAGCCATGGAGGGAATGGCAAGCCGAGGTGTAACGGCGGTGTCAAACCAAAGCAACAAAAACAAGACAAGTCTATCCCAAAGAAGTGAGTTCATTAATGTAACGCTGCTTCCACGGGAAGGATTACAGAGAGGTGAAACACAGATACAACAAACATACAGACAACACACATTTACACAGAGTGAGTACAAACTGAACAAAACTCCTTTTACTGCCTTTTGCGCCAGCTCTGCAGTACAGTGATTCATCGGCACAGCTCAGAAAACCCCATCCACCTCCGTGCTACTTACAGCTGAGGTGGGACCCCGAGGCTCTCAACACTGGAGAATTAATTTAGGTTCTCCATTATTTGGTAACGCTTCAGAGGAGCCACATTTGTTACTTAAAGGGAAAACTTCATGGTGGTGCTGAAACTTTATTGAAGGCAAATGAAAATATGGCCTCCAGGAGTCATTCATTGCATCTTTACATCTTGAACTGATCTCAAGTATGTCTGACTCTCATGTGCATAGCCCAGATGAGTAAAACTTGCCAGTCTGCCCATCCTGCATTAAACCAGACCATTTGGAGAGTGTCGCAAAAGTGGTAAGAAGAGTTCTTCTGTGGCCATGAGGAGGAATGGAAGGAGAGGTGAGTGCCACAGCCCACCGGGAAAACTCATGGACAAAACAGGAACATGATAAGCCCCCCACCGCCGCCTATGAAATCTGCTGCTAGCCAGGACACAGTAAAGCAAGTACTTTGCACCTTCATGGCTAACCTTGGTGTACGGCCCTGCCAGACTCCCTTGGTGATGAAGAGCCCCCCGCCACAGAGCAGCAATGACACCAGAACAAGACATCACAAGACACAGATACATTCTCGGCACAGTCTTACATTCTCCAAAACTGGTGGAATTGATTTCTCTCTCTCTCTCACCCTTGCTCAGTCCAGTTGCAGGCGAAGGTGACATAGCTGTAATATTAATTTTACAGTTTTGCAAAGCTTAAAGTATCTGCTTTCTTGTTAGTTCATTCAATTCAATTTGATTGTATGGCTCATGTTAGGCTTTCATGCATCAATTACTAAGGTTATAGCTCCTAAGGATTATGACATACTAACTCACATCTATTTTGCACATGGCTGTGTGCATGAGGCTATGTAATACACACACACGTATGTATTTATGCACATGCATGCAGGTATATTGGAAATCATTTTTTCTTCTCAGAAGAGAACACCTTAAAATATTTTTCTACAAAAGAAAATTTTCACCATCATGACACAATTTTCCAATTGAAATCTTTTTCTACTGTTAAAAGAAATTCTAAATACATGTGATGAACAATGAACACAGTGCTTAATTAGAGGTCATTTTAATCAAACTTTCATATACAAACCTTAACAATTATCCTACATGTTATATAAAAAAACAATTCTGCCCAGTGCAACATCAGTTTCAACACAAGATGGATTCAAAAATAACCAGTATGAGTTTGCTTCAGTCCCTAGCTCACTTGAGGCAGCAGCACTTTTAATGACTCACAGCCTGGCAAAGTATAAAAGTTTTAAGGCCCAGACTCAGCAAAGTATATAAGGACAAATCTGAAACGAGGAGTGAGAAGTCCCACTGAAGCTGATGGTGAGTTTCAGTGTTGAAAAGTCCTGTGACTTAGCCACAAATGCAATGAGGTTCTGTATTTGCAGGAAAGACATTTTCTAAACTACCCCACTGCAAGAGAATTCAATTTTTTTTCTGTCTTTTCCTTTTGTCCTTTTCCTATCTACCCTTCTGGTGGCATGGAAGACTTTCAAAAGATGTCTTCAGCATGTTCTCAAGAAGACAGCCAAGTTCTGCTGAGGTTTGGGGAAAGCACAATGCCTTGGCTGAGCCATAGACCAGTCTGCCCATTACCAGCTCCACAGCAGCTCTGCAGCCTCTGCTGCTCATGGAATATGCTGCAAGTCCTGTGGCCCTTTTTAACAAGACATCCTCCAAGGGCATGGACACATCTGTGTGCCCAAGTGCATGACTGTAACTGTTTGTCTCCTATTAATACAACAAAAGGACATAACCCTACCAAGGGGCTTTTACAATCATCTTTTAAGTCAGCCTGATCAGAAGGCAGATGCAATTTCCTGTGAGTATTTTTCTCTTCTATTTTAGGGAGAAAGTATCTAATGTTTGGTATCATTGTGCAAATATTTTTAATTCTATGGAGTTGCTGGTGAGTGAGTGCTACATGCTGGGGTTAAGACTTTTTTGTATTATTTTAATTAGATCTGGGGAGAGAAAATCCTAGCAAATAAATTATGTGCCTGAAAATAAAATTCAAATATTAATGATAACTTAGAATATTTTAAAAGCTTTAAAAATTATCTATCATGTTCTGCTTTACTTTTAATTAAATACTTAAGCCCTTCAAAGGGATTCATTAACACATCTGCAATTCAGATTAATTCATTTTGTTACTGCTGTTTTGACAGATGGCCATATGTAGGATACGGTATTTTGCAAAGCAATCAGGCCACACACGAAAAATTTGACAACAGATTGTGTTAATCTTTAAGGAAGTTTAATAATATATTGAAAAATAAAAAACATATTATAGAAATACATTTTCAATAACACAGTGTGAGATTTCAGAACTGTGGTTCTCAGCTAAGCTATTCAATTGCTGTTTCTCTCACTGAATGCTCTTTATGTATGTCATTCCTAGCTCTTGGAACAGCTTCCGTTTTTAAACCCTTGTCCTTCTCTCTGATTCATGTACACAACTACCACCAGCAGCAATGACTTACTCATAAAGAGGAGCTCAGGCAGCTAAAACTCAGCACCAGCAAAGAGTGCATTTGTTATCGCCATCAAATGATCTCTTTTCAGATTTACTTAACCCAAAGCTGTATTCTCAAAAGTCTTAATCCAGCAAAGAATTGAGACTCTGGGCCAGACTGCAGCAGAGCATTTGAGCTCAGCCTTAGCCTTAAAGCACCCAAGTCCTTTTGGGTTTACAGCTTGAAAATCAGCTTCCTTGGACAGGAGCTCAAGCACTCAGCACCTTGCAGGCTGGATCACTTCATCCAGGGGAGCTGCATGTGAAAGAACTTTAGTCTGCGTTTGTTGAATAAAGCTGCAGTTCTCATCTGCTGTCACTCAACTACAGTCCAGACACAGCTATGGAGCCCTTGCTTAGCTCTGCATTATTAATTCTAGCTTAATTTTTCTTTCATTTTTTCACTCTTCCCCTGAACAAGCAATGTCCGTGGTTCTCCTTCGCGGCATGGGAATACTTCCTGACATTAAGATGCTTCTGGTAAATAAAAAATACATGCTTTTAGAAAATTATGGGTTATCTGGTGCTTTTGAACCAAATTCTGCTCTACCAATGGCTTCAGTGAGACAAGTCACCTAAGTCAAATATAATCAACTTTTAAGAAGTACTGATCCAAAGAATATTCGAAGAAGAATTTACCAATTCTAAAAAATGAAAATGTTGCCTGTGCTTTCCATGTCTATATTATTATTACTGTTAATGAATGATATTAATTAAAGGCAATAGGTGTTCATTATAGATTCAGTACTTCTTAAGAAACATCCTGCAGAAGATCTATTCATATATTGAAAAAAACCTCTTTATAATATTATTTTTAGATGAATATAAAAAAAGCTGTCTGGGCTGGGGCTAATGAATTCATCTCCTTGTGTCAACTGCACTTGAAAAATTGCAGCCTGTTCTCTTTATACTCAACAATTTCACCAAAAAATGGAACAAAATAAAACACTTAAGATGATCTAATGCTCTAAAATTCTGTCTTTTTTTCTTTTTAATTCCATCGTATATTTCAACACAAAGGGTTCTTGCTGGTTTTCATTCCATTTGGGGATTCAAAACCCTGCCTCTCATAAGAAAGTTTTATAATCCTTTTCAGGTTTAAAACTGAAGGCCATGAATCAATGGAGAGCAAGCCCTGGACTGGGCAGCAGAGAGAGCTGGAAGACCTGAGCTGGGGCTCCTGAGGCAATGGGGGCTTCTAGGACCCATCAAAAGCCCCATCTACTGGATGCACCAGCCATTTTCAACACTGGCACTAGAGTGGCATCCTCCTGCTGTACATTAAATACTCCTTTAATTCTGCTCACACAGAACTAAAAGCTATGGATGTCATGGGAGAGGAGATGCTAACTTTAGTCCCAAAGCCAAAAGGAATGAGTGCTCAAGTAAAGAAGAAAGTAGTGATATGACTGTATCACCACCAGCCAAAGAAGGAACTGAAGCTGAACTGAACTGCAGCTGAGTGAACCACAAAGAACAGCACATGTGGAGCAGACAGACCGTGAAACTGGAAGTCCAGAAAATGTTTTTTTTCATCCCACACCCTCTGATACTCCACGTCAGCAGAGCTCCCTACAAGTGGTCTGAGAGCCACACAGCCAGTGCTTGGGCAAGTCTCAATGGGATGATTTATGTTTGTAACAGAGCAGCCACCAATTGCCCAATTTTCATGCAGACCAAACACCAAGCTCCCAGGGCAGAAAAGGTGCCAGGTCTCAGCTGTGATCCAGTCTCCATTTATGAGACTGGTGAGAGGGATGAAAGGTGACAAAGGAGAAACTGACCACTGACCTCTAAATAAAACCCCCAGTCACACTTTGTGATCAGACTGTGACAGGAAACAGTAAATCCAATTGCCTTTTTCACTTAGACGAGGTCTTTCCTGGTTTTCTTCACCTTTTGTTAGGCACAGCAAAGCCATGTCACTAAGTAAGAGTGCAGGTTAATCCTCAGAGAATGTGTTTCACTCCAGCTTAGGATCAGAAATTCACACGCTTTTGGACACTACTAGTGGCACACACTTAACAAGGAGATATGGCCATACCATGCTTCTGCCATACTCCAAAACCTGGTCTGTGAAACCAAGAAATCTCAGAAAACACCTTCCTGGCAAGGAAATGGCAATGTCATGAAAAGGGGATAGAAAAGCACTGAGGCTCCAACAGGTGTCATCTGGCAGAACAAGCAGGAGATAAGAACTGAAGCAATAGTGAGGATCAACCCCAGAGATGCTGGATCATAGAAAGGGAAGTTGAAGGGGCATAGCAGATCCCGGTGTAGCAAAAGGCCCAAGCAGAGAGGATTGTGGCACAGGGAGAGATGGGGCGTGGGAAACCAGCAGGTCAAGAGACAGTGAAAAGGCCTCTGGAAGGGCTCAGGTCACAGATAAGGATAAAGCCTCTACAAAATACCTGCAGCCACTGAGGAAAGACAAAGGACTTAGCACATGGTATTGGAGGTGGACACAGAAGGGCAACCACCTGCCTGTACACTTCAGCATTTCTTCTGCTCAGTCTCAGGTTTATCAGGAAAGACAGGCAGGAGTTAAGGCTACTAAGCTGATACTAATGACTAATTAGTATGAGTTAAACAGCCAATTAGAAATTAGCTAAGGAGCTGCAGGGGGTCAGAGGCAATGCCAGCGCAGAGCCTATGGGAACCACGTGAGCTGCGCAGCAGTAATGCTGGTACCATGGGACAGCTTCAGCCTTGTCCACCCGAGCAGAAGGAGAAGGAGCTCTGCCCACAGCTCTGCAGAGCTGAAGGATCACCATCCCTCAGCTCTTGCCCCTTTTTTCCTATCTCAAACTTCCATCACTGCACTTCTCTGCAGATCAGCACAACTTGGCCCAAGAGCCACAGGGTCAGTACACCTAATCCCTGCGAAGGGAAGGAAAGCAGCACACAGAAGCAGAGACACCTACAAAACTGCATTGCTGAGACATTCAATCCAAAGAGATGCATCTTCAGCCAAGAAACTGTGATTCATGATTTGATTTTTTCCAGGACATAAGATAACAAAATGATTCATTTGGTCAGAAAAAAACCAACACAGCCCTACCATTTTTCATTCTGGGGTAATTTCATACTGGTTTTACCAATTTCCAGTTAGCACAATAAAGTCAATCTCCAGGTGATTCTTACAGCACCAAGACTTTGAAGCTTCTTTTTCTGTAACTAAAGTAACTACTGCTTTTGAAAATGAACCCAATACTCTTCTTCTTTAAGAGGCTTTTACAGATGTGATCATCTTCAGCAACTCAATTAAAGCAAAGCCAGTGTGTTTATTTTGTCTGCAGAGAAGAAACTGATTGAAAACATATTTATAGTCTTGGAGCAGAGTCAAAGCCCTGCTGAACTATTAGCCAAGTGTGCTGATTATTAATTGCCATAAAAGCCACTTACAATATGCATTTGATATCTGTTCTGTTAAAGTGTCTGCTCTGGTCAGAGTAAAATGGCTCAGCTGGATTTTCTCCTCCCCTGGGTGAGGCTGGAAAGCATCTGATACGAATTTCAGCAAACTAAATACTTCCTCTCCTTACTGAAATTCCTAAGCATACCAAACAACTGCTCTTAACTTCATAATGGAGTTCAGGATCTGGATAACAAACTTGGAAATTCTCCTTCAGCCTAATTTAAAAACAAAATAGAAAAGAATACGGGAAAAGATGGTCTTTAATTTTAAAGGGCTTTTTTGTATTCATCCTTCCGAGAGACGATTTGAATTCATTCCTCCTCAGAGAGGAAACTGCCCCTCTATCAAGTTGCTATCATAGACAAGATACCAAATTAAGAAACTGAAGCCTTCTCTTTCCAACATAAACCTAAAGGATTCAGTTCTTCGAAAACAAAATATACAGAGAGCGGCTGCCAGAGCCGTAGCCTTAGCAACCACACTTGCTTCATACTCACGTCGGCTTTCATACATGCTCCTGGACTGGGCCCAGATTTTGAATGGATCTGGCTTTTTCTGCCCAGCACCGTCGGGTTGATCCGCAGCCGGCGCCTCGGCAGCAGTGTAATCCGGCAGCACCTGCGTGCTGTGCGCTGGGGAAGCGGTGTGCCCACTGCGGTGGCTGGAGACACTGTGCTGAGAACTGTTTTGGCTGTCTTTCCTTTCAAGTGGTTGCTGCAAGGGAGAAAGCGAGTGGAAAGAAAGGGAACAGACAGTTATTGGTCCTTGAGTGGGTGTTTTCCATCAATTTTTCTCCCTTCTTTGATCAGGGTTTCTTGCATGCACATAAGTAAATATCTAAATCGCAGTTTTGCTGCCACCAGTTAATGCTGGATGAAGTTACATTTCCCCGATGACAGATTCTGATAGGCAGACTGACAGAAAGAGATATGCAAAACAAAGTCATTTGTCATTAAAAAAATATGCAGTTCCCTATCTCACACATAAAACAAATCTAAATCTCATTACAGGTTACTAGTTTCAGTGCACTTACTCTATTCCTACATTAAGGCAGAAAAACTCAACAACCTTTGGGGCTTGGAACTAGATGATCTTAAGATCCTTTCCAATCCTAACCATTCTATGATTCTACTCAGGTAACATTAGGGTCTAACTTGAGCCTGCAAAAAACTACCAGATTCCACTGTGAAAACTCCAACAGTCCCTCCAAAACAGATTCAAGCCCAGTCATTACCATGCAAGATCACTTTCCCTCTGTGGTCCTTGCAACCTCCACATCACAAGTGAGTGGACAACAGAGTACCACTTCCATGTCTCTGCTTCCCAGAGCACCCACAGGATTACAGCACACTTTCGCAAATGTGAAAACATCTATTTGCAGTTTGATTTCCTTCACAGTATCACAGTATGCTAGAGATTGGAAGGGACCTCAAAAGATCACCTAGTCCAATCCCCCTGCCAGAGCAGGAATACCTAGATAAGGTTACACAGGAATGTGTCCAGGTGGGTTTTGAATGTCTCCAGAGAAGGAGACTCCACAACGCCCCTGGGCAGCCTGTTCCAGTGTTCCGTCACCCTCACTGAGAAGAAGTTTCTTCTCAAGTTTAAGTGGAACCTCTTGTGTTCCAGTTTATACCCACTACCCCTTGTCCTATCATTGTTTGCCACTGAGAAGAGCCTGGCTCCATCCTCGTGACACTCCCCCTTTATATATTTATATACACTAATAAGGTCCCCCCGCAGTCTCCTCTTCTCCAAACTATAGAGACCCAGCTCCCTCAGCCTTTCCTCATAAGGGAGATGCTCCACTCCCTTAATCATCTTAGTTGCCCTGCGCTGGACTCTCTCCAGCAGGTCCCTGTCCTTCTTGAACTGAGGGGCCCAGAACTGGACACAATATTCCAGATGCGGTCTCACCAGGGCAGAGTAGAGGGGAAGGAGGACCTCTCTCGACCTACTGACCACCCCCCTTCTAATACACCTCAGGATGCCATTGGCCGTCTTGGCCACAAGGGCACAGTGTTGGCTCATGGTCATCCTGCTGTCCACTAGGACCCCCAGGTCCCTCTCCCCTACACTACTCTCTAACAGGTCGTTCCCCAACCTATATTGGAACCTGGGGTTGTTCCTGCCCAGATGCAGGACTCTACACTTTCCCTTGTTATATTTCATCAAGTTATTCCCTGCCCAACTCTCCAGCTTGTCCAGGTCCCGCTGGATGGCAGCACAGCCTTCTGGCGTGTCAGCCACTCCTCCCAGCTTAGTGTCATCAGCAAACTTGCTGACAGTACACTCAATTCCCTCATCTAAATCATTGATGAATATATTAAATAATACTGGTCCCAATACTGACCCTTGAGGCACTCCACTAGATACAGGCCTCCAACTAGACTCCGCCCCATAGACTACAACTCTCTGGCTTCTGTCCTTCAGCCAGTTCGCAGTCCATCTCACTACCTGATCATCCAGACCACACTTCCTCAATTTAGCTATGAGGATGCTGTGGGAGACTGTGTCAAATGCTTTGCTGAAGTCAAGGTAGACCACATCCACCGCTCTGCCATCATCCATCCATCATGTTATTTCCTTATAAAAGGTTGGTCAAGCATGACTTCCCCTTGGTGAAGCCATGTTTACTGCTCCTCATAACCCTCTTATCCTTGATATGCCCTAAGATGGCATCAAGGATAAGGTGTTCCATCACTTTCCCAGGGATGGAGGTGAGGCTGACCGGTCTATAGTTACCCGGGCCCTCCTTCTTCCCCTTTTTGAAGACTGGAGTGACATTTGCTTTCCTCCAGTCCTCAGGCACCTCTCCCGTTTCCCAAGACTTGGTAAAGATGATGTTTTAATTGAGCATATTAAGACAGGAAAAAATATATCCGCCCAAATTCAAGGCTTATTCAAAAGCAGTATGTCAAGAGCCCTGTCTGCTCAGTATTTAGCTAAGCAGGGTACACAATTCATAACTCAAGTTCACAACAGCGTGCTCGAATGAAGTGCAAGCCACATTTGTGTCGCCAGGATTTGTACTAATCAATATGCAGTCAAATCCTTCCTCAATAAGAGCGACCCAAACTGTACACTAAATGCTCTTTAACGCTCTTTTGAGATGACCTTGGGTCGGTGCTAAGGTTGAGTCCAATCTCTCACCTGCTCTGGCACAGGGAACTGGCACGTCCCCGGGTTGCTGTGATGATAAAGGTGGCTGGAAAAGTAGCATCCTACAGGTTGCTTTTATAACATCCACAAAATCCTGGTTAAAAGGGGTCAGCCACTCCTACCAAGAAACCTCTCACAAAAACATAAAGCCTTCTGCTGGCAGGGGGTACCTGAAACCATTGCAACAGGAGTCTCTGCTTCCAGGGACTTCTCCATAGAAACCCAAGTACAGGTAGGGAGAAAAGTCAACAGCAAACACAGAGCAGATCTGCACAGGAGGGCTGAAGCACACCCTCCTCTATTCTGAACACAAAACCTCAGGTGGCCAGCGCTCCACCACAGCAGGGCTGAATTAATTGCAGAGGAAAATGTCATCATAAAGAAGCGCCACTTTCTGAGTCTTAACAGTAATCTTTTCTGCTTTAAGTTGCACATATTCTTAGGTTTAAACAGAACAGCCCAAACAACTTCGACCTTGCAAACCTTTCGAGCTGTTGATCCACTAAACAGCATTTTCTTAAATGACACCTCAATCGACTAGAATGTGAAATTGCTTCTGTCCTTTCAAGCCGTTCTGAACAAAGCATACCTGCTGTGATTACTCAAATGCAGGCTTTCAACTACAAATATCTGAACCAATTTCAAACATCTTTAACTTTTTAAGTGGTAAAAGAAGCTAATTCACATGCGGCCCTTCAGTTTTTAAATGAAGCCATTTTAAAACATCTCTGCTGTGGATAATCACTCCTTTGTAACTTAAAAATAAAGGAAAATAAAAGAAAGAAAGAAAGAAAAACCTTACAGCTCTGTCCAGCCATCTGGATTGTTCTGTTTATTTGGCCAAACTACTAACATAACTACAAGGATCCTGTGAAACTTCAGGCCAATCTCACTGGAAATAGCTGGTTTACAGAAGGGACTAAAATGTGAAGCTTTATTCAGCCCTTAGGGAAATGTTGAGAACTCTTTGAAAACTTTGATTTAAAAAGAAGCGAAGTTTGAAATTTAAAAAGTGCTCTCACTTTACGACATGAAAGATCTAAATTTTGGACAAACTATGAGCTCCGATTCGGATTTGGGTTGCAAATGGAAGCATCAGCGTATCTTGAGCAAAACCACCTCTAATTAAACTAGAGTTGCCATTGCAAATACACAGACCTTTAGCAAGAAATAGGGGCAAACTTCTTCAAAGGGACAGCTGTTTTTACAAATAATAATGCCTTCAGAAAGCCTGAAACATCTCATCTCTATTTAGGAGTTGAAGAGTGGAACAGAGAAAGTAAAACACAATCATGGAAATAATGAATAAATGTACTTAAATTAATTCAAGAAAATATTAATCAATTTTCACATCACCAGATGATTCCAAAAAATTCTGGGCCAAACTTATTTTCAGGTGATGTAGCAGCTTCAACACACCATCATTATCAGGACTTGCTGGGGTCCGATCACCCTGCCCTCTGCGGCAGGGACTGCCTGAATGAAGAAGTTTGTGCCTTGATGGAAAGGTGACACTGTTCCAAGAGATGAACTGAGCAGATGCCAATGAAATGATGGTTTCTCCATCTCCTGCCCTGCTCCTAGCTTTGGGGCTGATGCTCCTGGATCCACATCTGACTGCTCAGCTCACTTGGCTCACACAGAAGCAGGAATGCAGCTAAATCAGGGCAAGAAGAAAAGGGGGCAGTTTGGTGACAAATAACTGCAAAGCCAGCAGTTCAGACCTCATCTGGAGATGCTGATCATATTTTTCAGTGCAAAGTAAAGCAAGATCAGTGGAAGCATTTTGACTTCTGACAGTAGCTACAAGAGCATGGGGCAGTGAACTACTCAAGCCAGCAAAAGAACTCCTGACCCTCCAGATTCTATGGTCTTCCTCAGAGATGTTAATAAGAATAATTAGCTTTCCAGAAAGACTCTTAACCAAAAGCAGCTAGAAATAAAGACCATGATGACTAATTTGAGTCCACTTAAGCAGACTGCATGCTTAGATAGAGGTGATGGGTTAAAAACAGTCATCTTGATACTGTATTACAGCCATGACAAAGTAAATATAGAATCATAGAATGGTTAAAGCTCATCTAGTTCCAACCACCTTGCCAGGTGGGACACCTTCCACCAGATCAGGTTGTTCAAGACCCATCCAACCTGGCCTTGAGGAATATGGGGAAAGGTGGACCTTCTCATGCCCTACTCTAGCCCCAAGTCTGAGATGCATGCCCTGTGCCAGCTTCCTTACATTGTTGGTGAAACTTCACAGTGCTCATCCTGCAAAACCTAAGATGAAGAAAATGCAGTATTGGGAACGTGTTTTTTTCCTGCTGTCCTTTCCTCACTGGCTGGGGTTAGTAGGAACATCAGTGCGGCTCTCCAACATCTCCAACATCAGCCACAGGGGCAATTGCTGCAGGAGAGGGGGTAGCAGCAGTCAGGGTTTGGGCACACCTCAGCCTCCCAGGATTTCTTCCCCTCCACTGTGCAATCCCATTTTCAGTCATAGCCACTGCATTTGTCCACCTGAAGGGCAGCTTCTCCCTCAGCAGAGAGGTTGAGTGAGCCCACACTGAGCACTACATTGTCCTCTGATTACAGGAATGGAAGAAAAACAGCAAAGGTGTGATGAGCCAGAGAGCTTGAAGCTGTTATGTTTCAAAAGGAGACAGGAGGAAAACTGCTTAGAAAGGTCTCCAAGTGCCTGGAAAATCCTACAGATACCCGACATAGTGGAGATCAGTTGTTGTAGATGCTAAATGAAAGAGTAATTGGATGTTACATTGTACAGTGACTGCTAAAACAATCGAGGCCCATGATACAGCTGAGAGGTGGCTGCAGGCAGAGATGGGACACTAATCATTAGCAGCAGCTGTGTATGTCTGTGTCAGGCACAGAGAAACTGCCACGGAAGAGGCGATGGTGGCAGGGACCATGTCCTGCGGCACAGACAGACACCAAAGCTTTTTGGCACGGGATTCTCCAGGCATAAAACTGCAAGAGGGAAGAGTTGCTGTGGTTTCCTCCCACTGCATTTCAAGGTAGGGGGAAAAATGGTCTTGGGATGAAGAGGGATGTGTTGTAGACTCATGCTGTGGAAGCAATTTCTCCTCCTGACAAAAATAAGACATCGGCAGAGCCCCAAGTGCTGCCTATTTACTCAAAATATGTGACAAGCCTCTTGTCAGGGACAGGCTGTGCACAAGAATTACATTTTTGGCCACAATTCAGCTATGCTGACAATGTATTTATTTACACCCAAAAGAAAAGACCAAACATTTGGAAGAGCTTACACTTTCTTCCCCCTGCAGTGATCCCATTTTCTGATGATCTAGCTGCAGATTTTGTACTCTAAAGTATTTTGGAGAAACTGGTCCTGGCAGGGACAACAAAAGGAGCTGGAAATGGGAATCTCTGCCCCCTTGTGGAGTGTTTTGATGCAAGCAACTAGATAAAAAAAGTTTGTTTTCATCCATGTTGTATCAGGATAATTGCAGGGGAAATTGCCAGACCAGAGCCCTTGCACACTGAAAATGTATATCCCCAGATGGGCAGTGCAAAAACATCATCCATTTTCATCTGAAAAAGAATCAATAAGAAATAGAAAACAAACAAGCAGCACAGAGAGCTGCTGTGAGCATGTCCTTGGTGGGGAAGAAGAAGGAACTTGGAAGTGCCCAGTCCCAAGTATGGCTGCAAACTTTATTTCCTAATTTGGCTCTTTCACCAAGGTTGAAGAACTCTCCTTAAAAACTAAGAAAAAGAGCAAAACTCATTAGAAGATACACACAGGCTGAAACATACAGCCCAGGAAAACAGCTCAAGGCAGAAAATGTATTCCCAGACTGTGTCACAGCCTCTCCAAGGGGCTAAAACACCTCCTCTCAGCTGGGAGGAATCCAACAGCCTAAGGTTGTCCTTTTGGGAATACAGGATTGAGACTGATAGCTAAAAATAGGGCTTGTGAGAAAGAGACAGCTGCTGGCAGTAAATCGGGAATGTGTTCGCTCTTTGTGAAAGGAGATGAGGTAACAAGAGAGCTTATCACTGTGCTGAGTAAAGCAGAAGAGGATGGAGACCCGAGCTTGCATCTTCCCTGATGCAGCAGAAGAAACAAAGAATGATCACAAGTTAAGACTGGGCCAACTGCTCCCGGCCTGGATGTACACTGTCCTCTAACTGCAGCAAATTGATTAATCAAGGAATACTGGAAAACAATACCCCTGCACTGGGCAAAGGGAGTGAGGGAAATGGGCAGCACGTTCATCCTAACTCCCATAGCAGATTGTCCCCATGCAGCCCTGAGGACAGCTCAGCCATCTTCATGGAATTTTCATGGCCAAGAGTCAGGGTCTCCTTGCCCCAGAGCCAAGTAGCAGCCCTTCAACTACACTGAGGAAGGTAGGTTTTGGCAATACCACTGGTTTCATGCTTTTGACCATCACCTTGCCCACACAAGCGCTAGTGTTAAATCCATCCTAGACAGCCCCAAGGACAGCTTCCTCCTCTGCAAACGAGTGCCCCAAGGTGCTTTGCTCCAAGTTTCCACATTCAACCTGTGCCTATCACTGATGCCTGGAAATGAAGATGTAAGGACTCTACCGCACTCCGCCCCTCTGAAGAGTAGCTGGTCATTAAAGCTGCCACACAATGCGGCAGTGTAAAACATCACTGCTAACCACCAATGCAAATGATCCCGTGTGCAAGCAAGGGGAATAAGAAGCTCTGCTTTTTTGTGGATCCTGCACTTCAGAGGCAACAGCACCGCCTAAGGCGGTAGTAAAAATTACTGGTGGGACTCTAGAGCAAGGTGAGAGGGGGTGAGGAGAGGCATGCAAGGGAATAGGACTGCTTTCCCAAGGCTGACTAGCTCCTCAAAGTAAACAGCAGGGGAGAAATCTGCTGTTGCAAGGCTACACCTGTTTGCAAGCAGTCCCTTTGTTCACCAAGACAGGATTATCCCGACATGGATTTAGATGCTGCTCAGATTTTCATGGTGCATTGCTGACAACCAGAGAGGTGTGACATGCAGGATCCCGCTTCACCTGATGCCGAGTGTGAGTGTGGCAAAGCAGGAGCCTCCACGCTTTGAAACACATCGAGACTCATTGATTAGGGCTGGTTTAATGACAGAAGTCAGAGCGTGGATCGGGTGCAGCTACTCGTGCTCCAACCAGGGAAAAAGTGAAGGCAGAGAAAAGAAAGGTGCCAGACATGTATGTGTTTTACACACTCACTTCTGTTTTACCAAAGGCTGAAATAATCTCCATGTATGACAGAAGCGAATGCTCAGGGTCTGACATGTCTGTGATTTGCGAAGGGAGCACACCCCGCGCTTCTGCCTCTCAACATTAATGCAAGCTGACAATGGTAGAGGCCTGGGCTCACATGAATTTAATCAGTGCTGCCCTAAGCCATCAGAATCACATTAATTATTTCAGGACTTTCTTATGGATGAGCAGAGAACTCGTATTAAAAGCAGGAGCCGTCAGCTCAGCCCCTGCATAAACCTCTCACCCAGGTTCGCAGCAAGGTGGGTTGTGCCCAGCTGCAGTTTTTGGCACCCAAAAGGGACTGTCAGTGAAGTTTCACACTTGCAATACAGCAAGAATCTCACTCTGCTTCCCCAAAGCTTCTTGGAGAGAATTCTCTTTTCCTCCCTCCCTCTCAACAGATAACTGGAAACTTTCAGGCTTTAAGTATTCCACTTCCTTTAAAAATAAACCATTTCCTTTTTTTGCATACAAATAGCACATTAATTTCTTCCACAATATCATGCACAGAGCTTTAATGATACCTTAGATCACAGCTTCTACGCTATTAGCTAACATATGCAGGTAACAGCTTTACATGGAAATAGGATCAGAGGGATGAGAATACACTGTTCTGTTGGTTTGGGGCTTTTTTTAAATAAGGAATCTCACATCTGCAGCACAATCCTGCTCACTATGAAAATGCCTCCAGAGCAAGCAGTCGGACACCTAACTGTATTCCCCGGGAACCATAACCATGCCCTGTCCATGCTTTGTCTCTCTTGACAAGGTACATGCTTTCCCATTCTGTTAATAATTCAACCGAGGATACTTGAGAAAACTCAGGGAGTTAATGGAAAAGGTTGGTGCCTATAAGCACCCGACAGGAATTGCTATCTGGCAAGAAGGTGGAGCCTCCCCATCTTTCCAAAAGAAAACAATAGCTTTTTTTTCTTCTGGGGGTAAGTTAAATGACAGACAAGCTCATCTGTCAAGAAAGAGGATCTGTAAACCTGAGGCTTTATGTACAAGTCCCCCTTTCGTGCTGCCTTCCTCTTTCCCCATGCAGCAGGAGCCGTGCAAGGTAATCATGGTTGCAACAGAAAGACAACTTAAAACGATCAAGACCCAAAAAGAAAACAAGCCCAACTCATGCCTTTCTCCTTCACAGCAGACAAACAGACAACAATAGTAGCTGAAAAGTGCTTACCGACTTTGGGCTCTTCTTTGGGACCGGCAGTCCTGAAAAATGGCAACAAGGGAAAAATAAACATTAGCATCTAAACGTTACCTTCCCTGAAAGAAAAATCCCTAGGTGTATCATCCGAACGTAGCCATCTGCAGAGTTATGTCAGCTTTCGCTCTCGCATCGGAGTTACCAGTCTGTTCATATCGAATCAAAGCACAGGCAGAGCGAGCGAGAGAGACAGGAGCAGGGGGGGAGAGAGCTCTATCTGCATTAGCTATGCTGACTTGTGCTGCAGCAGCCGGAAGGCTAGGAGAGAAACCCACAGCCCTCAGCAGCCGCCGAAACCCAGCGCTTGGGCAGAATCTCAAATGCTCCCCTGGATTACGGGAGACTTTAGCTTACAATTAAGCCCAGGCTATTTCCTTTTGACGCGATGGCTTGGCGACTGTATCGGACCAATCGCCGTGGTGCAGAGGAAACAGGTTGATATTTAAAAAGTATTTCTCTAGAAAACTGATTTTCTGAAAGGGAAGTGTGCCTTGGCTTGAGCCAGGAGGTGCAGGCTGGGCAAAGGGAAACAAATGCATGAGGAGGAATAAGCTCTTACCCGTAAAAATATGATTGTTACTGACAAAACATGCTGTTTTCCTTCCTGTCCATCCTAAGTGTAAATCTTTGAAGCCAGAGATTTTATCTCTTAGTTACAATTTCAGAGAGCTGAGAGGCTTGAAAGCAAGCAGCACTGCAAATGCCTTGACCCTTGGGCGGGATGCTAGGGAGGGTGGGGAAGGGGGCTTGCACAAGTTGCAGTTGATGCAAAGGAAGAAACAACTGGGAGGGCACCAGGGTTTTTTTCAAGGACAATTTTGCCTTTTGGAGCAGGCTCTTAACTCGCTCTGTGATGAGCAAAAGAACTCAAGTGGGATTTCTATTGCCTACTTCTGCATACAGTCCAATTCCCAGCAGCAAAGGACACCCTTGTCCAGGGGATTTACCTACAACACAGGGAAAGCTCTTTCCTGGGCATCTTGCAAATGCCCTTTTTTTCCACAGTTGGAGGCAAGGGAATTCCCCATATTTAGCTCTGTCTGACACTCCAGAAAACAAACATAAACCAAATCACAGATTACACTCCACATTAAGTGCTCTAATTCAGACATTTGAAATCTGCTTTTGTCTTTAGGATGTGATTTATGTGGCATTTATGCCGCATTATGTTTTCTACCTCATGCATTTTGGCATGCTAAACCCCATGCTCTCATCTAACTTTTGCACAGAGACTAAAATAAGTGATGCAAGTGAATTGCAAATCTGCCTAGGAAACAGCTCATTTTAAGGTAATATGGGAGATGTTAGCTCTGAATAGGGAAGATCCACAACTAAAAATGATAAAGAGAGCTCACTTTGCTGCCCGCTCACAGACTGGGATGCAAACTGTGATGAGTATTTTAAAGGAAGTATTTTCAGCTTTTAAGGAGTATCTGTGCTCTGCATTCCCAGCCTGCAGCCGATACCCCTCCAGGCACTGACTGATCGAGGGACAATGAAATATCAAAACTGTTTGAACTACATAATCAAGACCGCAGCTTCATTTCTGCTGATGGTGACTGTGTTTGTATAATACACTTAAAGAGGAAAACACTAAAAACGTTCATGGCAAGTCCCATTTTTAACAGGCATCATTTATCACAGAGATAAACACACAGATAGAGAGTCTCCCCCCCTTTATCTCCTCCCATTCCACATGCATGCACACACGTTTACTCTCCAAGAGATGCTCTTTCCTATTAAATCAATAGGTAGAACAGATCCCCATACACGCACGCACCCTTAACAGACCACGAGCCAGAAAGCGTTTTACAGCAATCTGAATGTTCTCTGCAAATCACAAAGGAGAGCTGCAGCTGGGCTGTTTGTTCAAATTGTACCAGAATTCAGTTTTCTGCATCACAAGCTTTAAATGTTAAAATTGACTAAGTACGAATCACTGAATAAACCTTTCCTGCAAAGCTTGTCATTAATTTTGTCTGTTCCAATGCAAAAGAGATGGAAAACGGTTGAAAAATAATGGAAAACACATCAAGGCCATTGTTTGTCGGGTCCTTCAGAGGCCAATGAATCTTACAGTGCCACTGCTCTGTGCCAGACCTTGCTGCAGAACAAGCAGTAATTGACTTTTTACCAAAATAAGTGACTGCAGAACACGTTAACAAATGTTGGTAACTTGTCATGGGACAGGCTTATAGTCAGGGGAAGCACCTGCTTGTATTCCTATTGAAATGTTAGTTATTCAACTAAATAGGGTCTCGTTTTAAAACGTTCCTTGACGCAGCAGGCCAAGAGACCAAATGATAGGTATAATGCGTAGTTTTCACGCTCAGGGGATGGAATGGATGTAGTATTTAACACTCACGAACATGAAGTGCTTGAATAACCCCCAAATCCTCAGAGCACCACTAGCAAGAAAATACTGAGCTTTTCCAAAAAGCTTCTGGCAAAACCAATTGCCCAAACCTATGAATTTGGGATGGTGATGACTATGAATTACAACATTCAGGTTTTGATCACATTAATGTGTCCTGCCTAGGCCATTGCTTGTGCCATGTCATGTTTGGTGCCCTCATCCTCCTGGCTGCCCTCTTTTCTCCTGAAGCCTCACTGCAAGTTTTTTAGTGGCCAAACATGGACTTAACACCCAGTTTGCATCTCTTTAGCATTGTCTAATTGTTTAGTGGTCACACTAATGGCATTCACATCCCTGGCTAAGAGAAGCCGAAAGGCTTCTCTGCTGCTCTCCCCTCAAATCCAATAATGGAAGAGTAACAGTTTATATTGACACCATTTGCAATATAATTCCTCTGTGATTTAATGCTTATGGATATCTCTCACTAGTATTTGAAATGCCTCTTCTAATTTTAGGGGGTTTGGGAGGTGCAAAAGTCAAGCAACCGAACGGGGCTGTTGTCATCACAGAGTTAACAGTGCTTTAAAACAAATGAGCGCATCTGGTAAACAATGTCAATATGACCTAAACCCCCCTTGAATGGACTCATTGTAGCTACTTACTAAATGTGCCTGGAATTAAATTAATTAGAAAACACAAATTACTCCTCTCTAAATAACAATGTAATAAAACAACTGCCTAATGAAAAATATCAGTGAGCAATCCACAAGCACAAAAAAAAAAGGGATTGTAATCAAACTAAATCCACAGACTCGTCAGCAAGGCAAGAAAGGCTTCATACAAGGTTAGTCAAAAATGAGTCAGACGCAGGGATCTAAATTAAACTAATTATCACAGAGATTATTACATTTATCTTAACAAAAACCCTCTCTCTCTTCTCTCCAGTACTCCCTAAAGCTCTATGTACAGCTGGCTGCATCCATCTGCTCAGCTACATTTTGTAACATGGGGGAAAAAATGCAAATCATTAAGCAAGTTTTGTACCATGACTTCAGCACTCTTAACGTCATTACCCATCAGGAGCAGTATTTCTGTTGCGTGACACTATATTATGTTGTAAGCGATGTGGTCCATGAAGCAAGGCCACAAGCCAGCTTATTTCATATTATTTAGCCTGTGTTAATTTTGCAGTCCTGTGTGGTAAAACTTCTGGTGCTGGGAAGCTGTAAGATCCCTAAACCTACCTATGATGAGCTCATGGAAGAACCCATGGACAAAACTGTGACCACAAGTGTTGCTGTTTCTAAATGTGTCGTGGTCCTCAATTTTTACAGGAACAGTTTCTCAAATCTTTTGTCTTTATGCACCCAAAGTAACATGGGAAAATCACAACACAAATTCTGGTTTACTGAGCATATACAGAAGAATGCGACATGTGACTACAAATCCATACCATAGCCGGGGCCTGATAGTGGAGAGAGCTCGGAAGGCCACAAATGCTCAGAAATTACCTAGACTGACACCAGACACATCATGTCCTGTTTCACAGCCCTGCATTTAAAACACAGTGGATCAAAATGATCAAAAGTTGAGTTTTAAGGAAGACTTATCTCTAGGCACCACAGAAGTCATGCAGGCAACCCATCTGAAGAGCTTGGTTACATGGGGGCCAGGTGACATGAACACTCTTCACTTTACCACCAAAGCAAAAAGAGGAGTATATATTTCAATGGGATTTCAACTGAAGTTGGAATAATTCAGTACCAGTTTGCACAACCCACAGGACAAAGGCACTTGGAACTGTTAAGAGCCAGCCTAGAAGCCAGACTATCATCCTATCTGTTGCTTATAACACCTGTGGCTAGTGCTCAAGATTTTTCAGGTTTGGAGTGGTTTTGCACATGAAGGAAAAGAACAACTGTGTCTTGATCTTCACTTCCTATGACTGCTTAACACTTCCAGTCTTTGTTGGACACTTTTGTGGACCATAGGCCACCCTAAGTGAAAAGGTCACCCACTTGGTTTGGCCATTACGCTGTCTGCAGCCCAGAATGCACAACCGTTGAAAATCAGTGGGAGATGAATAAAAACACAAGTAAAGAAACATTTCAGGCTATGTCACAAGGTTAACATTTACAGAGAAAATGTTCCTGCCTGGACAAAAAACACAGCACCAAGCTTTCTAAATAGCGCTGCTTAAACCCTGCTGAATAAAATCCAAAGACTGTCCCAAAGGAAACAGACACTTGGAAAGATGAGGGGTAAAGTGCTGGAGTCAGGGGGTACACAACCATATACCTAGCATTGCACACTGATCATTGCTTTCTGTGTGCAAAACAAGGAAATTTAAATAATTAATGCTAATGGCCATTAGTGCGGCTGGTGGGGCAGGGGATGGGAGGTTGGTGGTGACAAAGCAATCCCCTTGATTCTGCATGATCCACTGGCAAGGAATTTCTAATAAAGGGCAAATTCTATCTAAAAAAAAACAGATAGAACTTATCTTTTCCAGACTGGAGCATGAACAAGGAAACATACCAGAATAATTTGCAGCAAGAGAGGCAAGCCTATGAAGGCATAAGGAGCACCATCAAAGAGAAAACCCCTACCTTGTCCCTGCCTAACTTTTCTGCTCATCATTGTGGTTTGCATAACAAGAGTGTCACCACACTAGCAAAAGAATTAGCTATGCAATACTAGCTTTATGCGACAGAATAATTTACACTGCAGGAATATAACCCTGCCATAAATCAAGTTTGGTAACTACCAAATACAGTGAAAATTGCCACGTTTCTAATGCTAATGTTCAGTGCTAATGTTAAGAAAGCAATGTTTTCAAGAGACCATCTCAGGCATTATTAACCCACTGGCACTGGCAAAAAACATAATGAGGCATAGTATATTATTGTCATTAACAAGAATTTCACTTCTAGATGCTCTAAAGATGTTAAATTGTATCAGCCTCAATTACCCATTTTTGGTCAGGATGCTAAATAATTCCTCAGTAATTGCAGCCTCGGTCTATTTTCAGCATCTCAAATGAGAATTGATTTTAGAAGTGATAAAGGAGATATAGGCTAATAAAATGCTATTTAATTACTAGAAAAAATATAAATTTAACTATGTAGCAAGATACATATGGCAATGCCAAAACAGTACGATAATAAAGAGATTGAGAGAATTAGTGTGACAATTACCCATCTAACTTGTAGCTGAAATCATGTCAACAATCCTTATAATTTTATTTTGAATCTCATTAAAAGAAGAATATTTCCTACAGCTCGAGCTGCTGGAGTCAGATGCTTCGATGAAAAATTTCTATTAGTATTTAAACAAATACGTACACAGACATCAAGTTTCTGAAACTTCCTGAATTTGAGAAGGTAAACACCAGAACTGGAAAGTAATTTGAAAATTCCATGTTCTTTTTCCATAGATATATGTGTGTGTGTACACATGTATTATATGTATTTTCTTCACATTCATGAGCATATACAAGCCCACTAAATCTATGACTTGCCAGCTTTACTTCTAGGGCACCTCCCACAATCTTTTGGGATGCTGCAATTTTGAATATGTCCAGTGCCAACCCAGCTCTCCTCAACCAGCTGTCCCGTGGCATGGCCATGTGGGTACCATAGGGCAGCAGCACCTCAAGGCAACCTCATGCCGCTGGTAGAGGAAAAACCGTATTTTGCTATTGTCACATCATTATTTATGCTGCTTGGCAAGGGTGCTTGTCTTCAGACCTACCACAGCACTGTTACAAGGTGTAAATCCACATGCTCAAACCTGTGTGGCTTACGGCAGTATTTCATATTTGGAGAGCAGACTGCACAGAGGACACGTGCAAATAAAGCCCTCCTGGCAACAGTTTGATGATGCTATTAGCAAATAACATCTCTTAATAACAAGGTAATATTTATGGAATGCTTAGCCAGATTCAAACCTGAAGGCTGCATATGCACACACAGCACACCAAGACAGAAAATCTTTACTAGAGGACGGTGGTTTTGCAGATGTTTTCACAAAACATCAAATTATTAAATTTAAAATACCGTCATCTATTAAAACAAATCAGTAACTCTACATACTTTCAAGTATTTAACTGTACATGTCAGAAACTAACCCTTAAGGATAAGGATGGAGTCAAAATCTCTGGGGACTCATATTCACCTGCCACATCCCCACCAGCATTACCTTCACATGCCCCCAGTCCCAGCATCCTCAGCCACTTGTGCCATCTCCCAGGAACTCAGCCTCCTCTACCAAATCTGTCCAGTGTACAAGCACTGCCAACTCCTTACATCCAACTCATGGTACATTGCAGGTCTTCTGGCACAAAAGACACAGCTTTAACAGGGTCTTAAAGTTGGTATAGTCCTACTTGCTATCACTATCACAAAAATAAGTCTATTTGAACAAGAACAAATAAACATGAAAATGAATAAACATAAAATCCCACTGCAGAATGGGGAAAAAAAATTAAATTCAGAGAAACTTAAGAGACATGAGGATGGATATTTAAAAACAACCCCTCTCAGAACAAACCCATTGACTAGTCCATTACAAAGCCATCCTTCTTCCTTAGTTTTGCCCAACTGCTATTGCTTTTAATGACTCCCCAAATGCATTTAATTACAGTGATAAACAAAGACCTTTCTTGGATTTCTGATACCTCATTAATTCTGTTATGGCTAGTTATTATAATGCCAAATCAGAGCAACAGCCACCGCACCTACCTGCAACGTGGCTGATAAAAACTCACTATTTACAAGTACATGCACACCAAACTGCCACACAGGCAGTATGTAATGGTAGGAAGAAAACCTGGGTGGAATAAAACCCTCCTTTCACAGCTCTAAGTCTGCTCCATTTCCTGCTGTGCAAATCCCGATGAAGATGTGGGAGGCACATCTCTAGCTAAATCTGCCTTATCTAATGCATAGTATTAGGTTCTGCTGTGCCACCTTGTGTTACATCACATCACATTTCATATAAAACAACACTGTGTGGGTTCGAGTTGCTCCACTTATACCACTTCACGTTTAATATCAAAACATAAAGGGGTAAAAAAGCGCCAAGCTAGGGAGGAAAAAACAAAGCCTTTGGGAAGAATTTCAGAGCTCTCATCTTTCATTTGCTAAGCAACCTCCTGTTTTGTGCTCCTCTTAAGAGCCTACTGCTGTCTGCGAGATAAAAGTGGTTCACGCAATAAAACATCCTGATGGGAAGATTTCAGCCATTTTTTTTCTTCCACCATTCAGCAAATGCTTTAGCTTTTCTTGCTGATTTTCAAGCAGATCTAGATTCCCTGTAACAGAAGGCAGCCATGCGTAACGTGCATAGCACCCCTATTGTGCTGTCAGCATGTGAGATAATGCAAAACAGACATTACTTTGGTATTCCAAACACGTTAATTCTTTACCTCCTTAATAATTACAGTACAGATTTCCTCCTGGCCTTAAAGTATGTGTCGTGAAATATCTCACAACTTTAGGAAAGTATCTCAGCCCTTGAAATCAATACAGAATGTGCAACAAAACGCCAAACTGTGAATCAACAACTGCTCTATCCTGTGCTACCCTTCTGAGAGATTCTGGAGCTCAGATGACATATACCTGGGGGACAAAAGTTACAGCATAGATAGGTCATGCTGCCACAAAAATGCAGGGTGACTGATGTAAAATTAATGCTGACCCCAAAGCAGCTTTCATGGGCATCTCTTCATTTGCTTACTCATTTCTAGAAGAGAATCAGTGCAAATGGAGTTAATGAAGGGTAGCTGAGAAGAAAACACTTGTGCCTCAAATGACTAACAGATTAGTGTTAGCACTTTGCATGTAT
Source organism: Psittacula echo (assembly GCF_963264785.1). NCBI lineage: Eukaryota > Metazoa > Chordata > Aves > Psittaciformes > Psittacidae > Psittacula > Psittacula echo. The sequence continues at coordinate 7,436,338 of NC_137745.1, forward strand.
CACACCAGCAAGAGCGCGAAATTCTGCAGGCAATTAAAATGTCCCTGTACCAGCGATGCCCATTCTGCTTTATTATTAGCATTATAATATTACAAAGTTATTGGTTTTGGAATCAGGTGCTCATATGACAATGTGCTTTGTTTGGAGTTTCTTAGTCTCCCATGGTTTAGAAAAGGCAATTAGATATGAATACTAGAGGCTTGAAATAAAAAGACAGAAAGAACTCTGATGTGGTATTTTTATATCTGGAATTTGGGGAGCTTAATGTAGGATTTTTAAGCACTTGGGCTTTGTGAGGTTGATATTTGAATTTGTTGCTTACGGTTTCAACCGGATGCATTGCATTGTGAAGCTCCAGCACAACCTGGTAATGCCAATTCATTAGCTGCTGCAAATTCACTATTTGTATGAACATTAGTAATGCACATCAAACTATTTGGTGTCTGAGCAAGCTACCTACAATCACCTTCCGAGGCTGCAGGCATTTGTAAGCATCCAAAACCTTGGTGAAACCCTGCTGCCTCCTGGAGTCTAATGGGAGCCTTGCCATGGACTTCAGCAGCACCAAAATTTCTCTCTTTGTGTCTTGGTAAGCAGCTATCCCAAAACCTTGCAAATTCAGATCAACAACAGCTAATGTCACCAAGATTAACACCTGTAAAGCACTTTGAAGGAGAAAAACACTGTGTAATCCCCCAATATTCCATTATTTATAAGATGACCTCATTTTAAATGTTAAGTTCTGCTTATTTTTATCACAAAGAGAAAACAAGTTCCTGCTAGCTTGCTTTACAGAACCAATTACCAGTGATCAGTGTATGGTGCTGCATTCAGGACAATAAACAGCATTGTCCCAAAAAGATATATCTAACACTCTGGAGCTATTTAGAGGAAAATTAACTTGCACAGTAGATTGAAATACATGCACATAAGCAATTCTAATACAGGGTGTGAACTTCAAATTTCTTATTAAAAATACCAAAATGTGTAATATTTCCTTTATTTCATCTTTTCCTGACTTCAACCGGGTTTTGTATCTGCTCCTTGATATACTAGTCCCTAATCAGAATTAGGCTGTAGGAGAATAGCAAATGTGACATCAAACTTGCCTTAAAGTCTCATCAGCTTTTTTTTGGCCTTGTTAGAATATAATTCCACTTAACAGAGAGAATAACAGTGACTTCGTGGTGGTTTGGTGAAAAAAAAGATGCAGCTACTCCCAACTAAAGGTTTCCCCCTAGACCTGCTCCTTCCCTGCACGGAAGTCGTAAGTTTTAGCACGTATTTATGTTAGGATTGTCTATTTTCAGAAAATGGAAAAGCAACATTGCAAAACCTTTTGAAAACATTCAATTTCTAACGCAGTTTGTAGGCCAACTTACAAACTTTACTGATCCGATTCCCTTCCTCCCAGGCAAATCTCTCTGAAGGAAATAGTAACAAAAATAATCAAGAGTAAGCAATAGGAAACAGATTTTTAAATGCTGAACGAGATTCCAAATTTAATCAGGAAATCTGTAACTCTGGAATTACAAAGTAATAACCCTGGAACACAAAGTAATGAACTTGAAAAATAAATCTTGGCATTAGAAATGAACATGTATTTCTTTCAGCATACTATGACTCTCTTTAAATATAATTTATTAACTAGTGAGGGGTGCCTATGGGCTATCAAAATATCCCCCCAGCTGTTACTTCTGGATGGTATTATTTGTACCATAATACCAGATATTTTTCAGTGTACAGCTCAAAATAACCTATACTGAGTGACAAATTGCTGAGAGATTCAATAAACAAGTTTGATGGGAGGTACCTGAGTAGAAGGGAGCTTTGGTAGCTGGTAGGAGTTGATAGAAGGTAAGGCAAGGGAAGAAGAACTGACTTAAAATGGGATTTCCAAACAATGTAGAGGTCAGTTGAGAGCATCAAATGGCAGAAAGCAATTAGATCTGCTCCTGCTCCGGGTGAGGGAAGAAGCTGCCACAACGTGGTAGGCTGGGGAGTAGGGTAAGAAAACCAGCCATAAAGGTGGCATGATGATTGGTACCAGCAGCTCTGCTTAGCGGGATGAGGTTCAGGGGTTCCTACACATCCAAACATGGGACAAAGACCTCAGTCTAATGCTCTGCTCCCTTTGAACTGAAAACACTGCTGGAAATCATGAACTTTTCTTCTCTTTCCAGAAGTTTTGGCAAAGGCAAACACGCTCTGTGGTAACGGTCAGATGATTCCCAGGTTGTGATTTTTGTCCTAAATGCAGTTTGGACTCACTTTTTCTCTAATTCAGCAGCTGCTGAGACAGTTCAAAATCTTCTGGCAGCTAGACGCTTAAGTGGCATGACTTTCAACTCGCTCTTCACTGCAAGCCTAAAGGGCAAACAGAAGTGAGTGGCTTGTTCAAAAGAGTTCAAGTCTGCACTGAATAGCTGAGTGCAGCTCTAATTACCATGGGTTTACATCATTAGGGATAGCAATTGAAAAGCAGCTCTAATTCCCAAACTGTGAGATACTGCCTTCTTTTTTGTTTCCTGGCTCTTACTACTAAATGATCCATTTCCACCACTTCTGGTAAGGAACAGAAAACTTCAATTCCATAGGGGAAGAGTATCTCGATAAACAAGGAGAAATACAATATTTTTGCTTATAAAATTCAGACTAACAGATGTTTGTTGTGGGGGCAGAAAGGTGAGGAGACGTCCTCTGAAACCTGCAGCAGTAACAGGTTTCACTCAGCTCAGATACTTAACGCTCAACACCACTGCTCATTTATGCCTGAGCATTGTATTTTTATATCTGTATCACAAAAAGCAATCTGATATCAATTATACTGTTATACGTTTGCAATTATAAATTATGATATATCGTTCGTAAAATTTCCTACTGTGTCTAAAAGATCTTGTAGCAATCTCTACTATGGCTGGGGGGGACCCTGAAGCTGCAGCAAGCAGCCTAAAGAAAAGGACACAAAACTTTATATTGCTATGTGATGTTTCAATGGCACGGACACAAGATAAACAGAGAGAGAAGAAAGATGTCCTCTCATTTTAGGCTACAGAAAGAGTTTTCTAGTCCAGGGTAGTTGACTCTAGCATGCACTTTCAGCACAAGGAGTTAACTCCTCTCTATGGGAAGTGTCGGAAGTTCCATACCAAAAGCATCACCAGAACAGCAAAGAAGGACCATCTAGCTAAGGAGACTTGATAGGTTTGTTGCTTTAGAGCTTTGTAATTTTGTTCCAATGCTGCAAATCTTTCTCATAGTTATATATATCAGAAAGACCTTCTTAAGACCACTGAGTTAAGGACCAAATGAGCAGGACTACTGGCACAGACCTCTCCCTACTTCCACGCAAATACCTTTTGCTCAATTGAACCACGAGCAGGGAATTTATTATGGACTTTACTTTACATAGGGGTAATACTCAGGTGCCCACTGATGGGCATTTAGACAGGTAGATGTTGCCTTGGTTCTTCTTCCCATAAAATACATTTAGTTTTGAAACTCTAGCATATCTTTTATCATATATTTTTCAGAAGATAGATTTTCATTCCCCAGTTTAATGGGAATTTGGCACTAGGGAAGCTGTTAGAAACTCCACTGATTTGCATATGACATGTGAGTGACATTTCACCTGCATGTTTTTACTTTGATCTGGAGCAAAGTGGGAACACATCTTCAAGGGGATTACGTAGATCAGGCTCAAGGTTTATGCTATTTTCAACCTTCTACTGATTAAAGACATTAACTGTGAAAGCTCTGAAAGGAAACTGTCCATTCAAACCTGCATGAAAACCATTCAGCTTAATTCTTGGAACTGAACACAAACTTATCACAGTGTTTTTGGATGACCTGAAAACTGATCTAAACACAAAAAAAGGGATAAAAAAGGAAAAAAATAATCCCTTTAATCTGAGGTAATTCACAATATACATCAATAAGACACATAAATGTTCTCACTGAAACAAATGTGAGATCTTATCTTGTTGACTCCAAAACATACAGCACAGCAGTTTTGCAGAATAACTTGTTCTGAAACAGCCCCTGTCCCAGCATAAACCCAGTTCCCAGAATAAAAGTCCCGTGGGAAGCAGGGAAATTATTCTGACATAATGTTGCTTTTATTACAAATAGAATCTGTGCAGAATGAAGAGGTATCTGAGGACTGCTTATTTCAGTCGATTATTGTGTGTAGACAAGACCTCAATGACAAATGGATTTCAAGTGGCAAATATTATTACCTCCTTTTGTAGCTTTGGGTTTGTTTTTTTATTGAGATAAGTACTTTATGTACTTGGTAGGTACAAGCTTAAAATAACCTTTTCAGCTACAAATAATCAAAATAAAGGCATGCCTTTCGTGGCCTCATTAATAATAATTCTTTAAAATAACTGAAAGGTGTAATCACATCGTGTAGTTCAGCAACAACAACATATGCTTCATTCTGCATTTTGCAACCACTAGCACTGGTTTACTTTCCAGTACAACACCCCTTGAATGGTCCTTCTGGGTTATGAAGCATCCCCTCTGCAGTTGCAAGCACCATGGTATATTGCTGTCAAACATGCAACCGTATCCTGGGCTGCATCAAGAGGAGCGTGACCAGCAGGTCGAAGGAGGTGATCCTGCCCCTCTACTCTGCTCTCGTGAGACCTCACTTGGAGCATTGTGTGCAGTTCTGCTGTCCTCAACATAAAAAGGACATGGAACTGTTGGAACAAGTCCAGAGGAGGGCCACAAGGATGATCAGGGGACTGCAGCACCTCCCGTATGGAGACAGGCTGAGAAAGTTGGGGCTGTTCAGCCTGGAGAAGAGAAGGCTGCGTGGAGACCTCATAGCAGCCTTCCAGTATCTGAAGGGGGCCTACAAGGATGCTGGGGAGGGACTCTTCATAGGGACTGTAGTGACAGGACGAGGGGTAACAGGTTCAAACTTAAACAGGGGAAGTTTAGATTGGATCTAAGGAAGAAATTCTTTACTGAGAGGGTGGTGAGGCACTGGAATGGGTTGCCCAGGGAGGTTGTGAATGTTCCATCCCTGGCAGTGTTCAAGGCCAGGTTGGATGAGGCCTTGGGTGACATGGTTTAGTGTGGGGTGTCCCTGCCCATGGCAGGGGGTTGGAACTAGATGATCTCAAGGTCCTTTCCAACCCTAACTATTCTATGATTCTATGATTCACCTTCAGACAGAAAAGTTCTTTTGCCCCCTGCAGTTTAACTTAGAGACCCTAATGGGTTGGCACTTTATTCTTATGTCCAATTTAAATTACTCACAATTGAACAACCCAGTTTTTCTTCAGCCAACTCTGAGGATAGTATCTTCTACCTCTCCTACCTAACATTAGAGACAGTAATTTTGTCTCCTCTGCCCCTTCATTTTGCTATGCAAAGGCAGCTTTTCTGATCTGCTTATGCATGAAACCCTATTAGCTCCTCTGCACCCTGTCTCTGCTCAGAGTTTACAATTTCTGAACCCCTCAAGTGTTGAAGTCCAAGCCATGATACAACACTCAGGGAGTTTTATTCAGCATTAAGTATAGGTGAAACAGGAAAACAACAGCAGTAATAGAATTAAGCCCTACAAGAGGAAGGGGAAAAAAAGAAGTATTAGAACACAGGTAAGGCAAGTTTTCTATGGAGCCTCTGGAGCACAAAATCTCAGTGACCAGACACTGTCCTTCTCTTAATGTATTTATCCCCCTGCCCCAATCCTGTATAAGTCCTGCAGATGGCTTTCAGATGATATGTGAGCAACCGAGCACACAGAGGGGGCACTTCAGCTTCATCCTTCCTGAAACCATCCTGCTCCTCACTCAAAGGCAAAGGCAGGATTTGCCTGCTCCCATAAGCCAGTACTTCAGCTAAATCCACTGTAAATATTTTACTGGCTGCTGTCAGCGACTGTGAGTTTGCTTTTAACAATTAAACCCTGTTGTTTGGAGTGCACCAGCAGCTTGAAGCAGGCAGAGCTTTTCCCCTATATTACACATCTCTTTCTGATACTTTTTCTGCCTGATTAGTAATCACTTCTGACAAATCCTTTCAACAGCTCTGAACACCAGCCTTAGCGTTGCAGGGATGCTTCATGCAAAGCCTGACTGAATGCAAATATTAGGCTAATGTGAGAATGCTTGACAGCATCTGAGCATTTTCTTCACTGGACACCAGAGGGAGGAGGAGGAAAGGACAACTGACAGGGAAGCTAAAGAAGAGCTGTTTCAAGATCCCTGAAGGAGCTTATCAGACACTGGAGCCAAATGCACTTCTGCAATCGGACCAAAATAAATAGCGGCACCTTGTCTGGGGATGGTATTTCTGACAGGAGACTTGGCAGGAACTACACAAGGTAAAGTAACAGGAGAAAGGAGCGGAGTACAGCAGCACTGAGTGCTGGGTGTGTTTTAGCCAGCTCCATCTCCAAAGCTTTAGACAAACCTGACTGCTCTTGGCCATGGGGCAACTGCTGTGTGTACCCTGCAGCTTCTGTGCCGCAACCTGAGTGCCTTTTGGCTCAGCTTTCTTCTAGGTGTGAAGAGAATCATGTTTCAATGATTAAGCGTGGATCCAGGGCCACCACAGTTCCTGCATTCTGCACCACGAGAGCATGAAATTTGGAACTGCAAGTGCCCTGTGCTGAGACAGAAATGTCAAGACCTTGAAGGACGGAGGGAGGCAGTTTAAGGAGATTGATATGGTATCTATCCAGGAAGGTGATAGCAAACACTCAACATGTGGTATCTCGATTAAATTTGATAAAAAAGAAAAAAAAAGAGAGATTCAGCAAGATAACCAGGGAACTATTTACTATCTTATTAAAACTATGCTTCTATTTCCTCATCAAATCTTTTCATTACACCTTCAAGGCATAAGGAGGATTATTAAATGTCAGCCACAATTCAAATAATTAATGTATGGTGCTACCAGATATATATGTGCTCTCCAGGAGGATTAATAATAGCTGCTATTTTTCTTCCAACCATATTTTCTCCATAATACATATATTAATCATGAGAACGCTGTGCACTTTTTAAACCTCTCCAGTACTGAAAGTCTTTCAGGAACTCACACTCTGAAAATTGGAAAACTCTTAATATATTCTGTTCTCTACTTTTTCATTTACTACCAAATCACAAAAACACAGTAAGCACTTGGAAAGGAAGAAGTAAAAGAAAGGCAGTGCTTTCTCCAGAGCTGCTAATTGCAGAATCAATGTCCTCAGTTCCTTGAAATAGGTCTTTAAAAACAACAACTTTTAAATTCAGGAAGCGACTCATCCCCCATTAAAGCAGACTGGCTTTTGTTGCTAACTTACTACACTCAAAATACTTTAGAAAAGGCATCAGAAAAGTACTTTTTACATCAAACACACCTCCCAGGGCTGGCTGGGGGCTGTGTTCAGCACCTATTTGTTAGCTCGTCTGCCTCTGTGCTGGTCCCTGCAAGGTGCTGAGCACCAATGTGCACATAAAAATCACTGCATGGGCCATTAAAATCACTGCTGGGGCTTTGCCCCTCAGATTCCTGCTGCCAGTGCCAGAGCCGAGAGATGAAGGGCTGACTCCTCTGCTCTTGAGCTTTGTACTCAACATCTGACCTGGACCTTCCCTACGAGCTTGACACTAACTTGTCCAGTAATTTTAGACCACAGACTAAGTGTGCTAAGTGAGGTGGGGTGTGTTACTGCAGGTCACTTTACACTTACTATGTGCAGGGAAAGAGCTCCTGTGGAAGGACTGACCCCACTGACAGGTTACCCACCATCCATGCTCCCATGTGGGCTGTAGACATACTGCTTGGAGTATGGTTTTTGTACCTGCTGGTTGCCTTTCAGCAATACAACCAAAAATGGGCTCAGCTCGCCATTGCACAGCAAATAAGCATGTCCAGAAGTAACATTTAATTTGCTTACAACTTAGAGAAGCTTGAATTCTCTCCTCTACTCCCAGCCGTACCCCAGGTGTAACCCTTCCACAGTGAAGAGTCTCTGGATAGCTGGTTTTGAACACTGCAAAGTACAGAACGTATTACCGGCCTTTTCCATCTCAAAAACAGCTCAAGAAATGTCCCTGTCCTATTTAAAATATCTTTTTATGAACATTAGATCAGGGTTTGCTATGTATGTAAAGGTGTAACCATATGTGTAACCATACTACCTTTTTGTGCATTACCAGAATGCACGAATGTAGGTGCATTCTGGTAATGTTTGTGCATTACCAGAATGCAGAACGGACGAATGTACATCACCATGCACATTCCCCCAGTGCAGCATCAAACAATAATTGCAACCATCTATGTGACCTGACAACTGCCAGCTTGGGGCAGTACCTGCATCTCAGGACATAAACCTTTTCCACAGAGAAGCTTAGGACAGCAGGTCTTCCACGGCATGCATTTCTTTCTTAAATGTCAAGAAGAACTATTACAAAGCAGTTCTGAAGACTTACCTCCTCGCTGCACCAGCAATGTGACTTCACTTCCCTTAGGACATTCAATCAGCATATCCACCACCTGGTTGTGAGTGAGGCTCTGCACATTCTTCTTGTTGACTTCGACTATAAGGTCACCCTCCTTTAGGCCGCGGCACCTTGGGCTGTCCACGATTTGTTTCACTCTTTGCCCACCCCCACCAGGACTGTCTGCTATAGTAAACCCAAAGCCCATAGGCCCTTTCACTATATGCACAGTTATGAGTTCAGGTTGTGTTGCTATCGAAGACGCCAAAGAGACCGTGTCGTTGGGGTAACCATGGGGTCCATTGGAGGAGACCTCAGCCGGGCTGCTGGGTCTCACTTCCTTTGTGCCATTTACTTTCCCTGTTTTACTACTGTGGCTTGCTGGGGAGTCATAATTCTCCTGCCCGTTCACAATGATCGGCTCTTTGTCCAAAATTGCCACGGACGTAACCAGGCTTGTGTTGGGATCATCGGGATCGAAGGGCAGGGGGTAGCCTCGGCACAGTTCGAGGTCCACACTGGCACCGATGGGGATGGACTGGAAGATTTTCACCACTTGAGCATGAGTGTGCCCCAGCACACAAGTATCGTTCACGCTGACTATGACGTCCCCTGCAGAGGACACAGACATATACCAAACACATATGTTTTGTGCACCCTAGGAATGTAGAACTAGAGCCCACGAGCTGATCCACAGTACCCATAGGCAAATAGGAGCATTTAAGTATCTTTGCAAGGAAAGGGAGTGGTGATACTTGGGAAAGCAAGAAGTCTCTGTACACAATGGATTCACTGCATAAAGCCTTTATGTACATAAATGTTTATGAAAGTGAAATCAGAATTGGCTCATGCAAAAAATTAATACATTGAAGTGATGGTATATGGCCCATTTAACAACCATTTCAAAGTCCAGCTCTCACTGTTATATACCGTGCTACACTGATATGTGATAGAAACAAAACTGAGACACATAAGAGCTATAACAGACGGCTCTCAAATACCAACTGCTCAAATATAGTGTCATGTGTCATGTTTCAGACATACTTCAGCCTGAGATCTAGGTATTGATTAAGTTACGATTTACTTTTTAACACCGGGGCTGCAACACAGGCATGTTTAATGCAGCCATCGCCACAGTGGGGAGCAGTAACCTGCAGCCTGATGTGGGATCTCACAACTGATGGCTCCTCTCTGCAGCTCAACATGAGGAGAGCAGGAGCTGGGAGAGCTCCAGCTGGATATTTTGACACCCGAGGTGAAATTCCAGCACATGAAGTGCCTTGCTATAAGATTCTGAACATGTTCCTCAAGGTATCTCACTTCAATGCTTGCAGATGGGACAGCTGGATCCTTTCCCCCCAAAGAGGACAACAACCACAGTCACTTATGAATTGCACATAAAACCAGCTATAAAAACATAAAGCAAAGTGGTGGTGGCAATTTTGATTTAAAGCACTGGTACCTGTTTCCATTTTGCCATCCAGCGCTGCAGGGCCATCAAGCACCAAACTTTTGATTTGGAGAAATTCATCTGGCTCATCCCCTCCAACAACAGTGAAGCCAAAACCCCTGCTGCTTTTCCTTAGCTTGGTGTGGATGAACTTCCCTTTCAACTCGGAGGGGTTCCGTGTAAAAAAAGGTTTTCCTGCATAAGAAGTTTGGAAAATCTATAAACAGGCATGCAATAGTGTTTGATCTGGTTTTCCTCTGCCCTTCCCTGTTCTAACAAGTACATGGACAAACACAGCGGTGTGTTGGGATGGGACTGCACTTCAGCATCCTCTCATCTCATCACACTCCATCCATCTCCTTGGATCCAATCACATAGTAAATGAAGTGAACAAAAACCCCTCAGTAACTGGCACTTCGTTAGCTGTGCCTGTGCACACCAAAGCCACAACGCTACAAAGAAGAAAACATGCTGCTTTAAAGGATGGAATATATTAAAGCTGGCACCGCTGGCTTATATATGTGTCTTATCTCTGTCCTGAAGTGGTTATATCCATCCCAGGAAGGATGGGACAGGGGCAGCACAAATGCCTCCTACAGGAGTCTGCAGCAAGAGTTTCTGCAGACAGGAGTATCGTTATGTTTTTCACCACTCAGCCTTCTCCCAGCCCACCAAGCAAAAAGCAACTTCTGAGCTCTGGCAAGACACTCCATAACCCTTTAGCATAACCCCCACCACCACTATCACCCTGTGACCTGCTCCCATGAAAAAGGGGAGGACGTTGATGTTCTTCTTCAGACACTGAAGTCTGTCCTCTTTCCTTTCTGCTCCTTGCGCGTTGTGGATGAAACATGTTGTGAAGTACGTATGGATCAAAGAGCGGATTGGGATCTGAGCAGCTGTGCTGGAGGGCGGTCAATGTTCTCTGGGAACACAATTAAGAGGGAACGAGGTGCTCCAAAGACAAAAGCGCATCCTTGCAAAGCATGTTGCACAGGCTCAGAAAAGTAATCCTGGTTGCTGTACTTCACAGTGCCAACACTATAAACACCTTTGCACTTTTAATTGTTGTTAATGCTTAGAGGGGAAAAGACTGTGCCACTAAGCCCTCTGGTGACAGCTCCAGGATCAGCAGCGTGTATCTCAAAAGCCTCGGCAGCATTGCTAAGGGGCTCTGTTCAGACAGGAGAGCTTGAGGGAGAGTGAGGGGATTTGAGACTCGTAAGCCTTTGACTGAAGAAATAAGAAGTATTTTTGAAGATTATTCATGAGAGGGCAGAGTGAGGACTTGCAGTCTTCTGCCTTTGAAAGGTAGCACAGGAACACGGCATTCCTGCACATCATGGGCAGATCTTTGCTCAGAGCCCAGGCTGCAAAAGGACCCTGACTATCAAAATACAACCCAACATCTTCAGTAACAAGCACGCCTGAGAGGCAGCGTGCAGCGGGCCTTGGTCCTGATTTCTAGTTCAAAAGGCAAATGGAACAAGCACAGTTTGCTGGTGTCTGCCTACAAACACAAAGTGAACTTGCCCTGCAGTAACAGGGCAACAGCACCATAGGCTACATCCCACCTACAGCGCTTGGGAGGGGATCATGCTTTAAATGAGTGTATCTACAAAATCCCAGAGAGCAGGGGCACAAAGAGGGGTACTCATGCCCACATCCCCACCAGCAGTACCATCAGTGGGAGAGATGGAAACCCCTAGGCACAGAGCAGGGGGACAGGGAAGGTGGAAATAGTTGCTGCAAATGGGGAGTGAGGGAAAAGGGAGCAGCACTGAGAAAGGAAGGAATGAAAGAGAGCAGGAGTCATCAGTGGGTACAAGGACATGTCACTCAGAGTGGTGCTGGGACAGGCTAACGCTATCCTGCAATGCTGCTGCACCATTTCAGCGGCTGTCAGTTGGGAGTGGGTGGAGAGCAGAGTGATGCTTCTAATATCAACCCCTGCATGACAGCTGTTTTGCACTGCCATGCACAGATGCTTTGGCAGCCCTTGCTTCAGCCTGGCAGTGTAAAAGGCAGAGGTGGCATTCACAGATGTCTCCATGGGGAAGACCAGTGTCTGCCTAGGACCACAGCATCCCTGTTGAGCTTATCTTTGGAGACCATGGCTGACCTGCAGAGCATGGGAGTATTTTCCAGCTCCAAGGGACAACCTCCCCATGGCTGTTCCAAGCTCTGACAGGATGATGCCCTCCACTCAGGCTCCCCCTCTCTTACCTTCCCCAGCCACTGGTTCCTGCCTATCAGGGTAATGGCATTTGCTTGCTATGCAATTTAGATGTAGACAAAGCTGAAGCCAACTTACAATCACATGTAACCATAGAGCACTTGTACTGCAACAGGTACAAGTGAAACTCTGTTCTAGCTGGCAACCTGATCTTGCAATGTTTCAGCTCATGCTTCAAATTCGGGGTGATTCATGTCCTGTCAGATAAGTTATTTAAGACAAGCAACTGGTATGTGAGCCGCTGGCTATACCCAGATCACTGACACTAATAAATAAGGCTGTACTAGCCCAAAATACTTGTACACATGTACAACTTCAAAGCAGGTCTGCAGTATTTGCCCTGGCATGTGACACCAATCATAGATTTACTTCTTTTGCTGCTGGCTGAGGGAATTTCATTCCAAGGAGAAAAACCTTGTTGCACTTCTACAATTGGTTTAAATTGGTTGAACAAGGTTGTTACCTTGCACTGGTGCTTCCCGAACTGCCTCTTGGTTGTTTGAAACATGGTTTGGAGCAGCGGGTGCGGGGAGAGATGGACACTCTTCTGTCCATTCTAGAGAGGGCAGAGAGGGAAATGTTACTTGTTTCATGACAGCACTATGAGCTCCTGCACGTACACACACTGGGAGTGTGGGCTTCAAGCAGAGAAGGTGTGAGAAGCATGGTAAGAGAGGAAACAGAGTCATGGACAGAGGGAATAAAATGAATGGGATGTCTAAAAGCCAGTTCTGAAGGAGTCTCTATGTCCAGGTCAACTGATTCGTCTCCTGGGACACCCTACCTCACACTCAAATTTGGGACATGATTTGCTTCTAAGTCATCTTGACTTCATATGAGATCTATTCTCCATGGCATTCACAGCATCTAAGAGCTGATGTTGTGTGAAATGGTGCTGCCAGTGGAATATTGAAACCTAAATTATTTTCCCCTTGGAAACTGTTGTTAAATAACTTGGTGTGAAAGCTACGAAGGTACCAAAACAAAGCAAAACGCCACAAACCCCTCACTGCTGTTGGGCTGCATTTCAATAAAATACAATAAAATAAAAAATTAAAAAAAAAAGATAAAAATGAGGCAAAAAAAAAAAGTGTTTTAAAAGAAATTCATTCAGATTTACAGCTTGATCTCATCCAAATGTCTTGTGTTAAGAAGTCTCCCATGCAGAGGGATTTCTCTGGTGTACATGTAAATGCCCACTCCTCGTCCCTTCAATAGCCTATGAGTCCCAGTGCAGACTGGAACAATACCAGCTACAGTGAGAAACTTAATGGAGCAGATTAAAGAGGAAAATGTGGTATTTAATTGCTTCTGGGAAGCCCAGAAACTTTCCAGAAATAAAGGACAAGAAAACAAAAATGTCTCCCCTTTAACAGGGGTGAAAGCTGCTCTGTTTAAGTGGTTCAGATTTTCTTTTTGCCACATCTTACGTGAAGGGCTGTTGTTACCTTTCCTACACACATTGTTTTGCCTTTAAACGCTTAATGCCACGGAGGGAAGTACAAACACATCGGCACTGTGCTGCCAAGGGGAGAGAGGGCACGTTCCCTCCCGAAAACCCCAACCATCACACCCTCTGTGGTGCCAACCTTCAGGTGGCTGTTGCTGTTGCTCAAGCTGTTTCTTCCTCTTTGCTTCAAGAACTGGGTTTTCATACTGCGTCTTCCGGTTGATGTGGCTGGATGAAAGAGAGCAATAAATTAGGAAACCCTTTATGTGACAAGCAGGAATGATGGACAAACATGAAACTCCTCTGAGGAAAGGAGTAAAACATGAAACAAATCCAGCAGCAGCGTATGTGGAGTAAGGCTCGCCTACTTGCACCACTTGTATTTAGGCAAACAAGCAGATTCCAGTACAGATCTGATGTATTGAGTAGGAATGGCTAATTCCTTCAAATACATTAAAGTAGTGATCTATCAGTGGAAAATGAGATTGCAGCAGAAAAGGCGCTCTGTCTCATTTCATTTTAAAAGACAAGCCTATGTCATCCCTGCTTTAATCAGATTCCCAGAGGTGCAGTCATTCCCTGGCTTGCTGAAGTTACCCAAAAAAAGCCTCAACAGAAAACCCCAACATCTGGTAACATCTGGCAGCTATTTCATCAATGCACTTTATTAATAGGGTTCTTAAAAATATTCATGGCAATGCAGGCTATAGCTGAAAAGCTGGGCTCCAAATGGATCAAAATCTACTCAGAATCAGCCACCAGCAAACACTCTCAGTGGAAACCAGCATGCGGTGACACTCCAGCTGTGCCCCTTGGAGGGCCTTTAGGCTGCTTTTGACCTGTATGAGACGTTTAAAGCCAAAACTAAGAGGAAAAGGAAAAAAGCAGCAGCCCAGCCCCAAACATGCCAGACAAGCAGTACACTGTGCAGAGGATTAACCATTCTATGAAGCCATATGGCCACAGATGCCAAGGTGGTAGGGCGGATCTGGGGACTCTGTAGCTGAGATGAGGTGCTCATCAGCTGGTTAAGAGCAACTTTTCAATAGTGATTTCACTATAGCAAAGGAGCAAACAGAAAATTATATTAGGTTAAAGCCCATCTTCCTATCCAAGGCAAAGTTTACCAATAAGAACTTGCTATTCATTGTCTCTTGTCCCACATTTTTATATAAAAACACGTAATTATGTCCCGTATTTTTATATTAAAAAAATAAAAGCCCTGAATGAACAACCAACCACTTCTTCAAGTAATTACCATAAAAGCACTCTAGGGAGTTATGTGCAGAAATTTTTCTGGTAAAGATCAATATTAAAGCCCTGGAAAATATTTAACTGATCAAACAAAACCAAATTAATGAGTTCTGCAAAAGGTTTCCCATTTCAAGTTGTGTTCAGAAAATTAAGGAAAAAAGAGAAGTACTTTAAAAATTACACAGACTTTTTCATGACAGAGTGGTTTCTCAGTAAAAATTATTATGCAATAATAGAGTGCCTGAACTGGGACAGAGACAAATGCTCAAATTATAATCATTTCGCTAGCTTATAGATAGTAAGTAAAATAAATTTATGTCTCGTTGCTGTTACTTTCTGTTTAATTTTAGCACTACAGAGTGCCACAAAACTAATGGGCATATATATATAAAGTGACAGGAAAAAATGCTGTAAAGACCTCTTGGCATGGCACTTAATAGCCAAAAAATATTCTTGATGTCTTTGGTAAATAAATGTCAAGCCTTAATTACACAGTTTGCTAACCTTGTTTCCCTAGGCACAGATGGCAGGGTCAGAAATGAGCCAAAGCAGACAGAAACTGTATTCCATGTCTATTCTGAGGGCTATCATAAGCCATCCGACCAGACAGGAGTATACACATAATTAAAAATTCATTTTATGGGGTCAGTGATGAAACAAAACTCAGATCTCTGGTTTCCCAAGGGAGCGATCTGACATCTAGATAAAGAAGAAGCTGCTCTAATTCCAGAGAGAGTCCCATTAAACCTGTAATTCTATTCACAACAACACAGCCTGATGCAAGAACCTCTGTCGTGGCTGTTTGGTCACACAGGCTCATTCATTCGAGTGCCTTTTGACTCATAACTGAATTGGTGGCCTGCTCTGCACACTCATATCTTGATCATAGCACTATACCAAGGGGACAAAGCTCAGTTAATTGCATGCTTGCTTATGTTCTCTGGATAAAAGCATTTAGTGAGGTGCTGGGGCTCTTGCATGCCCCAACCCCAGGGTGCTCCTGTCATCCTTGAGCTCACCTCTAGAGCTCAAGCCCCTCCTCCCAGGGTGCTCCTGCATCCCCTGAGCCCATTCCCATGCCAGGGTACAGGTGCCAGAGTCCAGCAGAGCATAGGAATAGCAAGGCAGGGCTGCCCTCTCTCAGCCCCTATAGATCCCCCAGGCAGTAAGAGGTCAGGGTCTCCTCCTTCTCCTCCTCAACATGAGATGTTACCAACCAAGCACACAGACTGCTGCAGAGGAAAGCACTTACTCTACATAGTAGACACCATATACAGGATCCTCAATTTTCTCCCAACCAGCAGGCAGCTCTGGAAGTAGAAAAAGCATTACTGAAGCCTCCAATGTGTTTTTTTCTGACAGTGTGAAAAACCCATAGGTAGCTCAGACTTCAAACACTTTTCAGAACGATCACAATCTCCTTTTAAAGGCTGGCATAACATGGCACCACCTGTACTACCAGTGCTGGGTTAACAAATCAGTGGGAAGATGCTCATGCCAGTCGATTTGCTTTTTGCACTAAAGGAACAAATAATCAATAAAATTCCTCTCTGGGAATGCCTCAAAGGTCCTCCTGGGTTTCACCACCATGGGCAGAGCACTGCAGTGAAAGTTGATGCAGGCAACCAGCCAGAGGCATTTTAACACCATTCTAGGGCAATGGGAGAGATGATGGCAGCAACAGAGACCACTTTCATCCCCTGTACCAGGGCTGAGCCATTTATGCTCATCGCTGCTGAAAAAGTGGCTTTTTGACTCTTATGTCAGGGGTTTACACTGCACTGCTCAGCCATGACCCCAACACAAAAGCGCATCTTGAAACAGGGCAAACTGAATTTAACATAAACGCCTGGCACACAGAATTCACCCAAGTGGGGCTGGCACACAGATGTATTTCACAGCACAGCACTTAATGTAAAAACACATATTGCCATAATCACATGTAACAGATTTCATTTTTCAATTAGCATAATTAACAAAAAAACAGTTCTGAAGATGAAATTAACATTTGGAAATGTATCCACTTTTGTTCTTGTTGATTTTCTAGACTGCACATAGTACTTTAACTATAATTAGTGAATGTAATAAGATCACTTCAGCATCCAACTGAGGGTTATTAAAGCTGTATGTATTACTTAAGGGCCTGATCCTTGTCCCACTCATTTAAACACAATGTTCCCGTTGCCTGTGAGTACTGAAATAATCATTCTATTACCAATGCAGTGTGGTGCCTTTGTGCAGTACTGTGAGTCCACTTGAAAGAAGGCTCCACCATGCCTGGACTATGCAAATGTGGTCACACCGACTCCGCACATCCATTTAAAGAATGATTTAAAAAAAGCCACTGTCAGATAACACAAGTTCAAATACCCCAAATAATTCTGCAAAATTTAACACTAAATTATCAAGAGTTATAGTAAATAATCTATGGGGCTTTTCTGTTATCAAATACAAAGATTTATTTTCATTAATGGCATCAATTACTGGGCCAATACAATCAACAACGGCCCATTAATTAGAATAAATGCAAGGATCTAGTTCTGAATTCACAGTCTTTGACTATAACGCCATAAGGATAGAAATAGCTCCAGACTGGAGATGAATTGAATCTACACAAACACACATGGATTAATTACTCAGAGTTTATGTTTTTGTTCAGAATTGGCTGGAGATCAGATGAAATCAATTTCCATGGGTTTTGCTCCACATGTCCCTTACTCGCAGATAGAAGGTACGTTTTCCATTCTTCTCATTATTTTATCCTTACTGGGTTTAATATCTTTGGATTCCTTGAGACATAAACAACTAAATGCAAGCCAGTGCTAACTCTTGGACATGAAAATACTCCTCAATTTTACCAGCAGATCAATCTGAAATAAATGCTTCAGAAACAGATATTCCTTTACCCCATGCAAGTCTATGTGAGAACTCAGAAAGCTAGAGGTCAAACCTGAAAGTCTTTTCGCAAAGGGAACTCTCAGATTTACAGAGAAGTCCCATATGCTGAGAACACTGCGGGACTGGCTTAAAGAGTTTCAGTGCAGTTAAATGAAGACCTAGCATGTAATCAGGAAAAGCAGAAGTTGAGGCAACCCTTAAATTTGTTGCACTATGTTGAAAGTAAAATGGTAAGGAGACCAAGCTAGAGGCAGAAACAAAATAAAAGTGAATGAGGGAGGGGAGAAGGAATGCACAGATGTCTTAAATATGAGTTTCCCACATTTTTTACTGCTAAGTATCTTTTGCTGTTTTGGTCTATAACTTGTTTTCTATTTTTAAAGTTTAAACAGCTTCTTTCTTTTTTGCTTTTAGCCTGTTTATTGTGCCAAAATCTTTTCAGTTTTGTATCTTTGCAGCTTTCCATTTATGGAACACATCTCTGTTTTCAGAAGTAACAATAGAGAAAACTGCAGCTTTCAACACATTACTTGTCGATTACACAGATGCACTTTCTGACTTCTAAAAGCCTCTGACAGTTCTCTAAAGCAAAAGGTGGTATTCTCCATAGCCATGTTGCACAGTCTAGCTTCTTGGCAGCTCAGAGCATTTGTCAGCAGATAAATTCAATGGACAAATCTCCAATTTTATACTTTGAAGCTGGGGTAAATACATGGATTCCTACTGAGATGCTCTTGTTTAATATCCTACCTCCTACCCTACGGAAGGGATGGACTGATTCCTATAAAAGAACTTCTCCAACCACCAAGTATTTTAGTTGCCATATAGTTGCACTATAAAGGAGATGGAGATGACCTCAGTATATCAGCTCTTACTGCTCCCTGTGAGGCCAGGAGGATCTGTTCAAGTGCATGTCAAATCCTATTCTAAAGGTCAAATTTTTGTGTCCTTTCATACAAGCTTCTGTTAACTAGAGGTGACCCATTACTCCATATTCAGCAAACCTCCTTGGAAAAAAAGAAGTTGCGTAAATGCTCAAAGTCTTCATTTTCTTATATTTAGAACAGAAACTGTTGATAATCTCAGGAGCTGAATATCTGGTGTCAACAAGGTTATACTAACCACAAGCACAGTTAGTGAATAGGCCATATGTTTTCATGCCCTGTCCCTAATGCTGCAGTAACCAGCTGAGCCATTTGAAAATGTCTTTCTTTGCACTGCAACATTTGCAAATCTCAACAGTATATCAATGGGCTGTGAGCTCAATAAAGCTTATGTGCATTAAAACAAAGGTAACATCTCATGATGCTCAAGCAGAACACTTGTGTATGTAAGTATCTGCAGAACTGGGGTCAGGCTTATCAAATAATGAGTTCCCCTGCACCTATTTTTTCAGCTCTTCCTTTGCACTACATCCTGATATCGGACTGAAAGAATGGAACATTTCCATTTCATTACTGCCTCTAAATTTGCTTTTTAAAAACCTCTCCCTTATTAAGTCACCCTTTGTGAAGACCTTCATGACAAATCTTTCAGGTTGTTGGTGTGCATCCACCTACTTCTGATGTTACTTGGTCTGCTGCTTATTCATATTGAGCTGTGCATAATGCTAATGTACCATGAAAATGACTACATTCTTCTTTACATTGTCATTTCTTTCAAATTCTTGCACTGAAAGAACTTAGGCCTCCAGCATTATTCCAGGCATATTATCCAAAAGAACATTTCCTGTAGTAGTGTTACAAGTCCACTCAATAGCTGCTGGCCGCTGATGCTGTATCAATCACACAGACGCCTGAAGCAGAATACACTTACTTGCAAGTCATTACAGAAACCAGAGGTTAATTCTCTAGTAACACAATCCTCCAGCACGCAGAATTATAAACTGTAAATATAATCCTTTTTTAAAAGCAATAATAGACTGAGTGGAAATAAAATCCTATGCAACTTCTTCTGCCTTTCAGCTTTCCAAGTGCACCAGAGCATAGCTGAACAGAAATAACAACTGCCTCTACCATCAGTACAAACAGAACGAGCACCACTGAGATTAGATATCAAGACAGCATTCTCCACAAAAAGATGCAGCAAATAAAAGTGCAGCACATCATTGAAAATGATCTGTTTATAAAATCACTTACTGAGGCAAAATTTTCAGCTGTTTCATTCACAAGCTCAGCAGAAGCATCCTATGTAATACTTAAACTTTCTAAATCACACTTTGATGCGCTTGCCTGGGAAATGTTTGTGGCCACCATAAAAAGACATCATTAACAGCTTAATTTCAATGCTAGCATCTATAAGCTTTCTCCTGGAGCTTTTGATGCCAATGGAAAAGCCTCTGACTTCCGCAGGGCCCAGGAAGAATCAGCCTTGGACAAATGGGAAGATTAAGGCCCTCCAGCTTCCTTCAAGCTCTGAATCAGTAACAAAAACAGTGTAGATCTAAAGCCAAGGGAAGATTAATGCTTTGTGTGGTAGGGGAGTTTCGCTGATAAGTTAGGCTTGTTGAAATAAAAAAACTGAAAGATGCAAAATGATACAAAGGAGAAAGTAAGCAATTAAAGCTCAAAACAGTGCAGTTGGAGTCAAACATCGAAACAAAAGATGGATGATTTACCTAGTTCACTGTCCAGTTCCTCCGTGTGTACCCCTTCTTCTCCAAGGGAAGAGCAGTAAATGAGACAGAAAAAATTAAAAGAAAATTTCAGACAACTTCAGCACCAAGCAAAAGCTTCCCTTCAGCAAACAGCAGAACTGGCACTCGTTTTCTACAGCCCGAGCCCAAGCTTTTCATTTATTGCACTTTACTGATCAGAATATTGATGGATCTGATGTAGATAATGAAAGAACTGGCTTTGTATTCTCAAAATCTGTATCAGTTGACTATTTCCACAGCACATTTTGATATGGCAAAGCACTACATATGTGTTTTTTTCATTGCAGTGAAGCTTCCCCCCAGACCTGTGAGGTTCAACCTTCACAATCCGTTCTGTAGACACATGGATCTATCAGAAGGCCAGAACTGAATACTAATGAAGATATCTGAGAGGAAAACCTTGCATCTAAATAAGAACTAATATAGCAAGGTTTTAAAGAAAGTACCTAAATTTATGTGTGCACAAGGACTTCAGTGTAGCTATTCGGATGATTTAAGATAGGCATGAAGCAAAGCTCCGTGTTTAACTGGAGGCACAGGGTCACACACCAAAGTCCAGATGCACCGGTGAGGCATATACAAGAATGGGCCAGTTTTAGCAGGGCACCTGGGACAAAGATCACATAATTTTTCAATGACACAAAGCCATCAATATTCACTGTTGCTTCATTTATCATTATCTGCTCCATATTCATAAGTTAACAGTGACACAGATGATTAAAGTATTGCTTAGTCTATAAATAATAATAATGCAGTCTGAAAATGAAAGATGGTGACAAAAACAGAACAAAGATGGTAAAAACAATTTTGAACCTAATACAGAAAAGTATCAGCCACATAAGTGAATTATAGAAGCAAACAAAAGATGCAGTGCCACAGCATTGCTCTGGAAAATCTGGACACCTAAAAATACCACTTCCATGACCTGTTTGCTATATGTTCTACCAAAACAGTTATTTAGGGCTGTTAGCATAAAATATGAATTACAATTTCCTTTGATAGCCTAAAACAACTGGAAACAATCAAAAACTTGTTAGGGACACGTATCCTAACAAGAAAAACACACGAGGCAACTGCACCCAAACAAATCTGAAACAACATCTAACATTTATAGAAACCACAAACAGGATGAGATCAAGCCTGAAAGCTCACACACACACACCAAACAAAACAGGGGAGGACTCCCACAGACATCAGTGGAAATACACCCAACAGCGACCCTTGCCAAAAATGACAGCTTCTATGATGCAGTAAAAATAACCTTCACTCTTCTTTGTGCTCACAGTTTCTGAAGTATAATCATTCTTATGTGCAAAGCAAGAACAGAGCAGCCAGGTAAAAGTGCAGAGCACTGCTATACCTATGAAGCAACTGGTTTAACTACTGAATGTTGAAAATAATTAATGAGCAACTTAGTCAATGAAGTGAAAGGGTGTGGGGGGAAGATGAAATTAACTGATTTTAAGGACCCAGTAAACAAAAATGCCACTACTCTGCAAAGTTATGAACTGAATTAAATACAAACATATCAGCTGTATGTTTCTAATCACAATAGAATTAATAATTCCAGTGTTTGTTTTATAATTGCTAAAGAGGACAAGAGAAACTTTCCCTTCTGTGAGGAGACTTGAAAATGTTGGACAGAGGAGCTACCGCTTGCTCCTTGTCCTGGCTGGGGGCACAGCATGGGGCTTGCTGACCCACAGCAGCATGTGCTGCTTGTTGGCATCACTGGGTCTATCAGCATAGTGGGAATCTTGCTGGTGAAGAAAGCCAGGACAGAAGTTGTGCTCCAAGGAAAACTGCCCCCTGAGAAAGGAAAGCTTATGCTGAGATTTAGCAACCTCCTCTTTAAACTGCCAGCAATGCTTACTGCAAGGAGGAGGGAGCTTTGCCTCCATATGCTGTTATTTAATTTTGCTCCTGTTCTGATTACCCACTGACATATCCATTTTTAGGCACCGAGCAAGGCCTTCATTAACCCAGCTCCCTCCGCTTGCTCCTCGACAGACGATGCCAGTTGCTAAGAATCTGAAGCAGGAGTCAGCTTGGTGTGCTGGGTTTTTGCCTGTGCTTTGCACACCCTTCTGGTTTGGGAGTACTCTGCACTGTGCACTAGGATGTTGGTGACCTGCTTCATCACAGCAGCAAAGGCTGCAGAGGCAAATTCTCATCTCCTGCAAAATCCCACATGTGAAGGGATGCAGAGGATGAAAAAGTGCACATGTAAAAATAGTAACAGCAGTTCTGGAGGCCGATCTGAACCTAAGTCAAAAGGTATTGAGCCGATTCTTTTCCAAAATAAAATAATTCTTGTTGAGCTGACTCACCCAGATTAGGTTAATCATATTATGAAAACTAACTTTATAAGGACATCACCAACAGTGTCAAAGGAAGCCCTTCCATTTTTAAGATATGTCTACCATCACAGCACTGTGTTAGCCAAAATTACGCATTAGAATAGGTCTCCTTTCCTGGTCAGAGACCAAAATTTCCACACAGGCTTTCCCAAACACTTAAGTTATTTTCATCATGATGAATTGCCTTTTTCTTCCAGCATCTCTTAAAGTATGCACCTCCTTTAACAGTCCTGCTTTTGGCTGCTCTAAATGGGACAGTGGCTTGCATTTTCAACATCTCAAGGAATACAAAACCATATCAGTGTAAATTTTCACTGCCAAAATCTACACCTTCAAATAGAATTTGTTCTCAGCAATCATAACGCTAAGTGGACTGTCAGAATTTAGCAGAAGTGAGGCACTTGAGTTATTTCTGCTCAAAAACAACAACATAACTCCTTCAATTCATGTAAAGCAGGTAGTTAAAGCATAACACAATAGAGCATGCAGAGACTCAATCACTTTCCTCCTACACAGTGATCCAAGGAGCAAACATGCTAGAAAGCTTTGAGTCTTGTTCAGCATCAGTGACTATTCAAATGCCTTTGCAAAAACAGCCTCTTATTTGTAGCACCTCTTTGATTTTTCCTAAGTGATCTACCACCTAAACAGCTACTTTACATACACAGTGATCTTAAAACATAATGGACATTGTCTCTATACACTTACTCATAAGCCTTTTTTTTTTTACTTTAAGTATTTCTGAACACAGTTATTGGAAAGCAGAAAAAGGACGAAAGCCATGTAGAAATGGACCAAATACATCATTATTTCACTATTTTCAGTCTCTTACCATCATCTTCACATTCTTCTAGAGGCTTCTGCTGTTTGTTCAGGCACCGTGGATCTAGCCAAGATGTTGTTTTTGTGTTATGGCTGGAAACCAAAAATGGAAATATGACCTTTGTTAAGATTACAGATCTCAAGTATCAGTGACATAAAAGTATATATCCTCTTTATTATTCAACAGGCCTGAAGGCATACTTTTGCTTCAGAAGAAACAGAATTACAATTCGATGCTTTACAAACCAGTCAAGCAAATCACAAGAATCTTGGTATTGAAAACACAAAGGTGAAAAGTGAAGATACACAAATCAGCATTCCTCACTGGAAGGATGCACATGAAAGCTGCAATACTAGAATATTAATTTCCAAACTTTTGTCAGTTTGTTTCTTAATTCCAGGAGCTGTCTCTGAGCTATTTGCCTCCTGATGACAAGTTTCCCTTCTTCCCTAATCCATGCAGTGATCCTTGTTCCCGTGAAAGACCTTTGACATTTGTCTGGATTTGACCCAAGCATTAGTCGCAAACGTAATTTCCAGTTAAAACTTTTTAATTACACTAACAAAAATCTTCTGTCAAAGCCTTTGATGGCAGTTGAACAGCTTTACTTTCAACTCTTCCTTTCTACATGCCCCCTGACAGTACTGTGATGCCAGTCCCAATGGTGAAGGCTGCATAGTAAACAGGCTTAAAAGACATGTTTCTAGAAACTATTTTCTCCCATCATTTCACTTGCATACGCAGACAATCTTGTAACATAATGCCTCTTCTACACCCTGATATCATTGTAGACATAACCTGCAAAGATATCCCTCCAGTCCCTGAGGTATCATTTATCTAGCTTAGCCTTTAACACTGCTTAACAGTTTTAAGTTTCAATATTGTAGTAATGCTATTTGCTTCTCCTTCAAGGTCTCAGAGAGGTTTACAAACTTAACCTTAGCCTAACAGTCTTGTGATGCTGGAAATGCTGTAATGAGGGCTATGATCCCCGAGGAACTAACAACCAACCAGCACACTTGCATTTTACTGCAAGAAGAGGAGACAGCCCTGCTTCTAGGACTCGAGTGTGTAAATAAAAGGTCCCTGGTTTACCCCCTCCTACTACTCAGCCCTCCTTGAGGCAGGATGAGCCAATGTGTCTAATCCTTTTGTATGCTTCAGAGCAATCGGCTGCCGACTAGAAAAGTGAATGGCAGAATTTGGCAAGCCAAGCAGAACCAAGAGGTTCTGCCAACTTATACATAAGAAAGTCTGTAGACTAGCTGAGAAAGAGGATGGTGGGAGGAGAACAGTAGAATATTTGCATATTTCTAGCATCTTTGCCTTGCTAACCAAAGGCTCTCAACAGTGTGGTTTGCTGACGCACAGAAAGTTTAGCTAGACACCTTTCAGATCAAACTCTCAGAAGGACAAGTTTATGTTAGACCTGTTAACATGCCCAGATCTACATGCAGGGTAATGAGGGACTGGGATACTTTGGGTAATGAAAATCCCAATTAAAGCAGCACAGAAAAATCTCAGGAGCCAAATTGCTTCAGCTACAAGCCACAGGTTATCCAACACACAACTGGCCCCACAGGACCTGCGCTAGTTCTGTGTAAGCAGCTCAGATGTCTCCACACTGTTCCCTTCAGCACCCAGACTTGATAACCCAAAGTGCTCTAGATGACAGTACAGGCATCTGAGCCAGCTTGGGTCCACAGAGCCCATTAGCTTGTTCTCTTAATTTGATACAAATCAAACTAAATAGTTTCTAGGCTCAGGGTGTCCTTAGAATGAGCAGAACTGCAGTCATTCAGTGCTACATCCACACTAACACAAAATCCTGCACAAAATCACCCTTTCTGCTTATGCGTCCTCAAAATGGTCAATCTGTGCTGCAGGGAAGGAAGCAGCTCATGAGCTACCAGATTTTCATGTCAGACAGGCAGTTACGTATGCAGGCTATGTTCTTCCACCACATATATGATTCTCCTGCAAAAGGTCTAACAAATTATTTAAGGTGCTAGTCTTGCATTGATAAGAGAACACACATGCACAGAGAATATAGCAGCCATGAGGCTGGGTTTGGGGGAAACTGCTGTTAGCAGCAGCTGAACCCTTGGCTGAAGTATGAGAGCAGGGGCACACATAAGTACACAAAGGGGAGCAACCGGCTGCTTGCGCAGCATTTAGTGCTCATCATCCATCCTCCTTCAGAGAAGAAAACAGCAGGCTGGATGGGCTATTACTCAAGCTGTTTTATATACATTAAAGCCAGAAAGCACATCAAAGGATGAGGCACCCCCAGGAATAACGAGGGGCAGAATATCGTGTTTGGGATAATAGACACATTTCAGTTTCACCTGGCAGGCAGCTGAGGAGAATTTGCATTGTGCCTTCTAGACTTTGGCTTGCATTAGGGGGTCGGTGGAGCCTCTTTAGGTAATTGAGAGTACTGTGGAAAATGGCCTTTTTTGCAACAGCCCTCTCCTGTCTGGCGGAAGAGCATCTGCAGTGCTCTTCATGCCCCCCAGACCTTCTCTGATGTGTTCCCGTGCCATTGCAGCCAAGGAAAGACCTGCTCTGATGAACCTTTCCTGGGCCCTGTCCAAAAGTCTCCTCTCCTGATGATGGAGCGGGACTGCTCCCCTTAGTGCCCTTATCCAGCATAATTCTCTGGAGTGCCTGAAGGAGCATTAGCAGAGGAGGAACTTCTGTACTAACTGGCTACTGGCTCCTGGTACACAGAGAGAGGATCTCAGTTCCCAAGACTGCATTAAGCAGGCCATCAAATCCAAAATCAATTCCTCACTCTCCTCCTCTGCTTAGGCAGCCAAGGACTTGAGAGTTTCACAAGCTAATTGAATTTTAATGTCTAGCTAAACTCAGTGCAAGAAATCCCTTCCACTAACAGGTCCCATTTTATAAGTTACTCCTATCTCAATAAATCTAGACAAGTATAATTAGAGACTATTATTTATGGCCTAAAAAATCAATATCATCATAGAGCTGCTGACAGCACTCCGCTCTTCAGCAAAGACTGCAGAGCACAAGGTATTTCTTTTCTAAACTTCCTGTGCCTACTCAGCACTGAGTTATTCCTTCTGCAAACTGCTGGGGCATGTTAACACACTTGGCCCATTTGCTCTGATGAGAGGACAACATACAAAGTCCATTCCCCAGCTCTGCTCCATGTGACCTGAGAAATTCTCTCCGCTGCATTATGCACAGAGGCAGGCTTTAGAAATGAAGTCTCAACCCTTTCAATTAGGAGCTTTCACTCCACACAGGAAACAACTGGCCCATATTTTACAAGTGTCTGTTGCTTTTGTAACCATCCTCATAAAACAAGCAATTCCCTCTGACTTTGAACTCAGGAGTAATTTGGGTGTTAATCCAATCAGGAAATGCAAAACCCCTTCAGAAGCAGGAAAGAACTTAGAGCTCTACAGCATAACCGTATATACTAAATATTTAATACACACACAAAATGCATCCATGGAGATTTACTTATGCCCAGAGAGAGAGGGAGAGAGATGGAATTAGAACAATAAAAATGTGCTTTACTCTATAAAATAGACTTCTCCGCTCTCGGTGTAGGCCATCTCCCAGTTTTCTGGCAGAGGACCTAGGTTATCCTCGGCAGAAGGAGGTAGGTATTGAGGGAGGTTCTGAGATGGTTCCGTGGTGGGAACGTTGGTGTGGCTATCAATCACAGACGGTGGGGCTGTCTCTCTTACGATATGCGGATTATGCTCGTCTTGGTCACCAGACGCTGCTGTGGAATAAACAAGCACAAATAAAATTGAAAAAAATCAGTCTTTTTCTCCTCCCATTCGCTTCTCTGGGTTTATGCTCCTGGTTTTCCCCTCCTTGCTTTTTTAATTCACAACGCAGAGCAACAGATGAACCAAGGGCAGAGCCTTTGCAGTCTTTTTGCCAGCAGGGATGAGCTTGCTTTACCCACGCATACTCTGCCAGCCAGACCCTTGCCAGCACAAATCAGAAGCTGTGATCAGCTACTGTGTTCACTTTAATAGGCACCAAAGTCTTCCAAGCTGTCTGAGGCCGGGCCTCACTGATGTGGAGGAGTTCAATGGGTTTCTGAGCAGGCTTACAGGTTCACTCCCGCAATGCCAATTGCGGGACAGGGATTACGAGAATAAAATTTCCTCTTTGAAGAATGATCAAAAGGAGAGGTTTTTGTAAGTGCAGAAGGTAGCCAGAAGCTCAGAATCAACAAGCTAACGGTGAAAGTCCTTAGCACAGGGCACCTTCTTTAAATTAAAAATTAAAACGAATGCCAGGACTACACCGTGTGTCCACATGTTTGCTGCTCACTACTGCCTGATCTTCCGTCTGAAGAGTTTTATGCCACAGCTCATCACTGTATCCTTCCAGTCAAAGTCACTCAGGAGTATTTTATAGCGTATCTGGCCCTTCTCCCTCTAAGGAAACATTCCTGATGCTTATATCCACGCAGTTTTGAGCTGTACCCACAAAACAGTGCTGCTCATTCCCTCCACCCCAATCACAGTAAATGCTCTCCAAAAACCACGTCTGTGCCCCTAATTCCTTCACAGAGAAGTTTTGGCAATAACAGACAAATTCTAAAACTACCCCGTGGGTACCAAATGGATTTTCTATGTTTGGCTTTTGACGGTGATGAAAATTTATGGCAGTACTTCCAAATCACCTGAGACCACCAGCCCTGGTACCTGCAGCAGGCAACACATTGAGCAAAACACAGAGACATCAGTGTCACGCTCAACCCCAAACTAATGGGACTGAAAGGGCTTCACAGCCAAGACCTCATCTCCGCTTTCCAGATCAGTGACTGCTGACTTCCTCAACTCACAGCCTTGGCTTTTGGGGGTTGTTAACTGTAGCTCCTGCACCACTGTAGTCTGCGTGCTGCTACTGCAAAAAGACAAGCTATTGAAAATAACAAACGAGAAGTGGGGGAAGAAACATCGAGACTATAACAATACTCTCAGCTGCCTGTTTTCTATCCTTCCTGGTGTTCAATATTTTTAGGTAGAAGATGACAAGATAAAGAAGCATAAATGAATCATCGCCAGCTGACGACTGAAGAGTGTAAACATGCCAAAGTTTGAAAAACACAAGTCACCGAGAGGTCTTCTAAGGAAGCAGAAGCGTTTTAATATGGCTAGCACACTATCGTGTGAATTAAGCATAAGGAATCACTTTGGTATATGAGACTTTCTTGACTTTATGCCCATTTAATGGAGGCAAGGGGCCAGGGTTTGATAACGCTTTGACAAATGAGCTGCATCTTTCAGTATTTCATCTTGTGAAGGAAAACAGGAAGAGAAACGATGCTCAAGTTAGTTTGGGGGCACCAAACTGAGACAGAAAGCAAGAAGGTCAAACAGAATCTCCCACCAGCTTCCTCCCAGAAACAGATCCTGTGAAAAGGGCTGAGGTTGCTGGCGTATCATAACATGTGAGAAAATACCCTCAGTGCAAAACTTTGTAGAAGAGATGGTAAACAGACAGAGACTCCAGTCTGGGAGGAATTAGACCACCCAGGAATGACTTGGGTTGGAAATATGCATATATGTAACAGGCAGCAGCCAAACAGAGCACAACCCTCAAAGCCATTTGACAGTTTGGTCAGAAAGGGCCAAAACTAAATATCAGCCTAAATCCTTTTAAAGCTCTACACAGATGTTAGGACTTTGGCAGGTAGCAACCAGCATGACAGCTAACTATGACCCATTAGAGGCTGGGAAGGAAAACTGTCATGGTGGTAGGAACTGAGAGAAAGAAAAAGAACCTAGTGTCAGTGATGGTGGGCACTCACAGCAAGCAGCTGTGAAAGACTCAGAGGGGTGGATAAAGCTGTTTGCTAAGTACCTACCTTCAAAGGGAGCTAGGAAGATGAATTCAGTGCTTGAAACTGAGCTAGGAAATGATGCTTTAAGCACCAACAAATACCAGGATTGCAGACATGGGGAAAAGCTCTTGCTCCTCACAGCTAAACAAACTTCCACTTGATATCTCTGGAAATGCAACTGATCTCCAATAGCATTTTGCTCTGAATCTGCCTGCACAGCGCTTGGTTTCAACCTGCAAAAGTTTCCAGTGATCTTTCAGTCGGTGCTCAATGGTAGCCACAGTGGGAGTCACATCTCTGTTCAGCAAGACACAGAGCCTTCACAAAATAAAAAGCTTGCACCTGCGCTTCAGACCTCATTCCTGCAGCAAGCAACCCCCAGCTTGCTGGAAGGTATCTCGTAATTGTATGTGACCGTGTATCTCTAGATGCAAAGAAGGGGAAATGACAGCAACGTATTTAGGAAGGACCAATATTAACTTCAAATGTATTCCTGGTTGAGTCATTTCTTATTATTTGTAACTGATGACCACAGCTCAACTCACCCTTGAGCTTTCCAATGGATGTGAACTTTTGCATCTGAACTTTCCCTCAGTTTTGTCTCACACAGCTCAACCCCGCAAGGTGTTTTTAGAAGACACGACTGTGCATGTGATACCTGGACATTTGCCATTCAGGTGGTGTTGGCTGCAACTGACAGCTTTGCAGGAAACCAAACTTCCCAAAAATCCCCCTCCAAAACCTTCCCCATGTATCCTAGCTGATGGACCATGATAGTTTTGTTTTACCTGTGAAGCTACTGCTCATTTCAGGTACATCATCCTCTTCCTCATTCTCTGTATGCACTATGCCAGCATTTTGCATATCATTGTAAGACTTGGTTCGCTTTGGAGTCGACTGCTTGGAGCCAGACTGTAGGTTTTGCAAAGCATCGGTGGAAGTCACTTTCCCACTGAGGGGCTGGCTGGGAGGCTTGGGCGTTCCATAATAGTTACCTAGGCAGTAGAAACACATTTGCATCTTCAAAAGGGAGCAGTTTATAGCAGCAAGATTTCTACTTAATTTTATTTTCAGTTCCATTAAAATCTGTCTCTCCCCACAAGTAAGGAAATAAATAAAGTGACACACACTATTCCCATTTTTGGGGGCACATATTTCATCTTGAAAGCAGACACAGAAAAATTTCTTGCCTTTTAAGTTACTCTTGTTGAATCTAAAAGTAGAAGCAATGGTTGCATTGTTTAGGTGCACTGAGCGTACAAGGGCTAAAACAAAAGGCAGTCATGGTGAATAGCAAAACTTCATCTTGTTACATCTGAATTTCAATTAGTAGCCTTTTTACAGGTGTGCACCCACACAATGCCGTGGCAGATCTGGAGTAAGCCCTGCAGCAAATAAAAAATTCATGACTGCTATCACCCAAAGAAGTGATGAAAGGCTCGGTGGCCTGCTTTAATACACAGGTTCTTTTAGGGTAGATGTTGCATTTAAAGAGAAAAACCTAAAATAAAACTTTGTCAAAGCAGAGAAAAGGAAAGACACCACATAGCATGGCTTTCTTCAAAGAGGAACCTCCACAGTTGGGTCAACCTGGGTAGAACTGAACAAGCAGACCTCAGAGCAAAACTTGAAGGGACAAAGATGCACCCACAGTTACACAAATCTCAGCAGCCATTGCCAGATGTGATGGAAACAGTGCAAAGTGCCTGGGATGCTTTGCTGTCACTTTAAGTGATCACGGAAGAAACACAGAATAAGCACAGGTTCACTGATATAAGACTGTTTAACACCTTTGCTGGTGGCATGGACAGTAGGATGGAGTGCATCCTCAGCAGGTTTGTTGACAACACCAACCTGTGTGGTGCCGATGACATGCTGGAGGGAAAGGATGATAAAGAAAAGCAAATCCTGGAGGGAAGGGAAGTTCTTCCCTGTGAGGGTGCTGAGGCTGCCCCATCCCTGGCAGTGTTCAAGGCCAGGCTGGACAAGGCTTGGAGCAACCAGGTCTTATGAAAGGTGTCCCTGCCTGTAGCAGAGGGATTTGAACCAGGTGATCTTTAAGGTCCCTTACAACCCAGACCAGTCTGGGATTCTGTAATAATTAAGTTGCATATTTAATATTAATTCTTCAGAAAGTGTACATGCCCCTTTATTAACCCTGTTACACTAAATGGAAACCACATGCCAAAGGCAGATTTTGCAAAAGCACTTTGAAACCTCATCTGTGCTAAAAAAGATTCTTTAATTTACTGATATACACTTGTATGTGCATTTCTGTTGCAGAAGCCATCAAC
This sequence comes from Psittacula echo, assembly GCF_963264785.1. Classification (NCBI taxonomy): domain Eukaryota; kingdom Metazoa; phylum Chordata; class Aves; order Psittaciformes; family Psittacidae; genus Psittacula; species Psittacula echo. The sequence continues at coordinate 7,468,054 of NC_137745.1, forward strand.
ATCACTCATACGTGGGAATATGACACTGAATTTAAAAGTTAGCCAAGCACTTGATGCAGTAGTGCCACTCACCCAACACACTGCTCACCATCACACACTCAAGGTTCACAATGACATATTCTTATTTCAGTTTGGAAGTACTAGTTGCTAATCTCCACTCCTCTTTAGCTGACTCAACTGCCTTTGCCATTACAGCATTTAGTTCCCTTACAACCCCAAAGCTGTGTGGTTTGTTAGCTTTAGGATAAGATCACAGGGATCATGCATGCCTCAGCACTCACAGAACTCAACCTGTGACTTTGGAAGGTCTCCAGACACATCAGGAGCAAGGGAGACCATCTGGGAAAACCACTTCGGACACAGTTTGCTGCCTTTCCCATTCACTTCTTCCCAAGAAGAGGAGAAGTCTTTCTTACGTTGCTAAGGCTGGAGAAGTCAGAGGAGGTCCTATCTCCATGCTTTTTACAGCTGGAGTACTAAGACAGCAACATGTGCAGGTTTGTCTTAACAAGGTGTGTTTCAGCCTGTATACAATGTCATGGATTCAGCTCCATAGGAGCAGCAACACTCTGCAATGCTTTCATCTTCTGTTCGTCATTTCAGAATCTCAAATGTACACTGATGCATAATTTATAGGGAGAAGGAAATTATTTCTTCTGGAAAGAGCCTCTAATGGGGTGGAGGCTTCTCATGCAGGTTGCAGTCTCTGCTAGAGAAATGATTCTTATGCTCTACATACTGCAGGAGTACTTTATGCAAAAAGAGGAGGAATGGGGGAGAGTGCAAAGGGAAAATGCCAGGTAGGTGGGCAGAAAACCCCTCCTCCCATCCTCTTTAGCATTTCTCCTGAAGGATGCTGCTACACTGGGGTTTTCTGAGGTTTTTTTGTTGTTTTCTTCCCCCAGCTAAATGTGTGTTTTCTAAGGATGTTAACTGCTAAGCAGAAAGCACTACGTGTGTGTCATACATGCGAGAACACCTTTTATTTATGGCACTGCACATCCCTCCTTCGTGGGAAATTTATTTCAGATCTGTTGTAAATGGTTAAATCTTTTTGTGATGGGTGCAACAAAGTGAATGAAGGGATATACAGATGTTGCTAGCATGGATTTTCATCTGTCCTGTACAAGAACATAGCACAGATGTTACCACCCCTCCTCCAATTATAGAGAAATGCATGATTTTATCTTTGAGTTTTGCTCCTTTTCAGTTCCTTTAGCAACAAGCAAGGCTGGAGCTCCTAACAGCTCACAGTGAGCTGTTCCTCAGCAGAAAACCAGGCTTCTCTAAAGCATTTCCGATTTGCTTACACCAAAATCATTAGTCACTTTTCAAACCAGCCATGGCTGTTGGTACTACTATTAGTGAATAATTATTGTCTACCAACACAGTGTGCTGTCTTAGAGGATCCCTGCAAGTGTGTATGAACAAACAGCAAGTATGAATTTGAACCTGAACATGGCTCTGCATGTGTGGATTTTGTTTTGCAGAATATAGGAAACACAGCTATGGGGGCTGAACTTTCCTTTTTCCTCCACAGGAGGCAGATTCAGTCTGAGTCAATATTCCAAAAAAATCACATCTTTTCCATCAGATTCACACAAGGACATTCAGGTTTGGGAAACAACTGAGCTCATGATGGAAAAACTGCAAAAGAAAGCTGCAACCCAGCTTCCAGGTGGCATGGAGAATAAGAGAAAATGGGAATACTCTTTTCCTCACATTTGCTAGATGCAATCAGACCTATTTCTCTTCTTCAAGTAGTTCTTTTTGAAGACAAAGCACGTGGGCCCAGACATGGGGGCAGACACAACAGTAGGAAGGACTAGCACTTGAAAATCATCAAAACTCATGTTTAATCCTATAAATTGGAAAGGAAAGATATTTACCCTATGACTCAGAAATCCAAATCCACACCATTAAAAACTGATGCAGTGAACAGCCCAGCAAGTGTTTTAAAACATTCAGACTCGACACTATTTATTCAAATTGAATCTGTCAATGTTTATGAAAAAATATACATTTAAAAATATGCTTTAACAGTGTTTTGTGAAACACTTGTAAAGCCTAAAGAAGGGGCTAACTTCATAGCCAGTGTAATTTGTATTGAATATCCAATCAGCTCTAATTATTAACAGCACGTTACATGTGCATACATGAGCATCTGCCATCCTAGAGGATCTCAAAGCACTTATTAAACTCAGCACAGTAGTTATGGCAGGACTCCCTGCGTTGCTGAACTCAGGTGAAGCTCTGCAGAACTTCTGAAGACTGTGCCCTTAACATGATGTCTCAAAGAACAGAGCAGCCTGTATCCTAAATAAAGGAGATTTCTGGACCAAGACAATGGGAAAACCTCTACTTTCGTGTGGAAACACCAATCTGAAGCAGCCAGGACTGCTTCAGAAATGGCACTTTCCCATGTCTGATTCCTACGGGAACTGGGCTTCCAAGCTTCACCTTCCTCTCATTCACATTTGAATCCTGCCTACAGCAACTGAATTAATAGCTAATAACAATGCATTCACTCAGCAGATGCACACGCCATTAACTGAATTCCATGTCATCACCTTTCACTAATCCTTATTTTATTCAGTCTCTTGGTGCTTAGAACTTATTTAACCACAACCAAAGTTTGACGGCATCTTTTGCTGCCAAAGCCATGACTTAATCCATGCACTGTAAAGCACCACTTGGGAGAGTGAACAAAAGTAACAATAATAATGAAAAAAAACAGAATAGCTATTTGGAATAAGTTGATTTCTTTTCATCTCCTTATCTCTGAGTGTCAGCAGCTTACACATTTTAGCATCACGTGCAGTAATTAGACTTCAGTAACAGCTAATCACAATAATAAGACAAGTTCTCATCATCGTAACACCTCTTCCTCTGCCAATTCAAGCAGTGATCATAATCAATGAAAGCACTCTACAGCAGCTTCTACCCTGTCCTGCAGCTTATGAATTCAAGCAATGCTGTCAGCCAAGAGAACTTCCTTTTTAAATTTTGGAAACCTAGCGTCAATGGAAAATTTGCCTTGTATTTCAAAATAACAAAACATTCCTATTAAACATTCCCCTGACAGGCAGAAAATCCACAAACTTGTTTATGTGACCTGGAATTTGAAATGTAATTCACAAAAATACACCAATTAGCTACCCTTAAGTAAATAACTATGAATCTAATCCATAAAAACTTGCTAAGCACCATGCAATTCAATCCAAGCTGAAAGGACTCCATCCATCAACGATGCTGTTTCTGGAACAGGCAGAACTGAACAAGAACAAAGACACAGTCTAAAAGGGTCTAAAGTGGAATGGATACAAAAGTAGGTGTTTCACCTTGCAGAGAGGGAAGATGAGACCACAAAGGCTGCTGGGGTTGGGATAGGGTAGCAGACCTGACATGGAGAGGTGCGAGAAGGCAGAGAAGCTGTGTGCAAGGTCAGGTCCAAGCCTGAGCATTAGTCCTAATGGTATAACATCCCTTGAAGAATGCGGTCCCAAAACGTATATTTTAGTTATTCTAATTTGTAGGCGTTGGCTCTGCAGCAGCTATTCTGTTTTTCTGGGGAGGAGAACTTGTCTTGCATTTCTGGTGTGATGAGATTTAGGCCTGGGAGTGCATTTGTTTCTCAGGAAAGGACCAAGCAGAGTTCTCACTGTTTATTGACACCCACTGTGAGGCATAATTTTGCAATTATAAAACTCCCAAGAAACTCAAAAGCCTCTGTGTAGTGCAGAGGACCCTGCATCCATGAGAAGTGCATCTGATCTTCAAAGCTACCACTTTGTGTTAACAAGGAGCCCATTAAAAGCTCGTGCTTTAAAAAGCAGTTCATAGCGTACTGTCTTAACACAAGTGGGTATTTTGGGAAAGAGACTCAGAGATAAGCAGCAAAATTAAGTAAGGCCTTGACAAAGAAGACTTTAAATGTAATTACTAATGTAATTGTTTTCCGAGATGCAGCTCTTCTCTGCACTGTACAAGAACCAAAATAATTGACCCTTAATTTTAGCAGAAGAGCTTCTGCTCATCTAATCCAGCACGAGTGCTCGTGTCTGATTAGCACAGGATGAATTGAATCCTGAGAGCAGAGCTCCTGCTACAGTGTTTTGTCTGTTCTCTTCCCAGATCGCATTCTGCTACAGATTTCTACATTTAGATGACAGATCTGGCTGCTGTCTGTGGGATTCACCTAGCTGCAACTGCACATTGATTAGCAATTGCCTTGAGGAAATTCAGAGTATCCAGGCAACCAGGAGGAGGCCGCAGATACAGCATCTGGATCGGAAGCAAAACACAGGCAATGAAAGAGATCTCCAAGAAATTAACCTACAATATATGCAAATACAATTTGCCTTAAATAGTGGATTCTCTGTCAATTTTTGCAGTTATTAATGGTGAGGTTAACTGAAAGATTGGACTGGCTTTCTTGTTAAATTAGTCAAAATGTCACAATATGCGTATGTCCTGGGTTCAGCAGCAGCAGTCATTTTTCTCCTTCTCAGTAGCTGGTGCAGTGCTGTGTTTTTGACTTTCAGCCTGGGAACAGCGCTGATAACACCGATGTTTTTAGTTGCTGCTCAGTAATGTTTACTCTGACCAAGGACTTTGTGAGTCTCATGCTCTGCCAGGGAGGAGGGGAAGCCGGGAGGAAGCAGGGACAGGACACCTGACCCAAACTAACCACAGAGGTATTCCATACCACAGCACGTCATGCCCGCTATATAAACTGGGGCAATTACTCAGAAGGGCTAGATCACTGCTCAGTCAGGCTGGGTATTGGTCAGCGGGTGGTGAGCGGTTGTATTCTCTCCCCTTGTTATTTCTCTTATCATTACTATTATTGGTGGCAGCAGCAGTGGTTTGTGTTATACCTTAGTTACTGGACTGTTCTTATCTCAACCCGTGGGAGTTACATTCCTTTGATTCTCCTCACCATCCCTCCGGGAGCGGGGCGGGGGGGAAGGAAGTGGGGGGAAGTGAGCGAGTGGCTGCGTGGTACTGAGTTACCCACTGGACTAAAACCATGACAGCATATTACATTTTCTGTCTGAAATTTAGCATACACTCTGATTACTTTCCTTATAGGCAATTGCCAGCATAGTAGAAAGACACCTACAGATAAAATCAGTCTCATTTATCCTGATTTATCCTATGTTGAGACATCACAAGGTATTGCCACACGCTACTGTTAATGCTCGTGTAAAGCTGCATCTAAGCACATTTAATGCATGGAAAAAATATCTAAAACAAAGCAAAGACATACAGAAGCAGTGAGACCTTGGTAACATGGCGGGGGGTTGAAACTAGATGATCTTAAGGTACTTTCAACCCAAACCATTCTATGATTCTATGAGGCAGAAGACGGCTACGGAAGCTCAGGGTGTTTCCTGAGCCCACCTGTATTACAGTAACAGCTATATCCACTTGCAAATAGATAAAAAATATTAGAGAATATAAATAAGCATGTGCTTGTGCATGATTTATATAGAGAAGTGGAAGCTTCCTTCAGGTTTATGCAGAGGGGAGAAGCAGCTGGAAAACACTATCTAGCACAAGGCTGCTGGAATCAATACCACGTTAAGCCATTGCAATATACAACTCTTCTTCTTGCAGATACTTAAAATATTTATCTGTGTACTTCCACCTCGAGGATGTGTCACACTAACACCTTGCCCTTCCAGAATGTAGCGATCTCCGCAGCAACAGGGAAATGCCACAGCTCAAAGAGGCCAGATGCCTCCTGGTACAGAAAGGATGCACAGCTGCATCAGAGCTGGGTAACGACAGTGAGGAGTAGCTACTTCTAGAGAGTCTTGAGAACATCCAGTACTAAGAAACCACGCCAAAATGTGCCTGGCTGCCACCTATCAAGGGACTAGTACGAACAGCCTTCAGCGCTTCATCAGACTGTGGTTAGAGACTAAATAATCCCTTAATACCCCCTGAAAACTAACTTAGGAGAAAAACAACTAGTTCACTATATATTTTTTGCCAGAGGTGTTTGGGAACAACCTTTTTCCCCAACATTTTTGTTTTTAAATGCATCCAAAACAATGAGAAGCGGGACTGCTAATGAACAATTTCAGACAGAGCTCCCACTGAGAAAGTGCACGGAGAGAAGCTGATCAGGAATGCCATGGGAAATTCTAAAGCACTCTAAAACCATATCAGATATCTGATTATTTGCTTTTAGAGAAAGACAGTTACTCAGTTACCACTTTACCTGTTTGCAGAATGCAGCACTGCCATCAGATGACACCTTAGTATAGCAACACTCATGCTTAACACTGATCATCGTGCGCATGCTCAAGAAAGTGTCTTTTCTTACTGGTGGTTTAAAAAACCATGACAACAACAACAAAAAAGCAAAGTATAAAAGCCAAAGATAGAACAGGAATCTTTCTTCAGTGCACAGATTTTAATAAGTGCATATTCAACATGATACATTGCAATGGTACTAAAGGAGCCGCTATGATTTATTGAGTCAATCTGCAGTGTGGAGACAATAATAAGCGGATCTTATCTCATTAAGCAGAACATGTTGTTCTACTGCACGGACATCCCCAGCATCTGTCACCCTTTCTTACCCCATCTTCCTATCATGTTTTGCATGCCACAGACACAGATTTCCTATCAAGGCTGTACCAAGTTGGTGAGACCCACAGGCTGCAAAGACACCAGAAGACCAGCAAAGAAAAAATAGCCATTTTGCTAAAGCAGTTGGGGGAGCAGGGCTGCTGCAGAGAAACCCAAGGAGAGCTAGAACATCAGAAATCAGGCTAAAGGCATCTTAATTTGAAGCATGTTGCTGAATACACCTCTCTACTTCAGCTGACATTCTAACTGCACTCTTAAGATAATTTATTACGCTCATTAAGTCCCACAATCAAAGACCCTGTCTACAGGAGCTAGTTTTATACACTTTAAAAATGTTAGCAGGTCACCCCATTACGTCTTAGTCATGAGACTAATGCAGATTACTTATTACTTCTCTTGGCAATCACATAACACTTGTCCTGAGAATGAAAGATGATGCCTTGACAATAATACTCTATAATGTAATAACCCTTCACATGTTATAAAGTGCAGCACTTTTTCATCTGAGGATCACTAAGTGCTGGGCAGGCATTCACTAATACAGCCTTGCCAGGTCCCAGTGACACAGCTATCCCCCCCTTCAAAATTCAGACACAACACTAATATCCCTATGTGTCTCTGCATAGCACCCATCTCCACGTCTGCATTCAGCACAACCATCTGAAATACCATCACTTCCACTCTCTCCCTCCTATTTGTAATAGCAGATAACTGCAGGCACCAGATATCTGATGAAATATTAATGAAGAGAGGAATAAGTGCTGTTTTAATATTCTCCAGGCCAGTAGCATGAAGTATAAGAGCAGTTACCTCATCTGTCCAGAGCCACTGAGCAGATGCTGAAGAAATGAGAATAAAATCTAGAAGCTGTGGTTCTGCTCTTCCTTGGGATCCCTGTGAGAGTTCACAACTCAAATGCAGGAGTAATTGCTAAATAATTAGTAATCTACACAATTACTTCCATGCATCCATCGGTATTTTATGCCTTGACAGAGCAGTCAATAAATGCCTGAGATTACAATTATCATGATTTCCTACTCACCAAAGACCTAAACAATGTACAGTCTAAAAAGATTTTTCCCTTCCTAACTGTCAACAGTAATTACTAACTGGCTTGAGCATCCTGGGTGAAGCTTTACCAGAACACATGTGGTGCCAAAAGCACCAACACTGGGGCAGCATCACAGCTTTGGGCAGGTCTTCCAGGATTTCAGCTCCAGCTCCTGGACTCATGTCATCAGCATGAAGTTTTCAATAGGGGAAAACCCCAGGAGTTTCTAGGTGTTATGTTTAAAGTCACCATGTTAAAATTGGAATTGAAAACCTCAGGAATTAAAGATTTCAAATGTCCTGTGCTATCCGATGACAATTTTTGGAGCATTTTGGGTGCAGAACACACCAGGCAGGTCACAGATGACCAGAAAAGCAACTGCCATGCCTGCATTCACCAGGATATCAATAAAAAACTGCCCAGAGGAACCAATTTGCTGTGCACCAGAACAAATAATACTGACATTGTGCAGCCCAGTAGGTAGGCAACACCTTTTTTGTCCTATTCAGCTTGCAATTTCTCTCTTTGCAATTAGAGCATTTCCAAAACCCAGGTTATTCTTTCAAAACCGGATACACTCTCCTACTCTTTTATGGTTTCCAACTGTTCTCTTCTGCCTCATCTTTTTTTTTCCAGATCAATAGCATCCATATCAGCGTCAGTCCTGTGTATTACTCCTCTTCTGATGGCTCCCTGTTTTCTAATCTTTCTCTCCAGAAGTTCTCTTCAGTAACTGTTACTAAACAGATGCTTGTGCTATGTCTTCTCCTGCAAGGTCTTCCCCAGTGCCAGTATCCAGGTGGCTTTATGCCTTCAAGAGGCAAACAAATGTCATCCAGTAGCGCCAAAACTTTACTTTGATCATTTGGGTCAGACTTCCTCTCCAGGCTGAAACAGAGCACACAAATACAGGGCATACCTCCATCTCCTGCACCACCACATGCAGATGCTTACAAGTTAAGGGCCAGAAGGGACCTTGGGACCATCCTGATCCCAAACCATCAGCCTGCTTGAGCCATGTGAGCTTGTGACTGCTGGGCACATGAAAACTTCCCCATTCATCATCTCCATGATCCATTTCATAGCATTCCCCTTCCTTCAACTCTAAATTACCTAATCTAAACCTAAATAAAACCAAACCATTCCATGAGTCTATGAACTATGTTATAATCAAAAGCAACCCTGTCTTTGCAACTGATTCCTACTCAGAACAATAGGTAGCATTATTAATAATAAAAGCCATGAATTAAAGCTATTGTTTTATTGTTCTTCAAGAGAGATAGAGAAGATTATTTCCTTTTTTTGGGGTTCCATCCTTCTGGTTCAGAATAAGCCATCACTGGCAGGGGCAAAAATACAGTCAACAATGGTGGTGCACTGAAAATCTAAAAAAAAAAACCCAAAAAAAAGAAGGGAGCAAAATGCAGCATAAACCAAATTATAATTAAAGGAATCTAAGACTATAAAGCTGGGCGATAAACTTAAGATTTGGATATTAGAAGTCTAACTTACTTTGTGGTCTTTATAGACAAAATTGCTGCATTGAGACTGAATCACACCATCTCCGAAGAGCTAACCAAGACTAACACTGTCTTGATCAATACAATTGTAAAATAAGATTTCCAAAAAAGCACAACAAAGCCATTAAAGAAATCTCAGAAGGCAGCAAAATAATTTCTTGAAGCTCTAAGTGAAAAATGAACTTTATTTATTTCACATTACAATCAAATAGCAATGTGTCTCGATGCACATGTGTACACATGCATCATCATTATTGGCTTTATTCTTATTGATTTTTCCTTCCATGGGCCAGCTCTCCAGAACCACTGTGCACCAGCGTCACCAATGTCAAGAAAGGAAAGACGCTTCTCAGCACTTCTGACAGATTATTCCCTTAAAGTTCAGACACTTCTATCACCCACAGAAATGAAATACGCATTAGACTTCTGAGAAATCAACCTCATCTTCAGTAACTCAGAAGAGCAACACCACATGAAATCTAAACAGTTTAGCTGCTGCTGCATGTAATCACATAAGCAATGAAACAACCACGTTATAACTATCCCAGATGGGTACAGCACTTCCTGAAAACCAATTCCCAGCATGTCCCAGGAGCCAGCTTACAGACAGTTACCCATTTTGTCTTTCCAAGTGGAAAGGTCACCAGAACAAATACGATCAGGATCAGGAAGCAATGGTGAGGCCCTTTTTGCTGATCTATTTCGAGCACCGTGACAAAGAAAACTAATTTAGTGTTATAATTAGAAACACAGAGAGGAAAAAGCTCATTTTGGAGAAGTGCTGCTGCTGGAATGTTAACATTGGTGCTGATGCTGCTAATCAGCTCGAAGAGGTGGAGGAGTGAAACCAAGTTATACATTTAGCATCCTCATGCAAACCAGGTTTCACACTGCAATTGTGAATAAGTGCAAGGTTTAAAGGTGACCCTACAAGGGAGTTTTTAAACAAACAGTGTTTGGAGGCATTTTTAGAGCTAGAAAACCAAACCCGCATGTCACAATCTTTTTTGTTCATATTTGATGACTATTTTTCAAAGACCGTTGGCTGTTTGTGTGTAGTTCATATTTTGAAATGTATTTCGTGTTTCTTATTAATGGCTGCAAGAATAAGTTTCTTCCAACTTCTAATAATTACAGAAAGACCCAATGAACTTCTTGCAAGTGAAAATATGACATGAATGAGCTGGAGTACACTGGAAGGACCTTCAAACCTGTAACATTTCTTTTCGTTGTCTTCTCAAAAGGTACATTTGAAGGTTCTTCAGGGAGTAAAAATATATAAAATAAAAAGTAAAACAAAATTATAAATAAAATAAAAACACAACAAAAAGCAAACACACAAAAACCCCAAACAAAAACCAAAAGGAGTTTTCAATGTAAAGGGGATACAGATTGCAGATTTAGTTACACAAATCTGGCCAATTTGCCTTGCATTTCTCTGGAAGTCAAAGCTCTCTTTTTCCCTGCTCTCACCCTGGTGACATTTCAGTGCCCCTTGGCTGTCTCACTGCTGTTGTTTGTAAAGCTGTGCTGTAAAGAGAATCAACACAATGACTGAAGTTAGAAGCAATTATCCAAAAAAAAGAAGACAAAAAAAGGCCAAAAGCAGTGCATCATGTAACTGCATAGTGAGAGACAACTGGGTGATGAAGGATGTGTACTCAGGGAAAATGAAGGGAAAGAGAGACAGCAGGAGGGCAGAACAAGTCAACAGGAGATGAGCCATAGAGCATACAGAGAACAGATGCATCTTCCCTCACTGCCTCTCTGTGTTTCCTCAGTATTTCTTTACTGGATTTCATATTAGATATTCCTGCCTTACTGATGTTTGTCTTTTGAGGTAGTCAACTTGGAAGGAAAAGGCAAAAGCACAGCAATACTGGGATTCCCTCTCAGGTTACACACAGACAAGGGAAGTAGAGCACTAGGAAGGAAAGCAAGGTCCTCACTTCAGCTGGTTAACTCAAGGGAGGGTGATGCAAGTCTAGTGTGCTACCACAGTTATTTTAAGTGCTTTTTCACTGCCTGTGGTTCCATACCTTCATAAGTTCCTACTTCCAGAAGGGTCCCACTTCGCTCCAACTCCAGAAACTCCTCCACAGTCAGAAAGTTATAGTCCACACCAGGCACTTCTCCTTCTCTTGGAGGGCGGGTTGTGCCTGAAAGATAAAATTAGCACCTTAGTATAGTTGCTTTCTTCAAGATGTAAAAGAGACAGTCAAAAATGATCATAAAGATACAACAGTGTCTGTAAAATACAGCTCTGTGAACCAGACAGAGCAGTGTCAAAAGACTTCAGTTAGGAGCCCATGTGAAAACAAGACAAGACAGATCTTGAGCTGTCGATATGAGTTGTTCCCACCAAATCCAATGTTTTTTACATTCTCAGAAAGGCTGCCTGGCAAAGAAATCTTCCATTTCACATGCAGGAGCACAGCTGGAAAGGTTGGTGTCTGGGAATATGTCAGCAATTACCTGCCTGCTATTAGCACAATCTCTCATATGTGAGCTTCACTAAAATTGCAGACTGCATTTTCAGAGAAAGAAACTTCTTTCTAGTGTCCATTATTTCTGATATCACTTTATCTCACAAAATATTCTTAAACTATTAAGAAGAAATAAGACCCTTCCTCCCTTATTTCTTCTTAACATTTTATCTCTGTGTACCCTGAGAGTTTTGATGCACCATTCACACATGCTCGCTAAGGAGACAACCTGCAAACTCTTCTCACAGAAGTTCACCTCAGTTGTTCATTTCAGTTCAAGAAATACCTTTTCTTTTGAGCAATAATTCACACTGCATCTCTCTCTAGCACTCGACCATTTAAACAGCATCCATGGAAAGCAGGGCTCTGATCACTTCTACTCTGCCAGCTCTGAAACTCTTCTCCCTTCTGACCAATTTGCAGGCCTATGAAGCATGGTATAAGATGAGTCATTTCATGACTTTTTGCTAAGGTGGCTTGGGCCACTGCATTTTAGGTCACTGAGCACAGCTTAATTGGTAAGGATCAATTTCTGTTCAATAGCCTTTATTTCCGTGACTCTGGGGATAGGAGATGGCTGGATTCTGTGCATCCAAGAATAAACATAAATGACAGATTTACAGACGGTACAAGAAACAACTTTGGAAGAAACAGCAGTGTTAGAGTTGGAAGTGTCCAAGTGCTGTGGCTGCAACCAATCTGCTGGCTTGGGAATAACTTTAGAGACGTAGAAACAATGCCTAACATTTAATGAAGCATGATTTCTCACTTCTGTGGGACTCCTCTGGCCCCTGGGCTGGGCCTTATCAGTGTGTACAATTTATGGAACCCTCTATGAAAGGACTGAAGAAAGTATGAAGAAGTTGAGCTTCTGGAAACTAATTGGGAAGATTCCAGCTCTCAGAAGTTGAAAGAGCGTAAATTTACCATGCCTGCATCTGGCAAATGTTTTCCTCAAGTGCCAGGGAAGCGGAAAGTCTGCTTATGCCCTATTCATCTGAGAGACTGTTCAAGAGGTCGGTCATGATAGTGTGACACCCTTGAAAGACTATGACTAGATTAATTTCCTTGACAGACATCCACTTTCTCTAACATCCTCCATTCCTTGATTCAAAATAGAAATTCACTCTTCTTAAATTATTTACCATCAGCCTTCTATGGTCTATAAGCTCCTGTTCTTTTTCTACCATTCCTTCTCTTTGAGTTGGATGAATGGGCAAAGGCAGGAGGAGGAAAGGCAAAAAAGGAGATGGAAATGGTCACGGGTATCTTCACCCTACTAGCAGAATAAATCATTACTAATTGAAAAGATTTGATTTTTCAGTGCTTGTATTCTTGAATCTTTACAGTAAGATTGCAGCGATTTTTACTGAGTGGTTTGTAACAGAGGATGGATGTATTTCACAGATCTAGATCAAGGAAAGACTGGAACTGCACCACACGTCCTTCTCTTCCCAAGTTCCTGTGTTTTCATCTAAAGGCAGGCAGCAAAGCCAGGCAGGCAATGCCCACACAGATCCCTCCCTGGCATGCAAGGAGTGTGCATGCACCCAGAAGGTGGGATGAAGGGTCACAGCATCTCCTCCCTGAGCACCATCACTGTTCAGGCAGTGAGGACCCTCACTAGAGCATCGTGGCTGTAACCACTGAAAGCTTCCTCTAAACCAGACCCACATGAGAGGGAAGGAAGAAGAATTAAAAGCCTCAGCAATAAGTACATCCTATGATGTGCTGTAGCCGTCCCATGCCTGGAGCACAATGGAAGGGAGAATGAGTCTCTGTAGTGCTCCTCATCCAATGAATGCACCAGTCAAACGTCACCCCGAGCCATGCTGCACGCAAGCCGAATGACAGGGACATACTTTTTCCCAGTAACTGACAACACACATTCAGGAGACACAAAGATCAGGGAACTTCAGGACTCATTTTACTTTATCTTTTAAACCCCTTCTTTTCTTTATCATTCCACAGAGAATATTTATTAATAATTTTTTTCCTTCTGAATTTTTATAGCGATGAAATTGCAGTCAGCAGTTTCCTAGCGCTGGCTGCCTATTTGACATGACAATTATATCTCTGCCGTAATTCCTCTGAGCCATTTTAATGGATCTATTTGTTTCATTTCAGTGTTCTTAATTTCCTGAATATGTTCAAGTCGAAAAATCGCAGATGTGCTCGCTATCGGCGCGATTGCCTGCAACACAGGCTGAATGCATTAGAAACGCCAAGTCGCCGCATAAAAGAAAAACATTACATCACAGAGATAACATTTGTCACCTCGCGTGGGTCCTCAGCAACAAAACCAGACAGCAAATAGAGGGGAAAATAAAACCTACACTGGTTAGGATATCTTATCTGGGCAAAGGCGAAAAACCCAACAACTTCCCATGTTGCTGTCGAGAGCAAAGATTGCTTGCAGATGCTCGGGCTGTTATCCTGCTTCACATCTGAGCAAGTGTTACTGAATGCGATTCAGAAGGGCAGGGGGAAGGGAAAACCCGCCTCCGTTTTTCTTGTAGCAGAATGACAGGCTGCCGGCTGGACACACGCCTGGCAGATGGCATTTCAAAGAGTTTTCATGAACCATCTGGGATGTGTACAATGATTACAAACCACATTACAACAAAGCCAGAAGGGTTGCTTCACAAGGAGGGTGGGGGGAGAGGGCAGGCAGAAAGAAAGGGTGAAAGAAAAGAAAACCAAAAGAGGCATAAACAAAACTCGGTGACTTTTCCCAGGCTCAGGACACTACAAATGATCAGCATCTTCTTTCACCGGGAGCCCTTCCACAGCCTGAAACAACTGCTCAACTACTGCACAGTATGTGTGTGCACAGCCCAACACCACTGCAGGCTGCTGATAAACTCCAAATTGTAATTAAGTCTCCTATCATTAATGTGACTTAATTATGTACAGAGCATAGTGTGTGTGTGTCCTCCCTTTAAACTGCATTTCAGCATCCTTACTGAGGGATGGTCATCACTAAAAGAGACGGCTATGGAGATGACTGCACATTTTATCAGAGCTAACGGCAGGTCAGACCGCTGCTAATGGCAGAATTAATTGAGCACAGTGAGTGCTGTAGATGGCCCAAACAAGAGTTAAGATACTCCACTAGAAAAGGCAAGCCAATCATATTTCAATACGTTAACCCGCCTGCCACGTTTGCACTGAAATATTAAGTGGCATCAAATCTTATTGCCATTAGGTAGCAATTTAGTTAATTAATTTGAGCTATGTCCCAGTGTGTGACTAGCTCTGAATTGCTAATGCTACAAGAAGAAGGAACTGGAGGAGAAACCGAGTGGTTACCAACTCCTTCTGCACATTTAATGGTTCATAAAATTTCACTCTTATTTGGCTAGAATGCCCCACAACATATAAAACTAGCTAGAGACATTAAATTGACAGAGGAATTGCTCAAATCTGCTGCAACCACAGCAGACTTAAGAAAATAAATAAAAACCCCAAAGCTACTGGTTAGCATTGCAGGTTTTACCTTCTCTTGTGGTCTGAGGAGGTAATGCAACATATAACGTGGGTGGCTCAGATACCAGGTGTTGGTTTGGTTATTACATCCAAGCTAGCTGCATCCCAGTTTATTGATGCACCACTAACGCTTGGGCCACAGAAGAGGGATTTCATCATGGGCTGAAGACCAAACTTGAGAAACTACTTTTAGACACAGATAAATTTGCCCAAGCAGAGCCCAGTGGTGTACTTAAGTTAACTAAATTAAATCTTGTCATCCATGCCTACAAAAACGGAGCTGTGGCTCAGATGTACTGATGACTATCAACTAGTATTCTGAATAATTTAAGTGCCAATTTAAAAGACAAATAACTGCTGCTGTTGTGTTGCCTATCAACCACACTGACAATTACCCAACATGAGCCTCAATTATATAGTCTGGACAGATTGTTAATATGTGATTCAGGGGCTGTTCAGCTACTTATCAATCTATGAGGGTCTCATGTTAAGCTGTTAATAGCCACTGATGCCCTGCTGCTAAATTAATCAAAATCTTGCCTATTGTAATCTAAAAATAAGACTTCAAAGGGGTTGTAGTCACTTCAATTACTTTCTTGTTAAAACTGTAACAGTTCTTGAGCAGTAATTCTGTTACCGTACACCAAAATAGCCCCTAGCAAGTCATTTAGAAGTTGACCTCTCCAGTGCAGAACACCTATATCTTCCAGTTGCAAAACAATGATTTCTACAAACTCCTTATCCAGTTCCACTGGCTGGCAGTGATAATCTCATGAGCCACCAAAATACAGCCGATCAAAACCAAGTCATTTGCTTCTTATCTCTCAATGACCACCTCCATTTGACAACAAATGTGTGAGCTGTACACTCAAAGTAATGATATACTTGCTACAAGCATATTTTATACAAACTCAAGGCACTGATGATTACTAACAGGGAACAGAAGTATAGTAAATAAGGTTTTAATGTGAAGTGTGCAGAGATACTACTGACTCATGAAGCTGCATTGCCAAGTTGTTGTGGGGCTTTGCCAAGAGACTGTTTCCAGGTGGCTTAGAAGTAAGGATGCTTTTCTTGTAATTGCTCGCAAAACCTGGTATTTCAGTCCTTGAGTCTTCATTCAGCAAGAGTCAGATTTTCATTCAGCAGGAAGAGTCTGCTCTTATTACCTACAATGAAAAAAATCTTCCTCTACCGAGGAAGAAACATAGTAGAAAAACAGCCCCCTTCCTTCTACATAGTGTTTAGAGGTCACCTTCTTCCCTCATGTCACAGGATAATTTGCAGAGCCTGCTTTGGCTCTCCTGCATCTGTCACCTATGGTGCCAGATAACTGCAAGGCAGGACAAACCTCACAGATCTGCTAACGGCGAGCAGAGAAGGGAAAAGACAGAGACAACCTGGTCTGTCTCCAGAAGAGGGAACCTGATTAGCAGCCAAGCTTAAGTCAGAGCTTATCTGCAGCGCAGTATTAGAAGCAGCCTTATCTACACGAACAAAAAATAAAGTGTAACCTGTCTTTAAGAAAACATTGCACACAGAACTACTTCATCTCATTGACTTCCAGAGTTATCCAAACTAATGCTACTGGTTTTTTTCCAACAGCAGTAAAAGGAACTGTATTTGGACACTGCTATACTATATGCTATATACACGTGTGATCCCACTTTCCTATAGTAATAAGTAATTTATAGTTATAACTACATGAAAATAGGAAGGTTCCAGAGAGGCGTGCTCTGTCACAAACCAAAACATGCTTAACTTATAAATGCAATTTTCTCCTGAAACTCCAAACTTGGGAAGCTTACTCTGGGATTTTCAATGTCTATCCCTTCACTAGCCAGTGACTTGATATCTATAAACCACAAGAATGAGACAAGCATTCAAAGTGTCAGCAGCTGAGTAGAAATTCAGTCCAAAGGAGAATGTGGTCTGTCATGAGAAATTAATTCACAGCTCTGTTAATGATGCATGCGCAGGAACAGATGCTGATTGACTCTTCCTGGCCACACAGATAACTGCAGCTCTAAAAGCAACTTTCTGTCATGATGGTCAGCAAGAATGACTGATTAAACCCAGAAAACAGCTGACCAAGGCAAACCTGTCTTTCTACAGACACATTTCAGAGGAATGCATTCTGTGGCTGTGGTCTAAAGTAATTTTCCTTCTACAGGGGGAGGTGGAAGGGATTTGTACAAAGAGCTCACTATCTCCTCTTACCAGCCTTTCCAGCCACACTAAGGTCCCAAAGCTGGGTCCCCCAGGAGCAGCTTGAGAGGATCCCCTCTTGCTCAAAGGACTGTGCCAGCCACGCAGACAAGTAACGGCAGGTCAACCCTCAGTGCATGTGACAGCCATCCTCACCCTTTCCGAGGCACCACATCCAATTGCATCTCCCTGTCCGTTTCTCTCAAAGAAGTACTGACTGCCTGGAGTCTCCTTGGGGAAATGATTCAGCCAAGCCACACAGCAACAGCTCAGAGTTTGTATACTCTCCAGGCACCAAGTTATTTTTGTCCCTTTTAAATCTATTTTGGGTATTTCTGTGGCCTTAACTGCCACTGAGTAAGAGCACTGATAATCTTCAACACATTTATCCTTACAGCGTTTTGAGGTAGAGAAAGTGAGTTTGTTTCCATTTTATAGCACAAGATCAGCCAGACCCAGACTCTCAAAGGTTTTCAGGAGCCTAATTCCAGAGAAATCAATGGGATTTAGGAAACCCTACAGATCAGCATCAGGCCCTAAAAGATCAAAAGGGACAAAAATAACTTGCTGCTGCATTGGGGCTTTGCAAGCTTGCCTGTATGTGTCACCAAACATTATGCCATGACTACATATAGCCAATTAAGCATGAGGCAGTTTACTTTTGACTGTAACATCAATTTAAAGATACTGATAGTTACCTGATGACTAGAAGAAGTAAAGGTAAAAATCCCTGCCACATCCCCCAAGAAAGCCACTTAAAAAGGACCTAAGGACCAATGCCAAGTATTCAGATTCAGCAGCACCTCCATGACCTGAGAATGCACTACTGATGGTGCTACTGCAGTGTAGCAGCTGCTAATGCAGCTACAACCTCTCCATGCGTGCTTCAGAGCATTTATTTGCTTGCTTCTAAGGAAAAAAAGAGCATTCTGTCATCAAATAAAACATAAGAAATAAATGCTCTTGGGTTCGCAATAGCAGCAGCTCGCTTTCTGGATCCCTCTCTTTGAGTGATTGCTGTTACCTCACCAGACACCTGCAGCCAAATCCCTCTCATTTCCCACGAGGTGGGACACCCACCAAGAAGATTAAACTTCATGAACTAATGAGTTTGCCATTAATCTTGTGTTCATGGAGTCCAACAGCATGACATCCACTAATTGAAATGGTGAACTACTGATGAAAAAGCAAACTATGTACCTCCTTGGTGAGAAGACCTTAGCTGTAACGACACACAATTTTATTCTAATATATGGATTAGTGTAATAAAGTGCAATTTTATAAATCAATAAAGCTGTAGTAATGAGATTGCACTGTAATGTTCTGCTTTTAAATATTGGCACAGAAGTGAATGAAAATTGCCATTTGTGTGTGTATGTGACTTATAGGAAGTTGAATTAGTTAAAAGTAAATTAGCATGGTGATTAGATACTTGCATTTATATTCAGTTTCTCTCATATATGCATTTTTAGAAGTCTAGATAACGCTCGACGATGACACACACCTTTAATTCAAAAGGACCACTTTTCTTCTATGTAAAAATTGTCCTAGCTACATTCAGTAGAAATTCTGTTCCTCTTTGAAAAGGCTAAAGCTGAGGAGGGTAAATGAAATACATACACTGGTTAATTACAGAGCACCCTTATTAACTGGTTATTTTTAATCTCACAGAACATTCATTACAGATGATCTCAACCCAAGCCTAACCTGATTGCTGCAGTTCTCGCTCAGGGGCTGCCCCACATCAGTCATCTCAAGCCCTACCACACAAAGGCACAGCAGTGCTCTATGCTGCATGCCCAGAACAGCTACGGAAAAGCACAGTGTGGATTAAGATGACTATTGCATATGAATGTGCACATCCATATTAAATACCACAAGCCAAAGGTATTAAAATCTACTTTGAAATAAGTCATGGGAGATGTGGGATGTAGGGTCGCCCCCACACAAACACCACTTTTAATCAAATACCTCATTGTCTTATTTGTACTTTCACATTATAGCAAGTAGTTTGGCTGGGCTACAACTCATCTTGTTTTATACCTGCTTTTTTCATGGCTACTTGCAAAGGTATCTGATTTTAGAAACTGCCAAAGAGAAGATGTAGCCCAGTCTGAGAGTTTCATAAGTCAAGGGCTAGCATCAAAATCAACCTCTGAACTGGTCAGTAGAGGCACTCAGCTGCTTAGAAACAGAACACCCATCAGTTCCCTGTCAGTTCCCTTGGGTGAATGGCTCAGCTTAAGACAGTGTAGAATTAAAAATTGGTTTTCATGAGCTATTGGACCTTCATGTGGCTTGGTACAAGTTTTGAGTAGGGCATATTTAAGTAGAATAATAGAATAGGTAAAAACCGAACTGCATTTAAACCTTTTGCTTAATGTTGGAGACAGAAGACTGGGAGGAGAGGGCTTTAGGAAGGATGAGCGGCTGAGACAGCAGTCGGAACTGCGCATACTAGAAACCCTTGCAAGATGAATTTCCAAGTCACAGAGCAAAGCCAGATACAAAACCATCAAGTCACATACGCTGAGTTCACAGGCTTTCCAGGAAAACTTTAGGGTTTTGGGAACATTGCACACAGTCCACCTCCCCCCCATGAAGTACTGGAACAATTTCCCAATTTGGTGGAAGAAGTGGAATCTTAAAGCAGAAATACAGTGAACAAGAACGCAATGACCAGCTTTAGATTGGATTCTTACAATAAAATACTGAAAACTTGTTTGGGCAACATATGTGGCTATTGTAACCAAAGAAAGAACAAAAAAACACATCAGAAACTACTGTTATCTATATACGTGTAGATCTCTCTCACAGTGAGATTAACAGTAGATTTTCTCAAGAGCAAGACCACTTGTTTGTTCCCCACAACAGCACTACTACACAAGCTGCCACAACTATTAGAAGGAAAAACTTAACCTCTTTTCTTTAAAACTTGGATACCAAAAAATGTTAATCTCCCAAACCCAAGATAGTGCAATTTCTATTTTACTTCAAGGGTTCAGATGTGTTCTATGAACAGATATTGTAATTAAGCTCATAACAAATGGAGTATCCAACCCAGACTGAACACCTGTGGCATTTCAGTTCAGGTTTTATCCAAAGACAATGTTTGCTTTTGACAGCTGCACAAGTATGTGCACATTTATCCATGAAAAGATATTCTGCACTTTAAAGCCATAGTAATAAATAAGAGATTATTTGATGTCCAGCTCAGCTGCTTCAACAAAGACTGCTTACCTCCCTTGCTGTTAGCCTTCTGAGGCTGTATGTACCGCTAAGTACAACAAAATGTGGGTCATCCCTGGTTGGATGTGATATAAAACTTTCTGTTGACTTTAACTGCCCTTCTAGCAGACCTTTAATTTGCAGTTAAAAGTCTTAGTAAAACACCTCATCTAACAGCATGTGCCTAAAACTAGATCAGTTCATTAGTTTAATCTCTATAAAATTTTACCATAGAAAGAGTCACATAAAACACACACAATTTTCTGAGGCATTGCCCAAAGTGTGTTTCAGTGATCGCCTCCAGTCTACTGAAAAGAGAAACTCTGAGAGATTTTTTCCTTGTAAAAACCAAAACAACAAAACACCATTCCACAACACTTTACAGGACATCAATACAGTTATTTAAACCCATGTTTTTCCCTGAACAGTGTACACAGGAGATACTGCCTCCACAGTACGCTTTTTCCCCTAGCCTAGAGCTCCAAAATGCTATAAACCTAATGGACTTCCAGCTGTGATAACCTCATCACACTCTTGGAAAGCCATGAGTCTCCTGTGGCTCTTCAATTTCTAGCTCTGCCCACTCACAAGCCCTTGGTTCAGATGGGTCTTGTTCCCTGACTAATCCTCTTGACCTTTGCTTAGCAGTTTTCCAGCTTCCTATCTGATACTGACCAGTAAATGCAAATACCTCAGCAATAGCAAGAAGTATGCAGATTATAGAAACACGCAGTTATGTAGCCATATGGATTCACTTACTGCAAAACTCAAGGGAAGGACTAGAACAGACAGCAGATCTACCCAACAATATGAGCATTTAGGCACTCTTCCCTACAGATCCTGTCCATTAATTTTACCTGTTCTTAACAGCTACCAATTTCTGCATTTTTTTTTCCAGTAGCTCTGTATGCACAGCATGCTTTAATCCTTCATGATTGCTATCACTTTAGCTGGTTGAAAACATTCTCCTGGTTTACTTTCTATACTGTTGTGATTAAGTAACTGCTCAGGATGCTGAAAAATGCCAAACATTGAGAAGCTGATTGCTGTTTGAGCTTCAGATTCACCCCTATTGATAACTGCAAGCATTAAAATGTAGAAGAAAACAAATACATTAATTTTCATTCCTTACTTACCTCACTAAAGCTATTACAATGTTTTATTATTTACAGTTCCTCTGCTGTAAATTTCATATCTACCAACTCAAACACAGAAAGAGCTTATTAATGCTGGTAGTTTTGCAAGTACAATAAAATACTAAAGAAAACCTAAGTTACAATACATTTTCCTCACTTTTAATTAAAGCATTCCCTGGTACAGTAAGCCTGCTGGTTAGGTAGCACATAACTCTGCATCTTTGCAGTGCAAAGTTAACTGTCATACTATTGATAATGTATACAGGCTTCTCCACTTATTTTATTGCTTTTTGAGTCATACACAAATAATAAAAACCTTGCCTCCCAATTTTGTCATCACCTATGAATTTCACAGGATATACACCCACAGGGTGCTTTACTCTGCCTTTCTGAAGCCAAGCACCAACCCTATAAAATACTCCAGTGCTTAAACTAGGGGAAATGACATAGTGTTTGGTTTAAATGATCTTTGCTTCCTTTCATCTGATTACTTCTAGTTACACCTTGTCTCTGTTAAATGTTCCTGTGTAGGTGTTTATAGCTCTGCATTTACACAAAACAATCAGTCCGTTACATTACATGCTCTGTCATCTTATTAGCTTCTTGCAAATCATTTTCTGCAAGTGCCCCAATTTTAAATGCCATTTAAAACTCATTTGCTGGTTTACTAATGCCCTTCTGGTATTGTCTGGCCAACAGACAATACAAGATACCACATGGAGCCGTAACGCCAGCAGCTCCTGCTTTCACTGTGTTGAGTAATTCCGGGGTATCTCCAGGTCCCCACTATCACTGGTTTGAATCCAACATAAATAAACAACACATAAAAATTATCCTCCTGCAACTGTCTGGCAGCCCAAGCAAAATGAGCTGTTCCTTGTCTCACCTCCAATTCCTGACAAACAAAACAAAAAGAACACCAGGTTTTATCTTGTACCTTTGTCGGCATCACATTGAGGATTAGGAGGTAATCGTCAGCATCACAATTCCTCCTCAGCTTAGAGAGGGTTTGCTGGAGGACACTGTGATCTGTTGAGAAGTTTCTCCAGAAATCTGCCTTCTCATGCTACTAGATCATTACATGCCTGGAAACACACGATCAGATATAGGCTGTAGAAAACCACTGAGATGAAATTCTATCAAAGTATCTATATGGTATTTGGCTTAGAGGACAGTCAAGTGATTATCAGAGAGAAGGAGTGTTTTTCTTTGGGACAAGAATGTCATATAGAAGGGAATACCTTACTAAATAATAATAAAAAAAAGGTTTAAACCTAAACTCCAGCACTGATTTTCAAAGCTTGAAGCATTTATCCTTTAACAACTGTGCTGAATCCTCCAGATCAGTGATGTAGGTGAAACCACTTCCCCAGACAGATGCTAGCACAGAACTGGTAATGACACTTGCTGAAAATCTCCTGATCAGCTGAAAGCACACAGTATCCCAGTTGCTTCAAGACCAATTTCCATGGTTTGTGTTGAACAAGTGCTCAAGTTTCGCAAGATAACAGCCTAGAGGATAGCCATTCTAGAGGAATAAAATACATTATTATTTTATTGTATTTTCTCTCTGGCTGTTAAACCAAAATAGGCTACTTCCAGAATTGAAGGGGAAAATGCAACTGCTAATGCTTCCAAACACCCATTTAGCAGAAAGACAGGTTGAAGTTAAGATGATACCCTGAGTTGTGACAAAGTATTTTGCCTATGACATACAAATACCATCCTCTCCTTTCACTGTTGTAGCTCTTTCACCTGCAAGAATTTTCTTGAGGTAGGTCAATACTATAAACAAGTGTATTTCAAAATCACAGCTCCAAGACATTCTTCTAAATACATAAGAAGTCATTAGCACTCGTATTTCCCTGAAGCCAGCTCCACCAGGTTATAATTCCAAGACCTGAAGCTCAGAGAGATCCATCTCTCCTCCAACTCTATTAGTTCTTCCCAGCCCTCCATTACAGGCCACACAGCTGTTACTCAAGAGAGCTGAAGCTGATTTCCTGGATCATTTTACTCAATGGGAATCTCATTTATTATTGAAAATAACAGAAACTTGACCTTCCCTAGAGACTTTTACAGAAGTTCAGGCTGTAGGTGAATTTGTCCAACCTGCATACTGCAAGTCAATTCCTCCCAAGGTAAAGCAGCATTCAAAGTGAACAAGGCTGGCAGAACTGAACCTTTTGTTCATACTTAATGCACCCGTTGATCAGCGAGAGCTTGAATTCAGAATTTTTTCTGCAAGATAAATGCACGAGGATGAACTTACACGCTTTTAAAAAGTCTAAGGCTGAGAAAACTTCTTTGATTAATGACAAGACTCTTGCTACCACAAACCCACGTGGGTGTTTTTCCATGGGGCACACATCAACATCATTCATAGTAAACAGCGCCAGTTGTGACTCTTGCTTGTCACAGATCTGGATACAGTGTCTCTCAAGAGCAGTGTCTGTCAAGACAAATAAGTGATCTCCTGGTCTATTCCCCACTTTGTGTGTGAAAGCAACTCCCATTAACACCAGTGGGAGTTACGCATGTGGCCATGAGAAAACACCAGTGAAAGCTCAAGTGCTGAAAATATCTGCAGGCTCTTTAGCTTACACTCCCAATCTTTTTAGAAATCATGACTATGGAGCTACCACAATGTGTGAATTTACAAATAATAATGAATTAATCTAGAACAGTATAGATACTAGTCCCGTAGTAATGCTCACAATCTTTATATAGCAGCCTATTCTCAGCCACCCAGCGCTTGCTGTCCCTCTTCCCAGGCCTAACAGTAGTGCAAATTAAAATGAGCTGCTAACAGGAGTTTATTTTGTACGCTCTGCATTACAGACACAGGTCAGTAATTTCACAGACTGGCTCATGGGGCATCTCTGCTTGATGACATCCTATTTTTCCGTACACCGTTCCCATGCAAAGGACTTGGGTGATACTTAAATATGTAAACACTAGGTTTTGCAAAGTCCTGTATGTTATAGCACACTTACAGGTAGATTTTAAGAGAGCTCAATATCAAAACATGCAAGCTTGGAGGAGGGCTGCCTCTGCAGTAGCAGGCATAACCCCAACCTAGCTATTTGCTTTGACAATGCCAAAACACTGTAAAACTAGTTTGTCTTTGAGCTGGGAGAAAGCAGAAGGTGAGGTTACTGCAGGAGAGAAAGTGGCTTCATTACAGGCACACTGGTAGCATCAGCAATCCAAGCATCCAGCACAGCTTTCCAAAACAGCTCATTCCTTCCCTTCCTTAAAATGAAGATAGACTCAAAACAAAAAGCATAACCATTTTAAAAAATAATTCTGTAATGTTCCATATAAACAGTTATTCTGATGTTTTTTAATTTTCAGGGCAACACCTTTCCCACTCTCCACTACGAAAAAGGCAAGCTTTGAACTACATAGGTGATCCACCAATAGCACCTACCACCATTGCTCCCCACTATCAATGAAGAATCCTGTCTAGGAATTAATAGGTCCTAATGGTCATTCTCTTTGAAACCATGAAGGACAGAAAACCAACTCTTGCTATCACATCTTTCAGGGGTGAAGCCTTGGCATAGTCACTCTTGACTTGAAGTAGAGGAATAGACTAAACGACCTCCTTCAAGGTCTCCTCTTAAGCCTGCAAATCACAAGAGCTGGCAACACTGTAATCATGTGGTAGAAATTTCAGGAAGGCAGAGTTGTTCTAAATTGTGTCACAGTTGTAGTAAAATGTGCAGGTAGAACAGGATTTTTTTTAAGGGTATCCAATTCACCTCATTCATCTGTTTAGAACATGCCTCTTTTTAAATGAGTTTTTACGAAGTGCGCATCGACAACTGCAGTTACTCGAGGACAGAGCTCAGCAGCCAAGTATTCATGGATTTGTTAGGGCAGGTGCTGCAGCTTGCCAAGGGCAAGAGGTTGTACAACTGGGTTATGAGCAACACTCAAATTCAAACCCAACCAAGGACATTTACAAACCTGTGATCAACACGTACCAATGTAGACAGCCACACACTCACCCCCACATGCAGGTTTAGATTCATGTTGCAGATGAAAGGCTGAGAAGTTTGTGAGATGTTGAGTTTCCACACAGGCAAGCTTGATGCCACATGCTCAGCCAGCTCTCACCCGCTCCTCACCCCCAAAAGCCCCTTACCCTCCTGGACAGACTTGTACATCACCACCTCCCACTGCTGGCTCATCCTCACAGCATCCCTTTGGGCAGCACAGCCTGGCGGACCTCAGTAGCTGCATTTGGATTTAAACAATACCAACTAATTTTAAATTATATTCTGTATACCCATGGAACAGCTGTGTGTGATGATCATGGTCCAGGCAGATAAAAGCTGGTAACAGACGACAGAAAGAAGACATTTAGAAACACAGATAAATGGAGGAACCAAAATGCCTGTACTCTTCAGCATTCTGCTTTGTGCAGGGTTGCAGTTTCCTGGCTTAGAGCATCAGGAAACTATAGCAGAAGAGTCTGGTGGTTGGGGTTAGGAATTCCCCCCTCCCTCACAAACACAGAATTTCTGTCCAGGTGAGATCAGAAGGAAAAAACTCCTGTTTTTTGTATAACTGGAGTTATGCCAGATTTTCCCCCAAAACATACTAAAAGTTTCGCAGAGCATATTAGTTGTTAAACCTCTGCTAAATTAGATACCTCCCTTCCTCAGCTCCTTCTAGCCTAGAGCAAAAGGCAACCTCTGTGAGCTTCTTCTGGAAACTGAAATTGCACAGCTACAGGTATTTCTGGTAGAAAAGTATCCTTGGCCCACATGCAATGCATCCGTAAGAGTCAATCTATCTTTCAAACGCATAACTTGGGCCTTGGGATAAAGTCTCAACCTTCTCATCAGCAGGGATAAGAACTTCAGGTGGGAACACCATTCCCACACTGGTTGCAGCAGCACTGGATCATTATGCCACTTCTACTTACTTACTTCACTAAGTATTAGTGTCTAGAGAAGATGCCAGTTCCTGCACCCTCATGCTCTTGTCATCACCAAAGCAAATGGCAGACTGAATCTGTCACATGGACTGCACTAATTTATCTGCATTAAGAAGCAGGTCTACTTAAACTTGTCAAGCCACCCACACATAAAGATGTTCTTAGTGATTAAATCCTGGTTATTTTTTCTCTTCTTAGAGAAGGGCAAAGTTGGTTACCTCCCTTTCTCAGAGCTAGTTTGGTTCACATGATAAGATTAAGGAGGAGAACACATCAAGGTCTGCATGATGGGTTCATACCTCAGTTAGGAAAGCATCAGAGAATACCAAGGTGTCCTGGTTTAGCAGTAGCAGTAATTTTTTCTACTGGTGCAGTGCTGTGTTTTGACTTTCGACCTGGGAATAATACTGATAAAGCCGATGTTTTCAGTTGTGGGTCAGAATGTTTACCCTGACCAAGGACTTTGTGAGTCTCATGCTCTGCCAGGGAGGAGGAGAAGCCAGGAGGAAGCAGGGACAGGACACCTGACCCAAACTAGCCAAAGAGGTATTCCATACCATAGCACGTCATGCCCAGGATGTAGAATGGAGAGTGCCTGGAAGGGCTGGATCATGGCAGGGTGGGGGTGAGGTACCGGTTGGTGAGCGGTTGTATTCTCTTGCTTGTTATTTCCTTTATCTTTATTACTATTGGTGGTAGCAGTAGTGATTTGTGTTATACCTTAGTTATTAAACTGTTCTTATCTCAACCCGTGGGAGCTGCATTCTTTTGATTCTCCTCCCCGTCCCTCCAGAAGCGGAGGGAAGAAAGGTGGGGGGGGGGGGAAGTGGACTGCGTGGTTCTGATTTACGGCCTGGGCTTAAACCACGACAGTTCTTTTTGGCGCCCAACGTGGGGCTCGAAGGGTTGAGATAACGACAGATCTGACCGAGGCACAATGCTGATTTATTGGCTCTCAAAGTTGTTTCTCTTGATGCCACAGTTTCAGTGTGCTGTAGCTTACTTAGAGCCGGTATTTGCTGTGTTAGTGTTTATCAAGTGTGGGCCTTGGGCTAAGGTTCTTGTTTCATTGTATTTTATGGTAATGGTTTGCAATACGGGGGGGCTCCGGCAGCAGGGCGGGATGGACGTGGCTGTGGACTTGTACCTGGCTGTCCCGCTGCTCTTCACCATCCTGGCCCTCATCCTCGCGTCCGTCTTTGTGAGGCTGCGGGGAGCTGAGGGGGAGCGGCCCCGGGAGCCGGCGGCAGCCAAAGCGGCCCAGGAGAGCGGCCCCGGGGACCAAGTGGCAGCGGGAACGGGGCCGGAGGCTGGGAAGGAGGCGGCTGCCGAGGAGGGGAAGGAGGCGGCTGCCGAGGAGGGGAAGGAGGCGGCGGAGGAGCCGAGCCCCACAGCCGAGCCCAGACCCGCGGCGGCCGAGAGCATTCCCCAGCAGCCGTCTGCCGAGCCCCGTGAGGCCGAGCCCCAGGAGGATGCAGGAGACCCCGCAGCACTTTCCAGCAAGGCAGAGGAGGAAGATCTGGACTCAGAAAAAGAGAAGCTGGTGGTGAGAGAGCCTTCAAGCACAACAGCTACACTAGCCCCAGTGACAAGTACAGTAGCATCATTTGAGAGTTCTGAAGGTTTTGAATGGCCTTTGGGTACCCTTGGAACCTGCCTGCTGATTGTGATGGGGATCACCATGTTGGCGCACACACAAAGTGTGTTCTACCCACGACCATTTTGTCTGATCCCGAGAGTTAAGCAGAGTCAGGTTTGGGTCTTGTCTGGGTTTAGACAATACAGGGGGACCGAGAGGTTTTCCCCAAGGCTGGACAGTCATGAGTGTCACGGTGTGTGGGACAGTATGGGCGAGTATCTAATCCACTGGGCCCCTCCAGTGCTTTGGAAGCGTCGGAGATGGAAGGCAGCTGTGTGGAGTCCCCGACGACAAGTTGCAGAGACTGCTGCAGGGGAGGGTGAATTATTTTGAGCCTGATGGGCCCATGACACTTCAGGCCATCAGGGCAGAGATGCAACATAGAGATGGACTCATGATCGAGGGGTGGACTTTGCAATGGGCCTTTCCTGCTCTGAAAGACTGTTACAAGTGATGGTATATTGAAAATGTGGGATCTGAGCATGACGTGAATGGTATGGAATAAGGGGTGGATACTGTCCTGGTTTAGCAGTAGCAGTAATTTTTTCTACTGGTGCAGTGCTGTGTTTTGACTTTCGACCTGGGAATAATACTGATAAAGCCGATGTTTTCAGTTGTGGGTCAGAATGTTTACCCTGACCAAGGACTTTGTGAGTCTCATGCTCTGCCAGGGAGGAGGAGAAGCCAGGAGGAAGCAGGGACAGGACACCTGACCCAAACTAGCCAAAGAGGTATTCCATACCATAGCACGTCATGCCCAGGATGTAGAATGGAGAGTGCCTGGAAGGGCTGGATCATGGCAGGGTGGGGGTGAGGTACCGGTTGGTGAGCGGTTGTATTCTCTTGCTTGTTATTTCCTTTATCATTATTACTATTGGTGGTAGCAGTAGTGATTTGTGTTATACCTTAGTTATTAAACTGTTCTTATCTCAACCCGTGGGAGCTGCATTCTTTTGATTCTCCTCCCCGTCCCTCCAGAAGCGGAGGGAAGAAAGGTGGGGGGGGGGAAGTGGACTGCGTGGTTCTGATTTACGGCCTGGGCTTAAACCACGACACAAGGTTATGCTCATCACCTCTGGAAAAAAGGAGCCTTCACCACTCACCAAGAGCAGCCTAGGGCAAGTTTCTAGCCCATCTCCGTCGCTCCCTGACTTTGCACACCTCCACATGTTCCACATCCTGATCTTGTAAACACTCAATTTGTGCAACATAAATAAGGCTATTTTACAGGGGTCACTTACTTCCTACAGCCCAAACTCAGAAGCAGAGTTTGTCATCAGACATCAGAGTGCTAAAGACCTGTCATCGCTTTGTAGGCAACAAGTTTTATGAAGATCTATAAGCACAGCTTCCTGCCCTTGTCTCTCTCCTTGTGCAACTCCCAAAACAAAAACAAATAGTACCCAATTACTTTGATGAAATTACTCATCTCCACTGTTCATCACATTTCACTTCTTGGCTCTGTGAAAATAAGCAAGACATGCATGATTGCATGAGTCTAGGTCCCCACAAACATGCAAATAAGGACCAGTAGTGCAGAACAGGAATGCATTACCTCTTCAAAGCTCTGCTGACACATGGTTCCGGGCTTCATTATCACCTCTGGAGTTTACAGCATTGTATACTATAATTAGAAGTGTGTGAAAACTCAGGCAGAGCATTGCAAGCATTGCTGCTCACTCCACTGGCATGAATACGATAACCCGCAGAACATGGAGCAGAACTCTTATCTGAGCTCTTAAACAGAGACCAAGTCTCATCCATTTCACATGTTTGAAAAAGACCGTATTGCATTTTTGATGATCATCAGGCTGGTTCATGCTGCAAGGACCCAGGTTAATACCAGCCTCCTGCCTTTAATTCGTGGTCTTGCACATGGGGTTGTGGGTAACAGCAGGAAGAGACTGCGCAGCGAGGAAAAGGGTTAAAAATGCTACTAAAAACTTAAAGAAAAAACCACCATGAAAAGCTGACCTTTGTAAAACAGACTCATATATGAAGTACCACTTTCATAACTGATTAAATATATATAAAAGTTTTTATGCAACTGTAATATTACATCGTTAAATATGTATACTCAAATGCTTCCTGGAGTAGAACAGCTCTGCAGGAGCCATTCCTCACCCTTAGTAAATACTTGTGATACTTTGGCACACTTGCTATAGTTTTAAAACTGGAACCCACATCTATTTTTTCCTTCCTTGCACCAACCTGCAAATCCTTCAGCGTTTGTGCATTATTGACTTTTTCACTAACTTTAGATGCTTAATGCTGTGGCAAAAATACAATCATAGAACGGCCCCAGTTAGCAACAAGCTTTCTAAACAGGAGATAAACGTTTATTGCTCCAAATCTGCAAACTGCTGCACATTCTTCAGCAAAGCTCAAGTTAAACAATGCATTTATACAACCGACTTCCCAAGGAGGAATTTTTTGTTCTGAGTTTCTCTACCTGTTTAAAGGCTGATTGCACACACTTAATCTCTCACCACTGGGAAGACTATAAAGCTAAGTGAGTTTTTATATCCGTATTTCAGAACGCTGAAAGTATGGGGCTGTAATACGGATGCTGACATTATCCAGTTATGGTGGTGCAACCTCTCTACCATAATTATGTACAGTTGGAGATAATAAGCACTGCTGATGCAGGAGGAACCTCTGATTGGGCTGGAAATCAGAGAAGTGCTGCATAATCTGTTTCCTGAGTGGCAACAGCAGGCCTAAAGGAGCAGAGCTGGTAAGAAAACAACAACAAAGTCCAATCATGAATCCTTAGAGATGCTCTTACTCCTTTCATCGTTCACGTGATTGCAAGTGATCTAAAGGACTCATTCAGGACTTGTGCTAAAAGGACATGCAAGTTACCTAGAGAAGCGTGTGGCACAGATGGCAAGGAAAGGTTTGATTACTGAGACACTGGGCACCCAGTCGAGAGAGCACAGAATGCTGATTTTCAAACAACTGTGTCCCTTTCAAACCCTTAAAAATCAAAAACCTTTAAGGTATCTCAAGTTCAGCACCAGAAGTGAAAAAAATCACAACACATTTGTGATACTACTTTAAAACTAACTGAATAACCTGAAAAAATTGCCCTGAAATTGCTGATATTATACGGAAAAAAAGCCTAATAAAACTGCTTCAATGACTAATTTCTATCTAAAGAGGGATAGGCTCTTTTCTTCCTTCCTCCTCTTTTCACTTTGCTTTGAGAGGTGGCGGAATGGAAGGAAGAAACAAGACTTTTGATGAAAACTGTTCATTAGGTTTAGCATTTTCCTGTACCTCTTCTTTTACCAGATCTAATTTTTTAAATATTTACATACTAAATTTCCCATTTAATGATAATTTTCTCAAAAAAAAATGCATGTTTGATTGATACAAAAAAGTTCCAAATGCGACACTGTGATTGGCTCTAATTACTATTAATAAATGCATAATGAATGTTGATAAGATTAACAAACCATTCCAAAAATTTGTTACTAAATTCACTCTACAGCATAAACTGCAAATCAGCAGTAATGCCAGCAGGCTATTAATATTCCCAGATTAACAAAATGCAAGCAGATCATATGAGGATGAGCTTGAATTTTGCAAAACAAAATACCTGGGTAAATATTTAGCATAAAAGAAAAAAGGGTGCAAGTTAATATTTGCGTAGCACAGTGTATCATAAAATAGATACAGGGGCTGTGTAACATTTATCCTGAAGGAGTGAATGTATTAAGACAGTGGAGCACAACATCCTTACCCATAGTATGGGATAGAAGAGGTAAGTGGCTCAGTGATCCTCAATACTGACAGCCCCATGCCAGCTTGCTGTGGTTAGAGGAGCACAGTGGCTGGTGGTAGGTGAAGATACACAGAACAAGGTCCCTCCTGGTGTAACGGTCAGGCTCTGCTGAGTTAGGGATAAAACTTCCAGGAAGCTGGATTTAACAGACTGTCACAGTACCTCTTTGAGCATCACCCCCACTCAGTGAATCAACCCAGTCCCTCACTGCCATGCCACCAGTAGAGCAGCGAAAAGGGTGCTCCCTTTGGCTGTTCCCAGCAGGATGTCCCATGC
This sequence comes from Psittacula echo, assembly GCF_963264785.1. Lineage (NCBI taxonomy): Eukaryota > Metazoa > Chordata > Aves > Psittaciformes > Psittacidae > Psittacula > Psittacula echo. The sequence goes on from NC_137745.1 coordinate 7,500,434, forward strand.
ACCTCAGCAGCACAACTTCTCCTCTCCCTGATGGCTGAGAATCTGCAGCAGCCCCGACTCCTGGGTATAAACCTGTCCCTGTCTCCTTCCCACCCTCCTCTCCAAAACTATCCCATTCCCTGTGGCACAACCATCCATCCACTCAGCTACCTGGCACCACCTACTGCACCACAGGAGAGGTTAGGGAGGGAATGCACATTTTCTGGTTGGCTTCCCATCTGTCTGATGCCCTAAGGCACTTCCAACTTCATATGTATTTCTTTTTTAAGTTACTGGAATTGAAATAAACCCATACTGTTCATCAGTTTCTGGCTTATGCAATCAAAGTCAACTGCATTCACAAATTCCTCCCTTCTCTGCAAGGCAATCTGACTGTAGTGGGGGGAAAATATAATGGGGTAAAATAATCTCCTGTGACACTGTCTTGATTTCCCTGGCAAAATAAAATGCCTTCAGTTTATAATGGCCTAGTAATGAATTAAGCCTTTTGAAATCCATAAAGGAACCTCAGTAATAAGATCTTTAAAAACTGCAGACACAGTGAAAGCAAAGAAAAAATATAAGGAGCCTAAATATGCTTGAAATTAAGTGGAGACAAATCACTGAGACACAGATATGGTGAGGCAAAGCAATCGGCACACCAGGGAGAGGGGAGAGAAACCATTCACCAGTCTAAGTTTCCACATTCAGCATCTGCTTTCATCACATACTAAACAAAGTTACTGCAGCTACAGTTCTGTTCTCTTAGCAGAAAGACCTAACTGGAGCTTTAATATACAGAAATACCAGAGTTTTAAAACCTTTTGTTTGAAGGCTGATACAGGCTCCTTGGTTAAATAAAAGTCCATCACTCCACTACTTGGGAGGTGCCGAGATCCAGGCATTTGCATGGCTTAAAATGGCTGCAGTGGTTCAAGGCTTCTGTAACTTACTTTACACAACACCACAGGAGAAGGGTCTCTTTCCTGGCTATACACTGTTTTAAATTTAACAAAGCCAACATAATTAGTCCCATGAGCACCCCTTCAGTAACAGCTTCAGCTCCCAGCACCAGCGAGTTGTATGCTATGCAGTAATTATGCTACCAAGCTGTCAAAGCCTCCTTATCTGCATGCAAATTAGTTCATATGCTATACATCTGCTATAATGATAGTATTAGAACAAGAATTTTATAATGAAGCCATCCTCTTTATAGCAACATAGCACAATTACTTTATTAACATATTGCACACCCATGTCTGTAACTGCTCTTAGTCAAATAGCCAGATTTTCCATTCCCCCATACAGCAAGATCTTCTTCACTTCTTTCCCCATATCTGTAAATAAATACAAAGAACAAGAACAGGATTTCTAAACTACCTCCATACAATACCACTCCTTCATTGTTCCTAGGGAAATACTGCACCAAATGCCATTAAGTGTGGCTAGGTGAATAAATATTCCCATAATGCTCCAAAAGGTTAGGAGATGAAACAGTAATAATCAAATCAGCAGCTGTTTGCTCCCAACCTGGACATCAATCATCAGCTGCTGTCAACTAGGGACTGTCAGCACCACAGCTAAATGAATGCCAGCAGGAGGGGGACCGCATCTCCGCCACCGTCCCCAACACACGGATGCAAGAAGAGATGTCAAACCAAGAAGGAAGCGTGAGGCAAGTGAAACCTTCCCGAGCAAGGAGTGGACAATGCAGAACTGGTGCCTGGGAGGGATTCCGCCTGGGAAAGGCATGCCGGTGGCAGCCCCACCACGGCAAAGGGCTCGGAGGCAGAGAGGGATGCGAAGGGGAAATTGCAAAGCTCAGCTGCTGCCCGCACCTCTGCCTCCGCCTCTTGCAGCGTCTGCGGCGTGTCGGTGCTCCGGAGAAGCATCCTCGCCTCGCTAGAACACACAGCCGTGCTTCACAGCACATCGGCATCAGCTCTTGGCCACAGCTCTCTTCCAAACATTCGTGTTGGGGAAGTTTCCTGGACCAGGAGTTTTGTTCCGGTTTGGTTTTGGGAAGATCCTCAATTCTCTACAAAGGTTATGTAGAGTAACGACCCTCAAAGAAATAGAATTCTTAGAGGAATTGAATAAATTTCCTTGTGGGTATTTTATGAGTCCTTCTCCTTGCTACACTGTGTGCAATCGCTCCGTTCTTTTACAGTTAAAAAAAAAGAAAATACGCAGAAAACTATGATCAGCCCTAAACCTCCAACAGATCTTTACACCTGCTTCTCAATTTAGGTCTATTTTTAACTGTCCATCTTTATTACCACAAGCCACTTTGCAGTATATGCCAAAAACTTGCACTCCAGCCTTCTTGCAAGGACATACCTGAACACAGCTAGCCACCTCTGCAAGGTAATGAGGAAAGGTGATTTCTAATAATAAGGAATATCAATTCTAGGGCCTTATTTCACTTAGCTTGATACAGTTTACTTATGCTTTTGACCAACTGATTACTTTTCAAAGTCTACTTGGGAACTGAGCAATTCTGCTTCATAAGCATCCTGCATGAGTAGGAACAAAGGCAAACAGAGGAAAAAAACCCAACAAAAATCCTTTTTCCCCTTTTCATGTTAAACTTCCCCAAGCACCAGAAAGGTGTGGATAGGTCTCAGCCACAGCTTCAGCGCTACTTTGTTCTTCATGCAAATCACCTCTTTCATCAATTATCTTCAAGCCATTTACAAACATGACTGTCATTTCAAAGCCAGGAGGAGATTGGTGAGAATTACCACGGACAGCACAAAGATCTTCAAATACTAAACAAATCCAAATCTTCTCTTAAAACCTACATTTACAGCTTCAGTAGAGCCCTGAGTACTGACACCACAATGCATAAAACAACAAACAAAAGAGGCAGCGAAAGGCATAGAGCAATGCTGCTTTCTCCCCTGCAAGATCTTGTTTTATTTTTGTCAGCATAGCCTGTAGTTTGCTGGGTTTCTGTGAGATCAAATATTTGATCAGTTTATGAAAGGGATGACATTATGTGTTTGCCTGAGGACGCAGGGCCACTGGATTTCATGTCCCTGGACTTTATTCCAGCACTTGGTTCCCAAGAGAAAAATACTAAATTACCCTTTTCCTCTGGGAGAAGGGGAAAAAAAAAAAATCAGAATATATCATAGTCCTCCCGCAGCTACTAACAAGATCTTCTGTAGCCTTTGACACCACCTCATGAAATAACGCAACACAAGCCATCTTATTAACAGTGTGCACCTAACCGAATGGAGAGCAGCCAGCCATATCTGCTGGAAACCTCTACTGCTCTACTGCCACTTGAATCTTTTCCATGCTGCTGCTTTTAAGGGTGAATTCTATTGTTCCTTAATGTCCCCCCCAAAAAAAGTTGCCTGCAGCTGGGCTTGGGTTATGTCCTCACCTAGTTTTCAGGGCTGACAAGGTAGAGAACTCAAACTGAACTCATTTTTCAGACTCCTTTTGCTCTCACCGCTGAGCCACAAACACACTCATCCAGAGCACCGCTCAGGCCAACAGCCACATTATCATGAGATGAATTCTAGGAGAATCAATTTCTCCTCATTAGCCTTAAATGGCTTCTAGAATGGTCGCTCAGACATAGATATCTGCAGCCAGGTGCAATGACTCCTACCTCAGGAGCATAACCAGCCCAGTGTCACCAGCCCAGCTTCCTCAAAGGCACTGGATTTTGGTGTCAACCCCTTCTTGATGCTCTTATCACCATAAGCCTCTCTGTATTTACCTAACAGCCTCAGCTTCTTCATTCCAATCCAAGGATTGCCCATCCACCCTCCTCTTCCATCTCTTCTCCCACGCCTCTGCACCCTCCTTCAACACTACATTTCCGTTGCATTATTAAAGAAGAAATTCTGCCATCAGCACAGTAATCTGCTAGAAGATAAACCCACATGGAACTCACCTGCAAGGTGTGCTATTTTTGGTGGGACTGCTCATGTAGGTCAAGTTTTATTTTAAAGAATCTCAGCAATATAATTTGGAATGAAAAAGTTCTCCTCTGGGTCGCATCTGTGTTTATTAAGAAGCCTCTTATGAATTCTGAATTTGGAATTTATCCACACTTGTTTTTAAAGGAAAATCACATAAGCGTACACAATTCTTGTTCCCTGATTTCAGCAAACGGACTCTATGCTTAGAGTTCACACATTTTAAGTGATATTCATGAAAACGGAAATTATTCTTTCACATCTAAAAAAAAGTCAAATTTAAAAGTGGAAAAACATGCAAAGCATTCAAGAATCACCCTAGATCACTTCTTGAACCCGTTACAATTCTGGCAACCCAATTCATTGAGATAAGCATCATAAAGTCTCCTCTTAGAAGCAAATCTTCCCAAAGCCCCTTCTACTCTGGCAGCCAATCCTTGAAGAATTTCACAGTTTTTCATGCAGCTTTGGCATTTTCTCTCCCTCATGGTAGCAATATTGGCCCAGTTGGGAAATTGTGGTAGCACAACCAGACTGCAGAAATACTGCAGAACTACCTGAAATATTGAAATACTAAAGTGACCTTGTTTTTAACATATTATAATACACTTAGATTGTACATGACCCACATTAAATCTTAGGATTTGGACTTTTTTCCCTTTTTTTTTCTCTTTTTGGTTAAACAATTATGATTTCCATTGCTCCTGAGCAGAGTTTAATCATTGTGGTATTTTAATTTTGTAATTAAAACCCTACAGAACCGATCCCAAACTGGGAGTACAGTGGCTGCACTCCACAAAGGAGAGATCTGACAAGGGATAAAGTAATTTATTCACTCCTTCCATCATCTCGAAATTAAATACTTCACTAAAGATCATCAGCAACGTACTCAATTTGCAGACACCAACAACCTTGGCAGTGTCCTCTGCAGAGCAGAACAGATGTCTAGTTGATGGGCCCTTTGTCCCAATAGTGACAGTTACAGCCTTCTCCACTGTAAATGTGGTGGTTTTCGCTTTTAAATGCACTCCTGCATTATGCCTAGCTTGCAAGAGAACCCTATATAGAAATATTGCCACCAACATCGCAAAGACTGTTAACCTGAAAAATTGCTCTGTTCTGGCATTTGTTTTGTCTTAAGTGTATTTAAATTCCTGCAAGTACTTACATTGTAAGCAAGCTTTGCTGCTTTTAAAAATTAAAGGAAATAACAAAATGTAAGCTATTCGGAGATTTTAAAGTGCTTAGACCCAGCTACCACCATTTAACATCAACCATAGCCCAGCTGTATTGAGGCACTTCACCGCAGAGTCCCCCTTAGATCAGCTACTCTATTGCAAGCATGGCGAAATACATGAGGAAAACTCACATCACCTTACCTTTGCCCTGGGCTGAATGCATTCAAATGATCACTTTCTGCAGCTCACCTGACTGCTCCTAACTGTAACATCTTCTTGACAAAGACTTTACATTTTAAAGTAGAAAAAGGAAAATAAAGAGTGTAACGTCTTCCTCTGGCACGCTGGGGAGCTCACCAGCCTACAACCTTCATGTGGGGTCTCTGAAATCTTTGTTCTTGAAGTGCTTTCCCAGGCTGATGTTTACAAGTGTGTGTAGGGAAAGTAAAAGTAGTGTCAATCTTAAAAGATCAAAAAACTGTGACTTTGAAAAACTGGTTTGGGTCTCTGATTTCCAAACTCCCTTTATCTGCTGTGGTGTGTGCGCAACGCTTTGTACTGTTGGCAAAATAAGCAACGTTGAGAAGGCGAATTTTGAAGGGCTTCTCACATCCCACCTCTAACCATCCCAAATGGGTAATCCTCACACGGTTTTCCTTTTAATCTTGCTGGAGAAGAAAGGTAGCTTGCATCTAGCAGCATTTCACAAAAAGCCATATGGCTCAGGATGCAAGCAGAGTAAAGTGACTGCTCTTTTTCCCACACCTAAATGAGACTTTACTAGGTACATGAGACACAAAGTCTGTCTGCAACCTTGCCTCCAAATAAAACCACATTTTACGAATTACACAGCAAATGAGATTTATTTTCAGTATCTCAAACGGTGCAATGTCAGCCAGAAGATGATAGGAAAGGCACACACTTAAATCCACTTTAGGATCCCACTTCTAAGGTCTTCAGGAAGTTGGACTATTTAGTAGAAATCCAAGAGGTAAAAGCAACAGTCCTGCTATTGTTTATTACCTTGTGTGAAGTGATTGATACAGCAGTTTATTGCCTCAGTTGTACAAAAGAACTATGTGCCAACTCTTCCGGCTGAGGGAAAAGCACCACATTGCTTTGCAATTAAAAACAACATGGAAGAGTGCCAAGGGTGAAAGGTGGAGAAAATCCTAATCTCCCTCAAGCAGAAGCAATGAAAAAGCAGAGCTACAGCACAAAATCTCTTTCTACCTTTGTTTCTGCTGCTTCTGTGTTTATAGACAGTTGCAGCCAGCTTACTGGGAGTCCATGAGATGGTGAGAAAACCAACCTGGAATCTATGAACTCCTCTTTCCAGACCAGAGGGACCATTAAACACTGGTTAATACGAGGCCTTACTAAGTCAATAAATGCTTTTCTCTCTTACATATTGCTATTTCATGTTCCACTGACAACTTATCCCATCCATCTGCCCATAGCAGTGTTTTCTCCATCCTCACACTATTCTCTTCTGCTTACACAAACACAGGTACACAGTTGTGGTGAGAAGCCATCAGTACTACACATTCCTTTCCCAGTCTTTTCCCCTACAACAGTGACTCGCTTGTTTGGGCACCAGGACCTCCAAATACTGTCCAAGAAGTTGTTTCACAGAGTTCCTTCCTTTCTACATCAAGTTTGTGTAACTTATTGTGAGTAATCTTGCACACTGACTTCATGCTGAGCGTCTACAGCACCCAGCACAGCTCTGAGCCATGACTAAGGTGCCCTTCCTGAGCTTCTTCACACTATACCAAGAACAAAAAACAGTGAGAGATTTAAATCTGCTGTCTGGTGCGCACAAGCTGTCTTCTTTAGCTTTAAGTTTAAGCCATACTAAAACCAAAATGAATGGGACTCATCAGCTGTTACAAATAATCCTTATCCACTACAGCCAGTCTGGAGATACACAGCCCATTCTCAGCAGTGGTCTGTTGAAGCCCTCTGCAGATTTTCCTTCTTCTGCAGTGGTGCAGAGAAGAATTAGAAAGACTGGTTTAATAAAAATACATGCGCTATACTGGAACATATTTTTGCATTGATATAGAAACTCAGTGGGAAATCATAAAACACTAAAAGGAAAAAAGAGAGCTTTTAAGTGTGACAGCTTTCAAGTCTGATTGCATAGTTTCTTTCACAAGTCCAAACATGGGCTTCTCATAGGGTAGGTAAAAATTTCCATACTTCAGTAACCATATAGCTCTTGTTTTCCAAGCTCTCTAGGAAACCTTTTTAAACACCCAACATCTTTGCATTTAGAAAAGCTGTGCTTGGTGCAAGGTAAATCCACTCCCATCCCGTCCTCAGCTCTGGGAGGCTGAATTTTGTAGCAGGAGGATTTTCCAGCTATCTGTGTGCCATTAAAAATATGTCACGTAAAAGATTATTTTTCACGTAAAAGAACGCAGGAAAGAAGAATTTGTTTTTGCCAGAGACTATTTTTTTGTTTTCCTTTCCTTCAAAGTCCAGCTGAGATGGTGATTTCAAATATATATGATAAATGTATCTCAGTTACCATGACCACATACTTGCTATACAATTCACACCCCAACACATATTTTACACCACAAAAGCGTATTTCACACAGAAAGGCCACTCTTCCTCTGAAGTCTAGGATTAATTTATATAGTGAACCTTTAAAATCCCTTTTTTACATGTTCATTCCTGTTAATAAAGAGACATTGCAGGCACATGTTTCACCTTGGAACATGCTGCAGTGCTCCCCCCAAAAAGAACGCAGCAGAACCGCCATTAAAAAAGTCATTTAGGAGCAGTGTGGCTGCTTCTTTCTAATCTGGAGTCAATATGGAAGCAACCTGTGGATCATGCATAATTCACTATTCACGTGCCCCTGTAAAGATGAAGACCAGGAAGAAAATAAAAGGATTTTATGACAAATGTGTAGCAAAGCCAATTGCAGAGCAGAGCTTTGGAAGCCATCTCAAAGGCTGCCCTAAGGTGCTCACCTCCCACTGTACCCAGCTGCTCCTGAAATTCAGCAGCAGTCAGGCACCGCGGCAGAAACCTTGGCACCTTGTCCTCTGCTCTTACTTCTTCCACATATGTTCTTTTCAAAAGGCGTTTTAAGACCAAAGGACAAGCCAAAAACCTGGGGGGACTTTTGATCTTTCCCAGCATGGATGGTCTTATGTGGCATTCCAGTTTCTGCAATAGCAGCAAACACAGCAGTGGCATTGCCATTGTATCTCTGCTATAACTAAAGAAAGCTATGATCAAAATTCAAATGAGAGAATACATAGGCTGGGTTTTCTTTCATGTTTTTGCTTTCTTCTGACCTCTCTTCTTCAGGTTTAAAGTAAACCCTCCTTGAAGCAATCTTGTACAGGATACAACTCAATTCTAAAAACTTCATTATATGTCATAACTTTGTATATTAAAGTTGCTAAAACTCTGGAAAAGTTTTAAAAGAAACTGGTGCTGTTGTTGATCAAGGCTATAACCTACACTCACTAGATAATAATTTATGGACTACAAAAACTACTCTGTCCTCCATGTTTCTCAATTATTCCCAACACACAGTCCGCAGTTAGATTAACATAAAACCCAAGCAACATCAGAAAGCTATCCATGTTCACAATAAATCAACCACTTCCCCTTCATTAGGCTTTACACGGTTCACATTATTTCCTTTCTGGAGAAAATCATGACTAGTTACTGTCTGCCTTCAGAAACTAAACATCAGTAACATTTCCAGAGGGATCATCAGAAATGGATTTCTAATAATGTACAGGTTAAAAGTTTTTCTTGTTCTCCCCTTTCTGTACCCAGCATTTAAACTTTACGGTCCCAATGACACTATGAAAGGCACATGTGCTTAATAACAAAACTTGTAAAGGAGTAAGTCTTAAAACATATAACTGCGTTTTTAAACACAGAACAGATGTGAACTTGGGCAGTCACTTCATGCAGGGGAACAGGTTCTATTTATTCCTCCAGCAGCCAGCCTTAGCACAGGAATAACTGACACACCAGATAAAGGCTCTTATCCTGGGCTGGTTGTATGTAGCACTTCATCAGTACACTCAAAGCCACTTTACTAAAGCAGGGGTGTATTGTTATCCCTATTTTACAGAAAAGGAAAAGCTTCCCAAGGTTACAAAAGAAGGTCAGAAACACATATCTATGACTACCACCTATGTACCTTAATTCCCATGCTTTGCCCATTAAGCCACACTCTAAGAGCTTCACAGATGGAATTTTTATGTAAACAATTAACTCATTTCTCAACAAACCTATGAGCATTCACAGTATTTTATCTTCTAAGCTGGATTCAATCAGGCCATCCTCTTCTGTGTGCAAGTACACAACACTAATGGCCCATTTTTCTAGCTCTGGAAATGCAGAGAGTGGTGGTGTTACTTTTGCTTAAGTTTTGGAGGAAATACAGATGGTCCTGATAGATCTCACTTAAATAGGAAGATCAAGAAATAGTTCCAGTCTTGACAATACAAACACAGGTAATGCTTAGTAAATATCCAGGTGGAGATCACAAGAACCATGTTCCTGAGTTAACACATTGACACCAGTTTAAATCCACCCCTCTCTTGAAGGCATAGCACAAAACACCATGATACAAGTTAGGGTGACACATATAGCAAAACCAGTCATGGAGGCTGAGACATCCTATTGTTCCCTGTAAGGGAGGTGACACCCAAAAGATGTCATCCTGTCTGGACCATAACTCCCCCCCGTACCTCCATGCACCACAAACCTTGGCTTCCAAGTCATGTTACCCTCCATCACATTGATTTTGGCCAGACCAGCTGTAGTTGGCAGCCCCTTGTGACCTCCAAAGGCAAAGGCAAGCCTCAGAACACTTCTTATTAGAAGAGTCCAGCTGAAATGTTCTTTTTAGTGACTGTTTTCTTTGGTCTCCCCTGGCAGCCAGAGGCATGGTTACCTTTACTGCCTTCCCTGCTTCTTTAGCAGGGCATCATCCTGGCAGAACAAGCTCAGCCCAGACTCAGGAAGGCCCCACAGTTTTGCAGCTGCCTGTCTGCTTGCCTTTCCCTTCTCTGCCTCAGTTTGCTGTCTTGTTTTATATGGCAAAGACTAAAGAGTTCATTTTTATAAAGTGCTCAACTAGGCTATTTGATATAAGCCCCATTTTTCAGAGGTGTCAAATACCTCTGCTCCCGCTGAGCGCAAATGCATCATTGATGCTGAGTGCTGGGGAAGCGGGACTCCACATGGTCCCAAAGTGGGAATGGAGCCAGGCTGTCCCATGGCACACGGATGCTGGCAGGCAACGCACACTGCTTGTCCCATCAGCTTTCACTGCATTTCAGGGAGGTAGGTTAAAAACCAGCAATATCATGTTTTAGATGAGGCAACTCAAGCCAATGCAGTCAGTGCCTTGCTAGAAGTGACAGACTGAGTGAAAATGCTGAGATGTTCGTAAAAGACTACAGTCCAAAGATAACTGCAGCCTTTATTTACAACCCTTCGTTTCACAGCTCTGTCACTGAGGTCAGCCTCAAAACTTAACACAATTATCACTTGGAGGTCTGTATTTTCTACGGTTTTCATTTTGAAATACAGCAGAGAAACAAATGAAACGAATAAGCAACAGCTTTCACAGAGAAGGCAACTGAGAACCAATTGTGCTAGACATTGCTGCCCAGACTGTCTTGCCTGGTTCAGTTGTGACAATGTGGAAACAAAAATATAACTGCATTCCACACAAACTCACATCTTCGCATGCAAAAACTCACACTGACACCAGTGTGGCACTCAGAGGAAGTGCCTGGAATGTTAGCATTCACCAGGAATAATTCCACATATAATGGAGCTACTGTTCCCATTCCCAGTCAGGAGAAGTGCATGGCCCACAAGCACCTATGCTGGAAGGGCTGCAGTAACAAAGGCAGACCCAGCACATAAAGATTTAGAGTGTTGTAATGGGAAGTAGTGGGGAAATAGGACACTCTGGGCTCTCCAGAGATTGGTTTCTATTTTCATGCTTTTTTTTTTTGCAAGCCAAGAAGACTACAGAAAGGTGTTTAAACTACCACACCCAAGCAGTAGCTAAGGTTTACATTGCTTACTGAAGTCAGAGAGAATTGTCTCACCCATTTTTACAGCCTGCGAACAACTCCACAACTCTAAAAATACCTGAGTAACTGTCATGGCAGGTGACCAAACACTAATATTTTCTCCTATACAAAATTGCTTCTGACACACTTCTCTTTGTCTGAGAGCCAGAACACTGCTTCAAAAGCAAAATTGCTATGTCTTGACAAAACAGAATGAAAGCAAACACCTTGTGCCATCACCCTCATTTGATGGGGGACTAGGAGAGGTGGAACAACTCCTCCCCATCACATGCAAGGAACTTCAAGTTGACAACCATGCTTTACAGAAGGCTGGGCAAGAGCAGAAGGTCAGAACCTGCTTGCAAGACAAAACTGGTTCACAATCTTGATTACAAGTTGCTGTTAAGATTGCCATAATACACTGCTGAAGCAGCTCATTACCAATTTATTAAAACATTAGAGCTTCTTTGAGACTGTTGGAGATTACTGTTTAAACTGCTATTTAAAAATGCAGTGATTCACAGCATGGATAACTTATTCTTATGTCAATACAGATACACGTATGGTATGTGTGTGCGTATAGCTATATTACAAAAACCCAGCTATTCTGCATGCAAAGTAAATGCGTATTTCACATGTGAACCATGAACTAGATAAGATCATTTCCAAATAATGAACTATTACTTACCAGAGCACTAAGTGGTACTTCTAAATAAACATAAATATTACCCTGACACTTGGATACCTTATACAGCAATAAGCAAGGCCATTAATAAAGACAAGTAGGCATGTCTCCATGCTCCAGGACGTGCCAGACCATCACCTTTCTGAAAGGGTCGGGTGGCTTTAGAGAGAGGTAACAACCTCATTAAAGCCTTTAGTCTGTCTGGAGATGTTCTCATTTGTTCAGCCTGAGAGATGGCTCACTTTTTTTCCCAAGGATTAACAAACACAAGAGGAGCAGTGCTTCCTTGTCCAAGTTATTATTTTCAATAACAAAACCAAATGCAAATTAGAATACAAACCAAGAGCAGTCCTGATGAAGTGGAAATGTTTTTCCCCCCTACCAATCAAGAACTGAACCACAGAGACTGGATACACATACAGTAGGTCTCATTTAATTGACTCATAAACTAGAAACCTTTGACAGAAAGTGGTCAGTTTGAACTCTGGGCACAGTAACGAGCTCTCGAGATCCCTCTTAGACAGAACAGGCCACAGCAGTGCTGCATGACTTCATTTAGTTTCATTTTATAACTACAAGCCTGTTCTTTACTATTTTTCACCAGCTTAAATACCACTTTTTCAAAGCGATGCTAGCGAAAAAGGAAGATATGAAACCAATTCTAATGAACTCATGCAAACATAAGCCTGGTGAAATGAAACCACAGATCTAAGCAGAATACTGCATTGAACACATTTGTATGTTTTATGCAAAGCTCATCTAAATTTGAGTAATTGGACCTCATTTGGCAATCTGCACAATCAGTTTGCAAACTTCAAGCACTGAATTTTAAGTATAAGCCTGGAAAATCATTAACATGTGTATTTATCTCAGTGGCCCCAATCCAGCACAGTACTAAAACCCGCGTTCAAGTATTCTGAATGAGGTCTTAGTGTATGTGCAGCATGGAAGAGAGTATGAGGAGCTCTAATTACAGAGAAAAGTCACCGATATGTTCAGATCACACAATTTTAATCTCAAATCAATCTCTAACCAAATCTCAAATCTCTGAAGCTCAAGGCTGGGAGCTTTCCTCCTTTTTGTCTTTATTTCTCACACCCGAAAAATGTTCCCCAGATCATAACCATTACTCTATCTCTTTTCATCTCCACCCTGTCCTCCTCTCCAAGAGTCCCTGTTGCCTGCTGTTTCCCACCTCCTGCGGATGTTAGCCAGGTCCTTTTCCTTTCCGTATGCAGCCGGTCTCCACTGAGCAGTGCAGGAACTGGATGTGCTTTCCATGCTCCAGAGCATGGCGAGGCACCAAACCAGTTTATTAAAGGGCAGTTCTCCCATGCTCTCCTCAGCATGCATTTTGGCTGCAAGGAGTTATTTTTCATTTGTGTTTCATCTTTCTTCAACAGAAACTGCAATGGCTCTTGAACTTACAAAACCATTCTTGCTCCAGGTATCTTAAACTCCTTTGTAGGAAAGATGACTGTTTCCCATTCAGCTCTACTCATGGCTTTTTTGTTTGTTTCCTAAAAGCATCTCCTTAAAGAGAAGGTGAAGCACATTTTTCAAGGCGAAAACTGCCACTCCGAATTTGAATTAAATGTCTGAACCCATTTCAATGGGAAGCTTCACAGCATCCCAGCAATATAGGAGGGTAAGCAGCCTGCCCTTGGCTCCACACAACCAGACTTCCACCAGAGTTTAAACATGGCTGTGTGTCAGGAAAACTATTTTAAATCATAGGCATAGCCAAGATTTATTAAGGCAGAACTGCGCTAGATCACACGCAAGTTCAGTTTCTCTCTATGCATCCTCAGGAAATGTGTTAATTGCTCACAGCTCTAACTTAGATTTTCAATACATCTGCAAGACACAACACCACACACACTAGTTGGGGGGAAGGGGAAAATCAGATTCTTTTCAGTGTAGAATCTAGGAATATTTGGCACATTTCAGCATCATGGCTTTATCCTTTCTTAAGCTTCCTTCTATTATCCACCATTCATTACCGGCTGGTACCCCACCGGATCGTGGGTACCTGCCAATCACCAAGGTGGTGGGATGCAGCTTGCTCACAGACTTGGCCACAAAGCTCAACTGCTCTCCAGACTCCTCATGAGGACTCTTGCACAGGACAGGGTACTACAGGAAGGACAGGAAAAACATTGTGTGGTGATAACCAAACACTGCAGCCCAGCATCTCGAATCTCAACGAGTCCTGCCTCCTCTCACGATATCTCCAATCACTGCCTTATACACTGTATCACAAATTGCTGTCACGAATTAGATTTCATATTTTGGTAGGTCATCTTAAGAACCATGACTTGAAGCAATGTGATTTAGGCAAGAATTCAGAGGAGCATCTCCCACATCAGGACTGCTCTGCAAAGGATTTGTGTTGCTCCTGCAACTCGCACAATGTAGCCACTTACAGGTACCGGCTTTCTCTTTCACCACTATCATGATACTGCTGTAGTGAGCTCCAGCTGCAGGCACACAAGCCATGCACAGCAGCATCCCACAAACCTAAGTATCTCTTTATATGGAATAAAATATCCAGCTGAACCATACTGCAGGTTCAGGACAAGCTGCTTTTTCAACCAGGAACTAGCATACCCTCAGTAGATAGGCGAACGAGAAACTACCAGCAGCTGTGACAACACCAAATCCGAGAAACAGTGTATATCTACTACACTTCTTTCTTTCCCTTCTACACTTCTATCTTTCCCTGTGACTGCATGGCAAGCAAAGTTACTACGTCTCGACGACTCATTCATCCCTGTCATCTTGTAGAGAATGAGCTGAGGTGGTATTAAATTGGTTTGAAACGGGAAATGTCATCAGAACTGAAGTCTCAAAATGTACCTGAGCAACACTGCTCTTTTCACTACTGAAAAAAGAGAAATGGGAAGAACTAATAGGGTTTAAAGGGAAAAGAAATTGCTAAAAGATAACTGGGAAAAAACACTTTTCAAGTCACAATCCGAGAGAACTGAATTTCACCAGCTGGCATAAGCTTCAACCGAATATGCTGTACTCCCTCCAGTACTCTGTGCAGGCTTGTGCTTATCAAGCTCCAAAGTCTGATCATTAAACCTGATCCAAAATGCTGAGAGACTCTTCCTGTCACCAAGGGCTTAGTCAGGTGCCTTTATTAATCACAGCTAACAAATATTTTAATGCTGGGACCTTTGGGAGGAAGGGGCGGAGTGGGGCCATGTGCCTTGTTTCATATGAGGAGATGACAACTCAGATCTGCAGTGCCTGATTAATATTTCATGATTGCGATCCACTGGGTATGCGGTGTAATTCTGGTGCCTTGTTTCACTCTACATTCACTGCATCTCCAGTGTTATTTGCCACAGCTTCGTGGAACAACAACAAAAAGAGGTTTCATTCCCACAGGACAGCATTGGCTGACCTCTCTCGTTGCTCCATGTAATTCATAGGGAGCAACCATTAAACAGGAACTGAAACTGCTTTTCAACTTTTAAAGGGAAAAAAATAGCACCACAGATTTACATATAGATAGCATTTCAAAGAAGAATGTCGATTCCTTCTGCCTTGCTTTATTTACCAAGTCATCCTAACAGAGTGGCCGGAAGACAAGCCTGCAACAGGGCACTGCTGAACACACATCTCTGTGTCTACACCAACAATTCAGCGTGCTAGCATGAAAATGACATTAAAAACTTGTGTGACTGATGAAGAGACAATGAAAGCAAAATGCTAACTTTGAGAACAACTCTACAATAGAGGTACATCCTCAGGGATGTCCGTAGGACTTCGCAGAGGTCCCTAATCTAACTTTATAGTGAAAAGAGGACAGTAACTTAAAATGTGACAGTCACTGAGGACAGGCACAGTGGGGGTCTGTCCCACATCCAGGCAATCACTGCATTCCAGTTCCCATACCAACACTGGCAATACAGCAGACCTATTGCCTTCAGGGATTGCAATAGCAAAGACAGTTGTTCTGAATCAACATCATCTTCATATATCTCAGAAAGCTTTTTGGTTTCACTGCAATGTATGGATGGTGTGGGTTTTAATTCCCCCCTTCTTCTCTCTCTCCCTCCTCCCCCCCCCACTATTCAGTCATTTATAGCATATTACTCAAAACCTCCATTCTCTCTTAGGAATACGAGTGATGCTTGTAATGAACTCTGTCTTAAGAAGGTATGTGTCAGTGAAAGACTGGGATATTTCTAGATCTCCAGTCTCTTTATGCAGCTTAATGCTAATGAAAGGAAACCATTTTTTGCACACAGTGAAAGGGAACAGATGGTGTCACAGTTCTGCTGTGGAATTTAAGCAGTGACAACCTATACAGCAGATCATCACGATGAGTGAAACTCTTTTAAGGCAGTAGCATGGAGGGTTTATTTGTTTTTTATTTACTTATTACTATGAAATATCTTGAAAAGCTTTTTCTTTCCTTTTTTCAATGAAACCTAAGAAAACAGTATGACATTCTCACCATCCTACAAAACCTCAGAAGAGCATGAAGATCAGTCCTTTACATACACTGTGAAGGCACAGCTGAAAACCAGCAACTCATATTGCAATCTGTGGCCTTCCAATCATGTATCTATTCAGACACCAGTCATTGCCCAGCAAACCAATGAGGGCTTAAAAGGGACAGTGTTGAGCTGAAAACCACTCCTCTGTCTGAAATCTGGTCCCTAGTTCTAATTATGCCTTCCAGGCAGATGAGGTCTTCCTTCATTCTTAATAATTTTATATTTTACATTCTGGTTGACAATAGCCAATGTACAATTCACCCCACTGTTTCCTTTCTAGGTTCATCTGCTTTCATCCTGGAGGAAAACAAAGGTTTAAAAAGAAAAGGCAGATAAAAAATCATAGTAGGAAAATTACCCAGAACTAAGGAATTTTAAAGGGTCGTTCTAGCCGATAGGTTTGCTGCTGCTGGTGTCTACTAAATCGTTAGTTGAATTTTTCTGGCCCTAGTGACAACCGAGTCAGACAGGTTTGCATGTGCTGATTTTACTAGAGCATCTGCATCCCAACTCTGGTGAGCATCCCCCTCTGGTGAGACAGCCCATAAGCAACTTGAAGTTTCACAATTTTTACTCTTTTCATTCCTTCAGATTTATCTTCTTTCAGCTTACTTGAACTGCCTGTATAAGCATTTTATAGCACATACCACTAAAAGCAACAGATGACATGCTCATCCACTCCATAATTCACATTGACAATAGCCAATCTCTGCTCAGCCCATATCCCACAAGAAAAGGGATTAATCTGGCAGCAACATCCTGGGAGAACAACAAAGCTCAGGCTGCTGGGGTGGGGTTCAGAGCTCTGTAGGAACAGTTTGGACCCATGCCACTGTCTGAAACTTTGGGATGCATTTGCACGATTACAATCCCATTTTTGCACAGGGGTGGATGATATGTGTCCAGAGCTACCCAGTTGCAAGCCTCATTACAGTTTTTACAGTAAGATAGAAGAAATCAGCTCTTAGATCCATCTATAAACTCAAATAGTTCTATTGGCACATTGAAATATGCTCAATTCTGACTGCGGGGGACAACAGCAATCAGCCTGTAAGATACTGTAGGGCCAAATGTATGTATTCAGTTGAGTTTGCATAGATGAGGGGCTTCAGATCCAAGGGAAGCACAGCAATACAAGAACCACTGTACTAAGTGCTGTCCAGCGGATGAGCATGCTCAAGGTATTGTGTTCCCCTAGGTTTGTAAAACAGCAAAGTCTAAAACTAGGGTCTAATATTAAAGAGAAACTTTATTCTCCAATGCAGGCAAGGACCAGCTTAAAACCCCCCATTTAGGCAGGATATCTGTCTATCTATATGTATATGTGGGGATAAATAAGCACTTTCTCATGCAAAAGGAGATGCCAAGGCTCTTTCAGAGACCTAGCACCTCCAGTAACAGAGACCACAGGAACCATTAATCCCAAACAGCAAACCAAAAGCAGCAATACTTATAGGAATAATAGTGCAAAGACACACAGGGAATGGCAGCACTTTAAGTGTGGAAAAGTGGCAAAATATTCACAGTGAGTGAATTCTAAACTCACTCGCAGGAGTTCACAAGATATAACCTGCTGATTAACCCATCTTGCAGGGAGGGACAACACCACCTTCCAATACTTCCTTCGAGGACAAGTGAAACACTCAGGTTTGAAAGACATTTACAGGGCATTTTTTAACTGTGTTAGGTAAAATCACTACTGTGCTCCAAAGCACCCAGGCTCTTGCTGCAGAAACTCCACAGCTATTACATAGCAAGCGTGAAGAAGCAGAAAGAGAAGAGATTGTCCGTAAATAGGGTTAATCCCTGCAGGTAATACCCTTTCCGTTAAATTGTGCAGCATTTTCCAGTCTGCAGATTCTCAATCCCATTTAACATCTCTCTCACACTGCAAGCAGACACATCTGAGCTCCCACTCTCCCTTCCATCCCACCACCCCCCCAAATTCTGCAAGGCTGTTTTTTGCAGGCAGCAGCCAGTTAAACTAAAGGCTGCTGGTACTACCCCGGGAAGCTGTAGGGGGGTGGGTGAGCCGCACAAAAGAGCTCAACACAAAAGGCCATCCTTTTCATCCTTTCTTCTTCTTCTTTTTCTCCAGCTGAGCCATAGCTTTATTTAATCAACACGTTAAAAAATTGATGCAAATGTGGGAGGGGGCAGGGGGAAAATATGGGACAACATCTATTTTAATACAAACAACCAAATTTGGTGCGTGAAGAGATGTGTGGAGCCTTCAGCTCTCATCATCTCCCTGCTTCCAAATGAGCCCTTCAGCCTGCTGCTTCCCCAAAAATCTATGCCGCATGCTACAGATATATTCCCATTATTTCCCCCCCCCGCCCCCAGGAGAAGATGTAAAGGACCTGACACCAAAAGGACAGCGAACATCTTTCCTGTTCCCAGCAAGACCCACACAGCGCACATAATCATATGAAAAACATGGCTGGCTGGTGCATCGACAGATGCAAACGAGAAATACCAGACTTAGCCTTATTTAGATCACAGCAAAATTAAATGGGGAGGAGAAGGGGGAGGAAGGGAAATAATTGTGGCTGTGTAACACGGCTGCACAATTTTCAAAGCCTCACGACTGCCAGCTTGCAGGGAGCAGTGAAAACGTGTGCCTGCTCTAAAGGGAGCTGTTCCTGCCACCCTTGCAGCACAGCCCCGTTCATTCAGCTCTCCATCCCGCAAGGCAGGCACGCTGGCCAGCGAGCACGGAAGGCAGGGAAGAACTAAAACAGTTTTACCTGATCAATGTAACTTCACGGGAGCCGGAGGAAGGGATTCCAGAAGAAAGGCAGCAAGGAGGAAAATCAAAATCTGCTTGGATCCTCCTGGCAGTCCACAGTCTCATCTACATGCATCTGAGCAAGCCCTCACCAGCAGCTGCTTCTTTTATCAAGCCCACAGGCACAGCAAATTAGTCCGGTTAGACAGTTCACTCAATGTGGGCTATTCACAGTGTGGCTGTTGTGCGAGCCCGGCTTCTCCTGTCCCCCTGTCCCCGGGTAGGCACCCGCCCACCTCCACATGGCCCTGGATAAACACGGGCTCACAGCACCCACGGACCAAACCACATGATCCCAGACATCACCAGCACGGGCACACGCTGCTGGACCCCTCACTTCACCCCAGCAAGGCAATGAGATCTGCGGGAAAAGGCAAAGCCCGAGAATGGGTTTACTTTAAAGGGAAAAGCCTCCTTCCCCCCCCCCCTCCATCTTTCCCCCCAACTAAAAAGGGAAATAATAAATTAAAAACCAAACACAAAGATCTGAAGATGAGTAATATCCTCCAAATCAACTTAGTTCTGATAATGAAGTGTCACTCTGAAATTGTCATTCAGGCTTCTAATAAGCACAAAGCATCAGGCAGAGACCATGGATGTAGCCTGATACATTCCAGCAGACATGCTGACCACAGCCAGCGCATCCTTGGTCTGTGTAAAGCCATGGATTTTCAATTTTGTTGTTTTGTTAAAGAAGATGTGACCCCCTTTTTTCCTCCTCCTTTCCCCACCATGAACCATCTTAAAATATGCATATAGAAATGAACACACACACACACACACACAGAAATAAAGCTCTAACGAGGTGGCAGTCAGCAGTCTGCCATCCTTGGGAACAGGGAGCAAACCTGGTGGACACAGCACACGAGAAGCATATGCCTCTTACATACACTCATGAGTGCGATTCACTGGGTTAAACACAAAGAAAACATTTATAAAAGCCATTCTATCTACCTACCATTGCACAAAGGAGAGAAGCGCTGAGCCCTTCTCTCTCCTCCCTGCTCCCCAGTCTATCTTTAGGAATTAACAGTGCCCTTTTTCCTCTTCCCCCACCTCCCCACCCCCGCCAACATAGGAAGCAAATTTGTATAGGAAGGGATGCTATAAATACACAGACACACATATATATCCTATAAACACAGTTTCCATTGGTTATCTAAACTCCCCCTTCACAAAGTAGCACAGTTAATTTGGAAGAGTTCTCCAAACAATCTGGCTGATGGCTGACAGCTGCCTACTGCATGTCAGCATTTGCACTCAACTAAGAGTGTAAGCCATCCACATACACCAAAGGGAAACACTGATAAGGTATTTGATGCTTAAATAAAAGCAGCTTTACCCAAAGGGTTAACAAATACACATCATGGGATAAGATCAGCCAGTTGTGTAGGTGGCTTAAAACCCTGGCTCCTGGAGCCATCGCACACAAACCACATACAAAACTCCATCAAACCTTCTTCCTAATCTAAAAAGGGAAAGGAGCTCAGTGTTTTTATAGCACTGAAAAGTTTGAACTTACTCCCGAAATTCCTCAGAGGCTTAAGAAAAGAGAGAAGAGAATAAAAGGCAGAGGGAGTAAAGAGTAATAAAGAAACAAACCTCATCCTATGCCACTCCCAGCTTCACAATGTTGTAGGGCTGGTGATACCCAGAACAAATAAAGCTTTAATCAGGACCACTGTCTAAATGTGACTGTAGGCAGTAAGAAACATCTCAAAAAAGGTAAGACTGTAGTATGGAAACTCTTGGAGTGGTTTATAAATCCATTTTAAACTTGGGGAAAGAATTGAAGCACAAATACATGAACTCAAGGGGCAGGGAGGGAGCAGGGCCTCCGTCAATCCAGAAAGGTAAAGCTGTCCCTCTCCCTGCCAGCAATTTCCAGTCTCAGCAATAAGCTGTTATCTTTAATTTGCTCCTGTCTGAGTGGGGAGGTTTGGTACTACCCCTTTGCTCATCTCTGCTCACTTATTACCTCTCCTGCCTCAAAGGTGAAAGGAAGCAGGATTGAGGTCACTTCAGGATTGCATTACAGAGTATTTATTAAGCTCAGCGCATTGCTGTCCCTCATCCCACAGTGGAAGTATGATCCATGATTCAGAGTAAGGCCAGTCTCTACTGCACACGCACGCAAGCAGCTGGGGTAGTGGGCAGTACACAGCCTGGGGTACAGCTTTAGTCCTGAGGATAGGATAGGAAGTCTTTCCCTTTTGCTTTGTTCATCAAATACAAGCACAATCAATGTGACTGCGAGGAGGTGAAGGATGCTGCACCCTCAGTGCCTCTCCTGTTGATCAGCTCACCAGAGTGAGCATCCTCATCTTCCCTACCTTTTGAGCAAGACCCAGTATCTCAAACTCCAGACGATCAGGGCACAGGGAAAAAGCTAGTGAAAATTCAAGCAGGAACCAAACACTGAGTATGCACAATGCAAAGATATGCAGGCCAGGTGTAAAGTACAGTTAGCCAAAGACCTATTTTTCAGGCTTAATTAGATTTTAGCCTTGACAAAAGGCCAAACTGCTCTTCCATTTTAGTCAATAGGAGTTTTTCACTGTCCTTGATGGCAACAGGACATTGGGCATTAGGGAAAAAAGGGTCCAATTCATCACCTTGAATAGGAGAAAACGGAAGTCCATTCTTTACTGTCTCATTTGATTCCTAAAAGACAGCTTAGAGCATTGCTAGGATTTAACTTAATATTTCTTTAAAATAATTTGAGGATAAAGTGATTTATAAGTCATTTTTCTCCCTGAGTATTTGCTCACTTAAGGGAACTATAAAATCCCTCAAGATCTTTCTCTCCAGGGATTTCGGAAGCCCTGATGCTCAGCATTCCTGAAGCACCCCCTCAGAGCAGCGAGTGCTACCCTGTTGCAGATAACCCATGTGTCTCTGCATTCACAGCCTCCTGCCGAAATGCTAATGCTCACCAGGTAGTTCTGAAGTTGGCCAAGACTCTGTAGAAAGGAAAGAAGGGAGGAAAAAGATAGAAGCAGCCATAAAGCAGCCTGAAAACATGACTTCAGGGAAAAAACAGTTGGAGCCCATATCTACAAGATAATGTGTTGCAGAAGGAGGAAAAAAACACTCTCACCCTTTGAAGCTGGCTGACAGCACAACTGGTTGGTTCCTAACTTCTCTCAGACTCTTAATTCAGCACTTCACTGTATTTACTTGTTTCAGGCAGGATAGGAGAGGAAGGAAGAAGGTAAAAGCCTGATCAATGTACTGCAAACAAACATCTCAAAGAGAGGAAGATCTCAGTTCATTGCGTCATCTGTAAATTGGTCCTTCACATCTGTACTCTTGCTAAACAAGGAATACGTATGTATGTCCTTGGAGAGCATATCTGGCTTTTTCCAGGATACTACATGAAGGTGCCTGAATGAGGCATGATTCTGAAAAGCAATATTCACCATCATCTGGAAACTGTAATAAACTACGTGCATTGTTATCCACTGCTTTTTTCCTTCAAATTCATTGACTTTAGGAACAGATCATTTAATCTGCACTGAACAAACCAGGCCTAAAATTTCAATGAGTTCTTCTGGTACTGAGCCCAGGCAGATAAGGTTGCGGAATTATTACCAGACTAAAAAAAACCAAAATAAAACAACAAAACCCCCAAATCCACAATGTTTTGATATTCCTTCTTGCTTTTACCCAGAATGGCTGGAAGCACGTATTATAGTGACTATCTCTGAACAGCAATATTTTCACTGATAAATGGAAGTAAACTGAATATAGATCTTGAAAATGTCTAGTTTTGACAAAGTCCAACATGAAAATTTTCCTTGGACTCCTGGTGCACCTGCACATTTCAGTGGGAAGTTTTTGTTTGTTTTGCAAGAACAGAGGCACGAAAATTCTGAAAGTGTTACAAAATCAAAACTTCTCATTTTTAAACTTCTCCATGGATTTGTATAATAAAAATGATCTTTAAAAGGAATCCCCCATACCATACAGTATGACAGGTAAGCAGATTCTAGTTGATATCTAGTAAATAACACTTTTAATAATTACAAAACAGCAAGAAGACAAACTTCCTTCCAAATAAAGCTTTCTATTAAAGGAAACAGTACTTGCTGTACTGAATCAGGGAAGTGTTTTACTCAAGTGGTCAATAATTAATATTTTACCAGTGCACAACCCACAAGCAAATTATGAGACTCTGTATTTACCTACACCTGAAAAATCCCTTTCTCACCCTTAGGAGACACACAGCCCCCAGAGCACCACACAGAGAGCACCTAATTCTGTTTTTTATAGATGTAAGTAGAATGAGTGATGCTAAAAGGATCTTTTACAGTTTCATCACAGTGTTTATTGCTGTATCCCAGCCTCGCTCAGGCTGCAGAGATGCTCTGCAAAGTATCATTTCAGGTTTATTTCCCTGCCATGGAGTGCCTCTCTTTCTCCCATTAGGAATAAGCAAAGAAATGACTGATCATTTTTCCAGTGCTTAATAGATTCTGGCACAACCTGGCCTCTGCTATAAACAAATAGCCTCAGCACATGAAACCCCTGAAGACTGATTAAAAGTAAGCCTGATTTCATCTGCACTGGTTGCATGCAGCCATTAATATTGTTAACACACAACCTTTTGTTCTGCATAGCTGGAGGGCAGCTCACATTGCACTCAGCTGAGGCACCTCTGAAGGTATGTTCACTGCCAGTGACATGTATGATTATGGTAATGGTGTTTAATGTTTCTTTAACATAAGGAAAACTGACACCAGTAATATAGAAATTGATACTTGCAGGTAAAGTGATGCCAATAAGTTCAGGGGTGGAAGTGGATTTGCTGTCAATGCAGCCACACAGATTTATACAAGCACAAGGGATGAAAAGATCTGGGCTGAGATGGCCACAGGTGAGGGACCATAAACAACTGGGTTTTCCTTTGAAAGAGCTGAGTCATAAGCACAACAATGCTGGTTTTGGATGGAAGATGGAAACACTGGAAACATCCAAGGAGAGTATGAGAGCAAAGGGGGACCAAGCCAAGAGACCATTCCCTGGGGTCCTCAAGAGCAAAAGGGAACTCCTACAAATGCCTGTGGCCAGAGAGAGGTTTGTACTTCCCTGTGCCTTACATCATTTTCCTAGCAT
Source organism: Psittacula echo (assembly GCF_963264785.1). Classification (NCBI taxonomy): domain Eukaryota; kingdom Metazoa; phylum Chordata; class Aves; order Psittaciformes; family Psittacidae; genus Psittacula; species Psittacula echo. The sequence continues at coordinate 7,524,717 of NC_137745.1, forward strand.
TGATTCAGTGTTCTAGAATTGGAAAATGATGTCTGGCTTTATGGTCTGGCAGGACACGGGTACATGCACACCATCCACACTAACAACCCAGCGCTTGGCTGCTCCCAGCCGAGGGAGCTGTACAGATTTACTGTAGTTGTAATTCTGGTCCTTCCTGTTTCTTTACAGGCCTAAGAAAAGGATCATTTTAAATCAAAATTAGGTGATGCAAACTCTAGGGAAAACCCTGCAGGCAAAATGATCAGGATAAATTCTAACGTTTCAATATTGCAGGAAAAATTGTGAGTCTGACATTTTCAGAAAGACATGAGCTGACAAAAAGAGGAGGAACACAAAGCTGCCCTCCCTCCTCCCCATCTTCATGTCTTCTTTAAAAATAAACAAACAGAAGAATAAAACAAGGATTTTAGAAAGTGACAGCCACAGCCACAACTCATTTCATTATACACTAGAAACTCCTCCTTCCACGGACCCATGGAATGCCGCCTTCCTCATGTCTGCTCTTCCTGGCTCTAGCTGTTAATGTGAGCCAGGCTCAGACACGCAGCCGGCTGACATCAAAAAATCTACTTTATGCAATTTACTTCATTTTCAACTGTTTCATTTTAATGACCACTGCAAAGTTGTGCTGCAGACTTAAACCTAAACCCCAAGCAATTCAGATCACAGCTGCCAGTCTGCCAAGGTAAGCTACCCATTCGGACCAGCTCTAAAATGTCATTAATTTTAAACTAGCATGATGCTTCTCCTAAGAAAATAAAGGATATTTTGTAGCAATCTACTCTGCACAGAGCTCAGTCAACAACAACAAAAATGATAATAATAAAAGCTTGCAAGCCAGGTGATTGAGATGCCGCATACTCTGCCCTTTTGGACCTACGTGATTGCAAAGCACCACGAGCTTGGCTCATTCCTGCAAGGTGAGAGCGTTCTCCTTCCATAAACACTGTATTGTTCAACACCATGTTGCTTCCCCAGCCAAGAAAATTATCTCCTTCCCAGTGGGATTTTAAGATCCTTCACACATAAGCAGGAATATTTCCCTAAGCAAAGACGAATCAGAGAGCTAGTTTGCTTTCCCAGCTCCCTCACTGCCCCCCCACTCCTCAGCTCCTCGTTTCCAACTGATGCCTATAACTTAATACCTTGCTCATATGGTCTGCATAAAGGCAATGATTTTCAGTGCACACTGCCTCTGTACAACACAACTAGACTTTTTACATGTCACTGCCAACAACTAAGCTTTGCTAACGTGTGAACTACATACCAAATGACATGTGCCACGAGACACATCCCATCAGCAGCTCAGAGGCATGATGTGTCCTGCTCCTTTGTGCCACAGAGTCAGCCTCACATCAGCTCCACTGCTAATATCCCTCTCCTAGCTGGGGATTTGGGTTCCTCCCTGCACCCGTGCCCACCCAACTCATCTGGCCATCGTATGCTGCAGTTCAACAAGCCTGAACCGCTCAGGAGCTGAAAACTGCTCAGAAGGCAGAGGCTGACCACCCAGCCTATGTTACTGCAGACTGACTGATGATGTACCTGCAACTGGTTCTTTTAGTTCTGTCTTAAAATAGTATGCTGGGGTAGGAGCTGTTCTTACTAATTGAAACACAGGAGAGATCAGGCTGAGGATTAGAAACCACATGTCTAATTTTTATTACCTGGGAACATGCAATACACATTTATTCTTTCTTTTATTGTTTCAACCTAAAGGCAATTTTCCTCAGTTTGCTACCAAACATCAAATAACTCATTTTGTTTACACTCTGGTGAAATAGCAAGTCATAGCAAGCCCTTAAGTAGAGCATGGACTCTTTGGAATTCAATACACTTTATACAAGAACCAAACAGCAGCCTTCCTACTTATTAAAAAAGACAAGTGCAAGGGGACTCAGAGGAAGGAAGGCTATATTCCTAAAACCAAAAAAGCTAAGCAAGGACAGCACTGAGATTTGGACCAGTGGCTCCTGAGCTGTCAACCATGACACCTTGGCCATGCTCCCCAGGCCAGTGACCCCAGGAGCTGAGGGGAATGCACAAGTGCGATGTGGATAAGAGGCATGCCTGCATGGCCAGACATTTCAGTGCGGGTTGAATCAGCTGCAAATCTCTCCCTGCACCTAGAAATCCTCTGTCTGAATACAAATGCACCCCAGCTTCACTGCAGAAAACTGCAGTTATGCATGCCATAGACCAGCCCTTTACACGCCTTCCATTAAACTGCATCCAAAGAGAGAAATGAATTGATTTTTAATTTTATTTAAAAGTTAATCAAATAGGTGTGCACTTTTCAAGCAGATAATTTCCCTATCAGACACCAAACACACCCCCCAGAAAGCCCACAGACCACAGCACTTCGTATCAGCAGCTGTGCCCAAAACAGTTATTAGAAGTGAGAACAAGAGAAGGCTGGTAGCTGCTATGGGTGCCTGGCCAGATTACATCACCAGCAAGTGTCCCAAGAAAGGCTGGGGACAATACCATCAGGCATTTGTAACACAAGATTGGTTCAAATAAACGTGAAGTTTCAAAAGATGCAAAAGAGGACGATTTCTAGTGCCAAAGCCAGGCTCTTCCCATTACCTCATTTTCAAAGCAAAAGCCTTTGTCTCTCCTCTGGTGCACTTTTAGCTCTGCAGCCAGTTGCATGTACCCGCAAGGAAGCCAGTAGAGAGTAGTGAGAGGCTGCAGTAGCGCTTGTTTTATAGCCAAACTACAGACCAGGTCTGCTTTCTGGAAGATGCTGTACTATGAAAGAATAATGAGACTGGTTTTTGCTCCAAGGAACCTACAGTTAAGTAATAACGATCCTTCACCCATGACCCATCCTGATACACTGTTGTCAGTCATTTGAGTCAGGAAAACATGTATCTGATGCATCCAACAACTCACCCAACCATTGTGAATTACAAGGCAAGGCTGGTATCGCTGAGAATGGACCAGCAGATTGCCAAAGGCTTCTCAGCAGAAGGTAAAAAGCTCACACTTCGGCAAAATAAACCTCCTGCTACTCTTCCAATGTGATTAAATTAGGTCAGATCTATGCCCATTGTATAGTATTTTGTGTCAGATTTATAAGCACAGAGCATTTACATTTAGAAACCAAACTCTAACAAACCTTGACTAACAGCCTGAACACCAGAGATACAGCAATGAACCCAGAGAAGTTCACACAGCGTTTTAAATCCAAATGCTGTGGTCTTTTAATGCATGATAACTGGGAAGTAAAATATATACCAAAGCATGAAACTAGTAAGCCTTGCATCTGAACTGAGAAAAAGCAACGCAGCGACATCAACTACATAAATCCACCCAAACACAGAAAAAATAGTATTTAGAATTTTAAGTGTTATCAGTGCAAATAGAGGTGAATTATTTATCTCAGCATGATTTTTAAGCTGACTCAACATCCTCTTATAACTATGTGCCTGTTTAAAACTGAAATGTCTTCATGCTTGAGAGGAAAGCCAGATGAAGCACAGTGTGAGCCCCTCTGCGTGTGATGACTCTGGTGTGGCAGCTCTGTCCCCAGCCCTGGGATTACACATCACCTTTCTCTGCCTCATTTTCCTTTCCAGACAACCACCACTTTATGGACTTCATCTGGTATTGAGCTCAGTTCAAAAACCACAGCTTACTGGTGGAAAGCACCAACCCAGTTTATTATTCATTCTTTCCTTCTTCCTCCAAGTATCCCATTGCTAATTACAAGGCAAAAAGATATATTTTCACAACTGTAAAAGCAGCAATCTCACAGCTTATCAGAGAGAAGAAGAAACAGCACACAACCAACGCCCAGAAGAGAACCTGCAAGCAGGATGGGCTGTTCCATTCCCATCCCTGTGACCACCCCAAAGGGCAGCCCAGCCTGACCTCACTCAAACTAATCCTACCAGTTTTGGACACCTTGGGCATGCTGGTACCTAGCTATTAGTCCACGAACCCTCATTCCCATAGCCTTTACTGACAACCTCAGGCTTAGTTAACTGCATCTTTTTGAAATATGGAAATGTGTGGGAAGAAGCAGTGAGAACTTTTAAAAATTGCAGTACTTTGATCCTAATTAACAGAGTTGACTGAAAGCAAAATGTGTAGAGCTAATTTTCACAATATTTTTCCACAATCCCTAGGCAGAACCTTTTTCCTGGCACTGTTTAAATTTAATGAAGTAAATATGTTTGCATATTTATCCTTTCATTACATGGAAACAACAACAAGGAAAACAGATTGAACTGTTAGCAGAAGTCTTCCACTCCAAAGCAGTCTGGACGTGGTTTTTGTTTCAGTTCATACACTACAACTCAAATCAAACAAGCCATGCAAGTTCACTGGCCATGCAAGTAATCGGTTTTATCCATGAGCCACTAGAGAATAACTGGTGTAGGAACTGACCCCTTCACTTTATTTTTGTCTCTATGGAGAGATACTGGAATGGTTTTCAAGGAAGACAACATCCTTCTAATGTTTGAAAAACAAATCACTCGCCAGTTGTCCCACATCACTAACAATGAATATACAGCAAGTAATGCTACCCTATGGCTAATAGACTCCAGGAATGGAAAAATCAGAAAGGACATACAGATACAGCTTCATTAGGACTCTTGCATTAATTTCCAAATAGGTGTTTTCATTTTTTGGAACCTGTAGCCCAGAATCTGCAAACAAAAGTGCCCGAGTGGTCAGTGGTCCCTACGACACCTTGCAAACCAGCGTCTGGATTTTACATACGTGGGATGGGAGGAGCAGAGGATCCAACCTATAGAACTGAGCTGCAGCTTCAGCAAACGCCATGCAGAGGAGACAGCCAGCTTGCACAAGTCCTGCTTAAAGCTGCAGGCAGGTCCCAGAGTCAGTGCCTATGGGATGTACATGATTAATATGTGTGCAGATAAAGCAAGAGCAGGAGCTCAGCCTTTCAAGGATGATAAGCAGAGGCAGAAGGTAAGAGATTGTTCTTTGAGCCTGAAAACTGACAGCTTGCCCCCAAGTCTCAACATCCCCCTGGCCAGGAAGATCCTGCTCATTCTCATGACACAGCACATGGAGGGAGGAAGACCTTCTCATCAAGTCCCTTCAATTTAAACATAGCCCATAAACCACCCATGATATTGCTGGCTAGGCGTCTTCTGTCCTAGCAGACTGGGTGAAAGAAGATTGCATCTGACATCAGAAGTTGCCACGTCTTACCCAGTTTTACCTTAATTATCATGGATACAATAATTCAGTAAAAAATAGGTGGGTTTTTTTCCCCAAGGGTCATAAAAGCTAAGTAAACAGGATGGATTTTGTGCTACTCAAAAATTCCTAGTTATACCTTGATTAATGTATCAATTGCCATTACAAACGCTGAGTACGCATGATTGAAGTGATAAAAAGGCAAGTCGTATTCGACAGTTGTTCCTCTATTATTACAGAGGTCTTGGACTAGGCTGTTTGCAGCATTGATTACATTTGCACATACACAAAACCCAACAGAAACTTGGATTTCAGAAACTACAGGAGAAAAAATAAAGAGGAAAGAACTATTATCATGTCTTCATCACCACATATGACAGAATTAATGAGCATGCTGTTATTAGCATTTGGTCTACCTGGAAGAAAACAACAGAGGACACTTTCAACCCTGATGATGGCATTTCAACCATGAAATTTTGCTCTATTTTCAAGTCTCTGACACTCTAGGAGAGATCTTGATTTTGTGAAACTTCATCTGCTGTACAGCTTTCATTACAGCTTTGACATTTAGAGATGAAACTACAGACGGGCCATTTTTTACTTCCCTATTAAAATAGCACCATGCAGATGTCAGCTATACCATCAAGTACAAAAGAAAGAAAACACAAACCAACGCCTTTCATGCTTCTCAGTTTGTTTCTGATCCATCAGTTAGGAAGCTTGGGTTTTTTTGACAAAGTAACTTTGGTTTTCAGAATGTGAATAAGCAAGATCATTCAAGTGACACTGTGGTAAATGGCATGGGAACTACAAAATCCTTTGTTATCTTTTTGCCAAAAAGGTCTAGGAAAGAGTGAGGGATCTCAAAAGTAAATGCTGCCTATGTGCATAGAAGGGTTTCCTCTCTGAACTTCACTGAGATCACATCGTCATTACTATAAGAAAGCGTGAGCATTTTCCTGTATTTTGCAACAATTGTCAAGCAAGTGAAAGCTTTATTTGATTTTCATTCATATGTGAAGACATGATTTAGTACTCTACTGGAATAGACAGTGTCATAAGGGTTTTAAATTGTAATGCTATCACTTTAACATCTTTAAGGCACTTTTCAAAAGATAAACTCATCTGCCTATAATGACTAAATGACACAGTAATGGAGAAGAGCTAAAGATTTTCTTATGGTAATAAAAGCGAATACTTCAGCCAGAGAAAGAAAAGCAGAGAGCTATGCAGTTCCTAGAAACACTTTCAAGGATCTTTCAAAATAATGGAAAAATAAATACCTATATCATATTTATACACACACACTCAGACTAAACTAGGACTGATGTAGGTCTAGATTTCTGACAGCAGCTATCACTTCAGAGAGGCAAGATGTAAAAAACCCTAAAACACTCAGGAGAGTACTTGGTGCAGAAACACAATTCCAGGAAGGAATTGGCAGATCCTAGGATTGTTGAGAGCTTTGGCCAATGCTAGCACTCCATCAATTTCCAAAAATACGTAAGTAATAAAGCATAAGTACCACATATATGATGCATAGAAAAAGCTGTCTCAGCTGAAAGTCCCCAGTAACATGCACTAAAACCCCGCTGTTTTCATTAATCCTGTGAAACACCTTGGCTCTACACAATCTAGTTAGCCTACATATTTCATTCTCTCCTACATATCTATAAAAAGAAAGTACTGAACGAAGTTGTGCCACTGTTTTGCAAACACGAATGGCATAATTTTAAAGAAAGGATTTTGTGGGTGCAAACCACAGTGATCTACATTTCCCTGGCTGCAGAATTTGTGAAACTGCTGTCATTAGAAAAACTGCTCATTGTAGTCCTATGTGGTGCAACAGACACACAATAAAATGTACTTCCAGGCATGATTTGCTACTGAAAGCCAATCAAAAAGCAATGAATACACTCCAACAGAACTACATGAAGTAGCACGGCTCTGTCAGCCAGCACGTGAACCAAGAGATTATACTTTACATCTGGTGGTCTGTAAAAAGGTGCTCGGTGAACTACAGCTCCCAAAGTAGTTTGCAGAATATTGATATGAGGTAAGTCAGAAAGCAACTGCAGCTGGACCACCAGGAGAGCATAAAAGAAACCGTGCTCCTTTAGGTGAGACAGGACAGCAATCCCAATACTGACTGTATAAGATTGTCTTTGTCCTTTGGCTAGATTCGTCATTTCTTTTTGCATTTTTCTACTTAAATTCATTGCAGTAGCTGATCACTTAGTCAAGACTTCCTAAAATCAGAGCTCTGTTTTGCATACGCACTAATGCCAAACAAATTTCTCCATTATAAATAAACACTTGCAATCCTTCCTTCCCAACTGAGTGCTAGAACATAAATATGCCCATCTAATGAGAATATAGGACCATTAGTTTTTATTAAAAGTACATAAGACATCAAACCAACAGCAGAAGCCAAAATATACATTATGATTTTGGTCTTGTTGACAATACTTGCATGCGCAAACAAGTAGGAGAATTCATACTTTCAGTTATTCCCACTTAAAAATTGTCACAATCCTGGTTTTCAGTTTAAAAAAAAAAAAATCATATATATCTTCCACAAAACATTCACTTATATTTTACATTATATGAAAGGCAATTCCTTTGATATTGTCGTGTCAGGTCATGTTTAGCAACACTTTCAGATACAAAAGCACAGCCTTAAACCAAACACAAATCAGGGGAAAAAAACCCCTACCCATACATCTTACGAAATATCTGCAGCTCTGGGGTACTGGAAGATATGCTCCTAAATTCCTGGCTGTCTTAGGAGGCTGGTAATTGCTGTTGTTCCCTTGCACTGAGAACAAGATCACTGCCTCTGACCTGGAATGCTGACCATGCTACAGTGACAATATGGTCTTTCTGCATTCTTCATTGTGGACATTTCAGAAGGTCCTACTTAAGGCAAAGCTGGGTCACAGCCACTTGGTGTTACAGTAAGCTGTGCTACAGCCACTGGTTGTCATACAGGTACCTTCATTTACACACGTAACTAAAAAAAGATGACAAAAATCTACGTCTTTTTCATCCCTGGATCTGAGGTGGGACCTTGGTTTGGAGGTAAGAAATCCCTGGAGGTGTCTGAGTTTTCTGGGGGAGAGGATGAAGAGAACAGTGGTGCATGGTGTTGTTAAATGTTACTGGTACTTAAGCATTTGTGGATGGCTGCATTTCACAAAACAAAGCAGGTATATTGAATTAATGATGGCGAGGGACAACCAGATTAATTTATCCTGCTAGGACAGCTAATAAAACCAGCAAATACTAGATTTTGGGGACAGAAAGCCTTTGCTGATAGAAGACTTCAAGGACAAGCAAGCTTCTCCCAAGGATTCATTCCAAATAGGGATTTTCAGACCCACTGGATGTTGGCCTTTCTGTTCACCCTGAAACTAATGGTGAAACTCCTCTTTCCATTGACTGGTGAAGAATCAGCCCTAGGAGTACTGCTCAAAATTATAACTCTTGCCTTAAATAATAAACTGATGTTTCTTGCTAAAAACTACAGTAACTGCCACTGCAAGGGCATAAATTGCAGTGAGTGCAGCTGCAGTACAGAAAGTTCTCAGATTTAACCATTCAGGAGGTCAGAGACTGGGAAAATGCCACATCCACATTCTTCTTCAAGAAACACAAGGCCAAAATCAACATGATGCAGTGAAGAGTGTGACTCAATTTATGTCACCCCTCTCTTGGGCTTGCATGCTTCTCAAACCTGAAAAGACCTTGTTCCATGCAAATACAATCCATTATAACAGCACAATTAAACTTAAGAGTATCATAAAGTCAGTGAGCATCTGGAAGTATTGATAAGGTTTCAGTTTATGAACACTTTGGTAAGGGAATTGCTGTTTTCTTTCACATAATGATGCAGCTATTATGGATTTGGGGAGGGTGAATTTCAGGGCTTTTTTCTCTGCTTTCAGTTTAACAGTTTGCTACACCTTCATTCAAGTATATATGCAAGATCAGTGGAACTGAATTCCTTCCAGTTTTAATCTTGAAACATGGTGTATATATATAAAGAAGCTTTCTCATCGGTTCAACAGCTTGTCTTATCCTGATGCATTGGAATAAAGAGACAGCTGACTTTGGCCATATGTTTCAGTTGTTCCTCTCACTCCCCCGCTGTCTTTCCACACATACCATGACCGTGGACAACCTCTCCTTAAGTGGGCAAACAAATGGTTTAACTCAGATTTGCACAGTGTTTGCTGACTTGTGTGGGCTCCAGGATCCAACTCAGCTTTATCATTGTAGGCAAACATATTTCTGAAAGACACCGCGTAATTAGAACAGCTCGATTTTATGAGATTGATGACAGATTGATGACAGATTAAAGGCCAGGATCTCAACCATCAGAAATTGGTGTTGCTACTCTGAAATCCATGGTGCTACGCTCATCTATGCCAGCTGTGAGCGTGGCCCTGAGTCTTTTACATTGCTTTGTGCCCCCTTAACATAATGAGATTGTAAAAATTAAATGTTTTCAAGCCTGTGTGTGAGGTCCATAATCTAATTGTCCAGTGCAGGAGTCAATGACATTCTTGCATTCAGTTTCCACCCCAAATTGTCTGCCCCACAAAATGGTTTTAATTCACAAAGAAGAACATAACTGAATTTCAACTTAAGAGGAACCTTTTGATCCCTATATGTACTTCATAGATGCCAGTGGCTCTGGATTGTCTGTCCCTCTTATCCATCTGAAGCTGCTCAGTATGTCTCCTTTATATCTTGCATCCCAACCTGTGAGCTACCTATAGTTTAAATTAGTGCTAACTTGTATTAAGAAGAAACCCAGAACCAACAGGCTCGGATCCAAGATCCATTAGCACGAGCCTTGTTCAAGCACCATCCCAATACAGGCACCGAATTCTCAAGGACTGAAAGTCCAGGGACAGGGATCCTCAAAACATGAGCTCAGTAGACAAATGTAATTCTTAACCTTAGGGAAGATTCTTAATTAAAGGGGAGCCTCACCTAAGAAGCTGTTCTGTACTAGGTCTTGTGGCCCCACACTTAGCCTTTATTAGATGTTTTTCAACAGGTAACAGGTACCTGCATATGAAATCTCACTATATAATCAATAGTGATTCCCACTATGTGTCAGAGAGCCCAAAGACCGTCCTGGACTGTCCCCACATGTGCAGGTGACCTGGGTGTGCAGGGATGAGTGAAAAGGAGGCCTTTTACGTCAGGTGGGTCCATGTCTGTTATTATAACCATGGGCATTAGCAAATCTCATCAAGCGCTTGTGTGACCTCACACCAGAGGTGAGCTGCATTTGTTTTGCTCAGGGGAAGAAAAGAGGATAAAAATCCATTAAAATGCACCAACTGTAAGAAGAAACTGAGACTATCCCACTTATCTGAAGGCAACATGATATCACAGAACACTTCGAGAGCTTTCCGATGTTTGGTCTATTTTTAAAGACTTTCAGTTAGTCATAGATGAACCTCAAAACATTCAGTGCTTTTATATGAATAAATATGTTTATCCAAGCCTGTGACCTGACATACAAAAAGCTGCAGTGATTTATGCCAGCTGAGGAGGTTAAACTAAGAGACAGGCCTCTCTTGTGACGCTTCAGGATTTTTTGCTGTTACAACTCAAGTTTAGAACAAATCAAAGGAAAGAATCTCTTCTACAAGAAAACACCAATATTACAATCTAGTCTGATTTTGCAAGACAAGCAAAGAATGTTTCACCCAGTGATTCCTCCATCACAACTATAACTTCAACTTTAAGAACACAGTACCTTTTAAGATCATACTTAAAGTATTTGTATGTCTCCAAGACTGGAAGAATCCAACTCATCCCTTCAGAAGTTTGTCAGGACCTATTTTGGATGTAGTAAAGCACCAAAATAAAGCCCAGATATTTAATCGGTTCAAGAGGACTCTTTCTTTGTTCTTTTAAATCTCTAGCTAGTGTTAATGCAACTTCCCCATTTACAAGACTGAGGTACTTCCAGAGTGAGGAGTGCTGTCCTGAGGGGTCGCTGCTGTCAGCTACCAGGATCAGAGCAGCAGTTCTTTACCCAAATAACCACATCCATGCGTTAAAGAAACTTTTCCCATCAAATTAGTAACACAGCAAATACACAAATTGAAGCCCAGTTGATGAGCATGCATTAAAAATGAATTGACTGTGTATCCCCCAAGTCAGAGGATGCTCATCCTCTGCAATAACTCAGGAAATCTTGTAGCAAGTGGCCTGAAGCAAACGATAATACTGGTGAGGGGCCACTGCACAGCAGCACTTGTGATGAAAACCCTCCTCCTCCTTACTCCAAAAGCATCATGCACAGCCCCAGTAAAGCAACAAAGCCTTGATCCAATGCTCACTTGAAATCTATGAGACCAGGGCAATCGCAAGCGCTCTGTCTCTGTCGGACCCACAAAACAAAACTGTTCTCTCTGAAATTCCAAGAAGTGAATTAAAACAATTTATAGTTGGAAAACTCATACCTGGAATGCATCATGGCTGTAAAGGCAACATTTTCCCTTCATTTCTTCACACAAAGCTGCTTGTAAGCACACCAAAGAAATACTAAGCGCTAAAATTGCAGGTCTGTTCATTCCAAAACAAGTTTCCACAAGCTCTCTATAGCTGTTCCATTTTCCAGTATCTCCTGCCCAATAAAAGGCAGGTTTTAAACACCAAGGCACCTGTCTGCATTAAAAATTAACTACCTGTAAAATTACATTTTTTTTAAATTAAGTATTTTTTTGGCAGAAGCAGGACTTTCCTTTTGGCCACAGTTCTGTAATTCGCAAATGCTGTAACTGATTGGGGTCCTATTTAGCAGAGCATTCTTGTCTGGGCACCCAAATAAATAACACAAATTTCACATGAACTTCTAAATATTTCCATAGCAAAATAACTCCAGAAGTTTGTCAATGTGTAAGCCTAACAAATACCTTCTTTAAAAATTATTAGTATTACTATTCTGTTTTGTAAAAAGAATGGCTTTAGGATCATTTAAATCATTATCATGTAGGCTGACCATATGAATACTAGCTGAGCTGTATAATGCAGTGCATTAGTTCTTTCCATCTGGGTGATGGACAGAGTTTTCTGTTAGTTCTAGACACATCTGATATTAGAGAGAAAAAGATAAATAGTGAGCACGAACAACTCGGCCCAGTGCATGGGAAAGCAAACTTTTCCCCTGAAATATTTTGCTTTTATTGTTTTTGAGACTAAAAGAATTGATTTCCACAGCTTTTTCTTTCCATGATTTGAATGATCCCATCGTGATGACGGTGTCACAAGTTTATCCTCCTTTAGTCCAAAAATCTGCACACAGGTAGGCTTTAACTGAAATTAAGGTCTGAGTATTGATAGCACGCTCTGGTATTTTAAGCAAGAATGTCACCTTGCAGTTTGGATGTTGCTACAAAAAAATAGCATATATTTTATTTTATGCATATAATGGCATATATTCTTTACTTTTCTTTTTAGATTTTCAATGAATTAGTCGAATCCATCAAACTTTACAGCATTCTGGGGATCAATAAATCCATGTGCTCAGTAAGGCTGAGTGTACATGGGCAGACAAATGTGGCATTACTTTCCATCTTCTTTTTAACTTCAGTATTACAGTCTTGACTTAATGCAACACCATTTTTGCTTCTCATTTTCCAGATAAACCATTAGACTATCTAATATGGCATGTTATTTAGGAAAGCCAATTTAGGTGATGATTAGCTACTGAATCTATTGTAAAAACATAAAAAGCCCATAGGCATGATTTAAATGGGAAGTCCCATTTGGTATTAAAGCACTCAACTTCCATTTGACAGTATAATATTCAGAGAAAAAAAATAGCCTTTATCTATAGTTCTATGCATGCCTTTACAAGAAAATAAATATTTTGAAAGATTTTCTATGAGAACAATCTTGAGACAAAACAATGAATGAAGCATTCAGATCAGCCTCTGCCTTGTTCAAAGCACTTCTACTACTTTGGTATTTTGAGGTATACTTCCCAGGCAAATTGCACGCAGCACAGCTGCTTTGGAATTTGCAGGGTTCTTTTTTAGGAGTGAGCTCTCACTTCTTTCATCTCAGGAAACAGACAAGCATTTGAACTTAATGGCCATGAAAACGATGTGGCCAGAAGCACATACACTGCTAAGAACTCGATGTTACATTGGGACTCAGAGATGCTTAGGCAAACACAGACAAGTGGCACTTGCAGGCACCACTGGCTTTACTTCATTTTATTTTTGACCAGCCCTTCTTTTCTTTCAGTTTGCTCTCCATTTTTTCCTTTTAGACACTTCCAGTGGTGCAGAAAGCTTTTATGCGGCCTCAACATGGGCCTGCTTTTGGTATGAGAATATACAGCAGAACCATCCTTTGTAATTTTAGCTTTTACAATGAAAGTCAGATTTCCAGAGCTCCACCTACAACACAATATTTTGCCAAGTGAATATATTTTTCCCTTCTGAAGGCAGCACCATAAAAGCTGCACTTTAATAATTACACAGTGCTTTTCATCCACCGATTCCAAAGAGCTTTAGAAAAGGAGCATATCATTAGCCTCAACTTACAATGGGAGAAACTAAGGCAGAGAGGAATGAATTCTCACAGTTATTTCTATTTCAGGAGGCTTGAGGCACTGTAATGAAACTAGGATGCTACAAGTACCATGTCTTCCACATAGTGATGGATAATGGAGGTTTTTGCCCCAAAGAGCAGTCAATAAGGGTGCAGCTCAAGAGCAGCACAAGCAAAACCAAGCCTCAAATCTCCCATCTCCTGGCTGTTCCCTTTTGCTTTCTTCCTTACAGCAGCTAGGCTATTCCATCAAAAAAGCCAGCAAAAAAGGACATCTCCATTGTGGTCTTAGCCAGGTTTTATAGGCTGGCCTGCCACCCTGTGCCTTTCTCATTGCTCAGGGGAGAGAGCTGCCCTGTCAATCATCACAACCTGATACACTGAAAACTCAAGAGTCTTCTAGAGAATGGACTGATAGAAGCTGGGCAAAATCCTGCTTAACTATAGTGCTGCCTTTCTTCTTCACTCCTGTCTTTTGAGGAAGATAACAGATCAGCAATTAAAGCAGCAGAGCAGTGCCTGTGCACTAGGCACCATATATACAGAAATTGCCATGGTCATTGTTACTGTGGGTCAGCTGAAGAATGGTGAAAAAGACTGGTGAATTTAGTATCAGGTGGCATTTAAGCTGCTGACAGCCTATGAAGCCCACTGTGCTCTAGGATTCCAGCACTTAATTACTGAGATGGTACTGGACCTCACAGTCAGCCTAGGGTGGTATGTACTGGCTTGCAAGGAGAGCTCAACAAACAAGTTTTAATAAAACCTTAAGCTAGAGAAACTTTGAATACACCAGCTGGTTTGGCCCTACTGCTGCACACAGTTTGGGCAGTCTGTAGGCTGTGTCAAGCAGCAGCAGAGACCAAGGGAGCAGCCACATCAATTCCTACAGCATTTTTCCAGAAAGCAGGATTACTCCTTGCTGTTGCTTCATGTAACATTTTGAAATTTATCCCTTTTTTTACCCCTTTTTATCTTGAAACACAGCCAACACCTGACAAAACAGCTCTTCAGAGAGCAAAAAGTACTCTCAGGATTGAGATAAACTGCAGAAGGATCAATCACTGCACCCAGCCAGAACACTCTCCTATTAACAGAGCTTGCTGTATCTGATGTCAGATCAGAAGCCACTGCCACAGGTCTCACTGCATAAAGATGGGATTTGGTGAACCTGACTGGTACAAATCACAGAACCAGAGCTGGCAGCCTCCAAGCACCTCTGTGTCTTATTCCCTATATATTCACATCAGAATAAAACCAAACATAGTCAAACCACGAGAAGGCAAGTGAGTCAAGGGAGAAAAAGAGAAGGTTTTAACCCAGTCATGCTTTCTACTTCAGTGACAAGGGCAGACCACAGGTTCTTGAAATACACTGAAGACTCTCTGTAGGAAGAGATTCAAGTACCAAGGGGATGGTCAGCAATGTAAATTAACTAGTATACAAAATATAATAGCATCAGGCTCATTTGAATGTGTATTTGCAAAATGCATGTAAAATAAGGAACTGCTGAGGGAAAGCTATCAAAAAATAATGTAATTAGGTATGAGGTCATGAAAGACATCAAAGGAGTTTTAGATTTCTTTCACTCCACCCAAGAATATCCAAGGAATATAGCTTCAAAGCCCAAGGCACAAGTGTAATTGTTTGTTCAGGTGCTGGTCACATCCTCATTATTGCTGTTGCTGTAACAGTATTGCCAACCTCAAGCAGCACCAGCAGGGCAACCGCCTCCCACCATATGATGATTAGGAATATTTGCTTTAAAAATTCTTCCCAATTTATAGACAGATGACCAAAAGAAATCAAGTTATCACTGGCCATGCATCAGCACAGGAATGCCCCAGCACTCAAGCAGAGTTTGAGACTTCCAAATAGCAAAAGTTTAAGGTTTTAAACTAACTAATTTCATCTTGCATTTGCTCATGGCAAGGAGCACATACCCAGCCAGCTACAGCAGCTCAGCTGATGAGCAGAAACTCATTAAGCTACACCAGCCCAAGCAATTGTGCTGTGCAAAGATAGCCGCATTTTATGCCACCCTTTGTTTTGGTAAACTCATTCTGTATCAGAAGTGATGGTGTCTGCAATACTGGAGGAGTTGCAGGAGCGAATTTGCTAAGCCCTATGAATATGGAGATAAACTGAGTAAATTTGATACACTGGTAAAAGGAGAAAAGGGATCAGAGAACAGTTACCATAAAACCTCATTATGAAAGCACCCATGAGAGCCATCAGTTTGCACTACTACTATATAAAGACTTTTTGTTATAATGGGGATATCTGAAATAGTGCTTAGTGCAGTGGGACACGCTTTTAACTTCACAAAGAATGTTACAACAGCAACTGTTTAATAAGGCTGTTGCAGGATCAGGTCAGCAGGTAATTCACCAGGAGTGAGCCACTTTTAAATATTTTACTAAAAGAACACACTGAGATAATAGTATTTCATTTACCAGCTTGCCCTTCAAGATGATATAACGCTAGTATCTCCTTTACAGTGAAGCAGACCTTTTATTAGAGAAAGGTCCTTCAATTTAAAGATCTCCCCATGGTGACAGTGTGCCATTTTGCAGGCAGAGATGCAAAGAGTTCTATGTAGAAAGCAACATTTGGGCGGCATTAAAGTCTCCCCCTTGCTTAGAAATTTAAGCTGTGTGTGTGCCAGAGGCAGACACCTGAAAAGCCTGTTTCACACACTCCATTACATGCTTCCACTTTCAGTAACTCCCATTTCAAAGTTTCCCAAACTCTGAATAAATACTATGGATGAAATCTCCCTCCTTAACAGCTTGCTCTCAACTTTGGGAGGGAGGTAGGACTTTGAAACTTTGGGGTGTTTCTTTGCTTCCTTCTGCCTTTTAAAAAAGCCTACAACATTATAGAGTAAAAAAAAGTCTGCTAATATGCAGTCTTCCAGTTTAAGCTCTTCTGAGCTACCAGAGGCCACAGTCCAGGCTGCTTGAACAGTTTTTGTTCCTCTTTGTGCAGGTATTTCTCGATTATTCCATCCTGATGTTGGACATTCTCATTTCACTTCTAAAACCTGTTTCTCACTTCACTTAGCATGAAGCAGAGAGTAACAAGCGAGGCTGAGGGTTATCAGAAGAAGAAAGCAAGTTTGAGCAAGAAAGCTCTATTTGACAAAACTTGCCCAGATAATGGCAAAGTATAATATCTATAAAGTCAAATTATGGCAGCATCAACGCTGAGATTTCCTAACCTTGGTACCTGAAATTCTTCTCAGACCTCTGTTCATTCAGCTCTGACCAAGAGGTAGAGTCTGGACTAGAGAAATGCCTCATAGATGGTGCCCAAGAAGGAATGGCCCCCCAAAATGAGCCTACAATACAAGGCTGAATTGTGCAAAAAGACTTCTGTGGGTATAACATGCTCCCTAATGAATTCATGATAGCTCTTCTATTTCCTCTTATATAATTTGGAAATTCAAGTCAATCAGGCTTAGCTTGTTAGTCTTTTTTAGGTCTCTCCTGAATCCAACAGTATAGTTTTAATTGTGTAACAGTACATTTCTTTATTGTAGTTAGGCTGGTTTCTCTCCACAGGCTGGTTTCTCTCCACCTCTTTTGCAGGAATCCCATTTACCCAAACACTGAAGCAGAAACTCAGCAACACGATCTACTGAGGTGCCTTCATCTACAGAGAAGAAATGGGGTTTGCTTCACCATGCGATGAACTCACTGATACTGTAGCACAGTGCAGATCGCACTGTCTTGGAGAAGCACAAGGAAGATGAATAGAGGTCACTAATACTTAGTCACCAAAACCTTTGTAAAAGTCAGACTACTTGGACTGCAGTGACCCTGAAAAGCCACTGAACTAATAAAACAATAGAATGCATGAAGTATGAGAAAGAGAAAAATGGGGGGGAAAAATGAAAAAGATCCATCCAAACAACGACTAAAGCATCTGATAAGAGGAATTAAATGCTCTGTGTTGTACCTTATTAACCCAAAGAAAATCTGAAACTCCAAATAATGAGAACAGCAGGGCTCAACCTTCATGTCCCCCAAATCACATATGACTAAAGATGAGTTGTCTCTAATGGGTAAACAGCTGCTTCACATAGTGATGATTAAACTAGCTCAAGTACTCACATTCCAGCCTCGCTGTGGCTTTCTAGACCCTTCCCAGTTTTCCAGTGGTTTGGCACTCTGAGAATACTTTCTGGGGCATTCATCTCCTTGACAAAAACATCATCTCATCAGCAGGTAATGTGCAACATCCTCACTGGCAGTCCCAGGAGTAAAGGGAAGGATTTAATGAGCACAGGCTCTGAATCACTTCCTGATTAGGACTCAAAATGAGTTGACTTCATCTTCACCAAAAATAAAAGAAGTTAAAGTCTTTCTATGGAAAAGGCAAAGGACAGTTTTTGCTCATGCAGCTGTGTGTGGTACACCCTTGATTTCCCTTCAGAGTTTAGGATGACAGATTATCACATGTTAAAATACTGCCTTGTTAACACCAGGATGCTAGCACTTGTCAACTAAACTACATTCAAAGTACACCTTTAACCAGCCATTGATGTTACCACACAAGTAGTTTGCACCGCTATAGCCCATTTCCTCAGCCCAAGCCTCGGGATGCCTCAAGCCTCAGGTGCTTATTGTGGTCCGTGTAAGAAAGAGAGGAATAGGAGACTTTTTCTTCTTCCAGACACTTCCCCACCTTTATCAAGGGCTTGTATTCTGGTGCCGAATTGTTAGTGCACCATAAAAGACATGACACACTATTAATCACCAAAGCAGCACTGACAAAACATGTGTTTCCAATAGCACCTTCTACATGACTATTATTAAACCACTCCCCACCATTCATTTAAATTAATACAAAAAATCAACACCAGGTTGTTCTCAATGCTAGCAATAAACCTACCAAAGGTAAAACCTGTACCCAGAGAGGGTGCAAACAAGGGAAGAGAGAGGAACAATTACACTTTTTTCCCCAATATATCCTGAGTCCAGTAACACTGCTCTTTCAGAGCTTTGATTTTTTGTGTGCCTGATGCTCATCTCATCTTCAAGGAATTAAAAGTCAGTGTTGTGCCCTAATGAAAAAAAAACATAATAAAACCCCCAATAGATGGAAATTTCCAACCTACAATGGATCAAAAGCTTCCTCAGGCAAATCAAGAAGGCGGTAACACTGCTGATTCCAGGTGGGACACTGCCTCCGGGTAGGGAAAAAACCAAGCTACTTTTTAATGCAGTAAGTGATACCCACAGCCACATCCCACTTGCTGACAGGACTATGTTATTCATCTAGCAGTTTTTTCCCTGTTTCAGTATTGAATATTTTCAGAAAATATATCACAAACTCATTCAGACACAGCTCACTTAGGGCTGACTGCATGATTATGTTGGGAATTTTGCCTTGTTGGCCTCAAAGTGCTGGGGTCAACTCTTTTTCTTCTTGGATTTAATTTTCTTAATGAATCCTTTGAAAGCCTATTTAAAAGAAATAAAATATTCAATCTCTTCCCAGGAAAGATGTGGGTGTTTCTGACATTTTACATCAACTAAATACTATACATCTTTTAAGAAAAAGTTTTACTTAAGTTACCACAGGCTCTCTAGTTCATGACATTTTGATCTTAGTTAAATGCAAATGTGATGCAAATTTATATTACAAAATGAGAGCATTTGTATTACACGCGCATGCCAAATATATACATCCCATGCAACCATGACAATATAGGGCATAATCATCGAATCATAGAACGGTTTGGGTTGGAAGGGACCTTAAAGCTTGTCCAGTTCCAAACCTTTGCGCAGGTTGCTCAAAGCCCTAATCTTACTATAGAGATACAGTGTCTGTCCCATGGATGAAATCAGTGGCAGTAGGGAGAATTAACTCACAATTAAACTATTGTCCTTTCTTCCATAAGCTTTTCTAACAAATCTGTAATGTAATCAAGTAGTAATTTAGAGTTGGTACTAACTGTCCTAAAGGTTAAAGGATTTTTTTCCACTAGAAAGGGACAGATTTTGCCAAAGCACATCTCCCACAGGTAGACCCAACTTAGAAAACAAAATCTAGGAAAATCCAATAACTTTATATTAGGGAAACAATATTAACTACAGCCATCACTATCAGCTTCCACTCTAATTAATGAGAAGTTCTGATAAAATTCTATCAAACCTACGTGACTTCAGAAACTTGATTTGCACATGCCTTTTCTTCCAGATTTATCTACAGCTGAGATTCCCAAAGCCATTCTGCAGAGTCTGAGCTAGTGCACGCCTTCAGACAGAGCACAACAGATCAAGGACACTTCTCCAGGGTTTGTTTTTCAAATAGAAGAAACTCAGCTCTCATACTTTCATACTTGAGGAGAAAAAAGGAAGAGTAGGATATTTGATCTGTTATCTCCTAGTAGTCAGCTGGAATTCTACTGGATATCATCAAGGGGAGGGGGATAAAGAATCTTACTCATGTATGCAGAACAGCAACAGCTCAGGATTAGCTGCAGACAGAAAGACCATATAGGATTAACACAGTGAACCAGTCAGCATGCTTATCAGAATATTCAAGAGCACAATATTCAGGACAGGATTTAGCCGAATTTGACTGAAAATAGCACCACATTTTGAATAAGCTTTATTGAACACCACAGCACCTAGCATCTCTTCACCAAAATTACTTAGTGTGCATTCATTTCAGAAGCATTTCTTGCATAACCATTTAAAGACTCAGTGCACTGGAAGGGATAGAAAGCTGTCAGAAAGGTGTCGATACACAAGCTTCAAACTGCAGCAAAAGCCTTACCTGCAGCATATGAACTTTTAAACAACTGAAACGCAGGGTAAGTATTATTACTGTCAGATACAGAGTCAAGAACACAGCACCATCTAATCAGCTTCTGCTGCTGAATTAATGGCTTTCATTACTGCTTTTTTCTTTCTGCAACACTGACTGCTATGACAGCCTCACTTGTGCTAGAGCTTGTCAATAATGACAAAAGGGACACTCTAAGCTTCAAATTGCAGGTTGGATTACCTGCATTAGCAGAGTGTATAGAAGAAGAAATTCAGCTGGAGCTGAAGTGCTCCTGGAGCAGCTGCCTGTGTGCTTTCTTTCCAGTTCTGCAGCAGTTTCCCAGAAGGAAGTGAAGCATCATTCTTGGATCTATGTGGGTCCATCATTGCTTCCATCTGACAGGAGCTAGCAGTTGGCAATGACAAGTGGAAACAAGATGGCAAGGGAGAAAACACTCCCTGCTCTTCTGCTTCACCGGGCGAATCCTTGCTTTATCCTGAGCAAAGTTACTCCTTGATGTAATTTTCCACATTGCACAGGAGCCACACATCAATAAGCAACAGGTTCACAATGTCACCCTTCACTGAGCCAGACCCTCTAACAGAAAAGCCATTCACATCAGCCCCTCCTGAGCCTGGGTTTGCATTTTGCCCATTTCCCCCTGTGCACTGCAGAGTAGAAAGTAAGCAGAATTAACAACATAAAGCTCAAGCTGCTGAACTTGGTAGTTCAATTTAAAAACGAGCCCCATACATTCATGCAATGTTTTAGAATAAGTCTTATTAATCATCTGGGCAAGCACTGCCTTAAATTTGGATCCTTTTTTGGCTGTTAATTCCAGCAGATACACTTGTAAACCATTCCCATTCATATGCACACAGACTGATACCCAAGTGGCTAGAGCATGAAAAGGACAGCAAATAGATAGCAACTGATAAGGCTGTTGATGTTAGATGATACTGTAACCTAACCCAGCACCGGTGGCTAGAAAGCACTCCAGAAGTGCTACTGGCATCCCCAAACAGCCACTCTCATAGCCAGCCATTCAGTTACTGCCTTTATTAATCTGTGGTTTTGGCCAACCTTTCACTAGGCACAGAAGCTCATCAGTATTACAGACTCTTGGTTTATCTCTCTGAACACTTTTTGGCAGCTTACACAGCAGTAAATAGTCAAAGGTACAAAAGGACTAAATCCTAGCTCATGGTCCACTTGGCCATGCGTCCCCAGGCAAGGAATACATGGAAAGGCAGCCACAATATGCGAAGCTGCCTCAGCCACTGGCCATGCTTTACCTGTCCTGTGGGCAAATGAAGCTGATGACTCTTCATCCCTGTTAACACACTGCTATGTAAAAATAAACAAAGAAAGAATACAAGCCTTGCCTGTGAATTCCTCAAACTCCTGGGAAAAACCAGAAACCCTTCCCAGTGTAACAGCAGGCACAGATCACCAGCTAAGTTAGCTCTAAAGGCAAATATCCTATTTTCACTGAGAGATGCAGTGTGCCATAATACGAATAAGGAACAAAGACCCCTTTCATTCTGCTGACAAATACAGTATAGCATGTCACAAATCACAAGGGGAGCAGACAACACAATGGCAGCAATTAAATGGGTGTCTTTTTATTAAGAAATACATACAATAATGACAGACTACATACACTCCCCCACCACCACCCCCAAAGCCTGCAAGAATTATGCTGGCTAACATGGCTGTAAATATTTAGGGATGTGACTTTCGTTAACACAGAAATCTATCTTAAGGAGGGGTATAGGAGGATACGTGCAAATGCAAAAATAGACATTTTGTTTGTTTTTACACGTTGTACGCCTTGTTTGTTGCAATTCACACACAGCCCCTGCGACTCATTCACAGTTGATGTATTTCTGGAGAAGCTGAAAAAAAAATCTATGCCCCTTTTAACTCTTTCGCTGCTCAATTTTAACTGAGACACCATCCCTGCATCCTCACTCCTTGCCCTCTGCCCTGCTGACCCAACCTGGTCTCCCGAGATTCACTTCCCAGCCTTCAAACCTGCTGAGTTTCAGGGGTGTTTTGCAGAAAACAGGACCCTCCTGGCCCTGCTATGCCTTTAAGATGTGATCAGCCTCTCTGAGCCTGGTATCCTCATTGCCTGCCGGAGCCAGCACAGGGGACCACTGCCCAGCTCAGTGCACAGGCCAGCACCTTGCCCCATGCCGTGACTCCAGGAGCAGGAACACGGCCGGTTCTCGCCTCCTGCTTCACTTCCAGCATCATGGGAGCAGCTCCTTCTCTATCCCAGATGAGTGCATCCCTCTTGAGGTCTCCTTCCTGCCCCCTCCTCAGTGGAGCCATCAGAAAACAATGCAGGAACAGACATTTAGCAACACCTGCTGTATCACATTAATATGCACAGGGATGTATTGATGGGTTTTCCCATCCAACACTAAGACTGCATTGTTCGGGGCGATCCATCAGTGTGGATCACTCCCCCCGGCACGCCAGCCCCACAAGCTCCCTTCTGACACGTCCCCTTGTCTCCCAGCCTAGGCTGACGACCACGTTTAGGAATGCACTTCATTAAATCGGAGCTGCCCCATTCCAACCTGCAATGCGGAGGCTGTACAAAGCAAGCGCCACGCTTCCTCCCGCATTTCTTTCAAAAGCCCCATTGTTCGGCAGGCATCTGGTCCTGATCTCAGCCTATTCGTGCCCACTGACCCCGCTTCTCGCAGCACACCCGCTCGCCAACGGGCCTCACGTAAAGCCTGCTTGATGAATTAAAAAGCAGCACTAGCCATCTGTCCTCCCAGGCTGGGCTAAGGCTGTGCGGCTCCGCTCCGCAGCTCCCTTCCCAAGCCTCCCGTTACAACCCACTCCCTCCTTACACGCACAACCTGCGGCGGAGGAACCTCTGGGTTCGCTCGGGAAGCACAGCCCTCGCTTATCACATTTGCTGCTTTTCATTTCTCTAGCGTCTAAGAAAGAAAGAGAATACAACAGAACGTTCTCACTTGCCTGAGTCCTTCGAAATTCAAGCACAAATACAAGATTAATCCTTCCTTTGTGAGGTCTTGTCTTTAAGTCGTGGTATGTAATGATCCTCAGCACTGCAGCAGAGGGGAATAAAAAATGCAGGGATCATAAGCAGGGGGAGGACAGGGCTTACTTACATCAGGGTTTCTGCCACATGACAATAGGTTTGAGAGGGAAGAATAAGCTGGCACCAGCAGCTGACAGTGCAAAAGGGAGAATGCAGAAGCCTGCCTTTTATATTATTGGTGACATTTCTAACACATGACAACAATTTCCATCTGTATTTAAGCTGGGAGTGTGAGGAAAAGAGCATTACATCACGGCTCCTCTGTTCCTCGGGGCTGTGGAATATGTAGGCCAGAGGGATTAAAAAGCACCTGTGTATGCTGGAGATCTGAAATACTAGGAGGTGGATTCCACTCCCTCCCCCCCCCCTCCTTTCTCCCTCACCCTTTTTATTCCTCTGTCACCTTCACGGAGTTACTATTTGAGAATATGCCCAGGGAAGTGCAAAATGGTATTGTCCTAGTTTGCAAGGCACAAGAACAGGGGGACTATCTGAATATGTATTTCTAGCTCTGTCTCTCTCTCCAGAGGAGATACAGCACTCATTTTTGCAAACAATCCGATGGAATATAGAGCATCTTTCTGTTTTCTGCTGTGCTTGTCCTGAGAGCTTCAAGTTTCTCCTAAAGCACCAACTTTCATTTCCCTTTTTAAACTTGCAGGGATTTCAGTGACAGTAGCAATGATTTTACTTCTTTTCTCCTCCTCCTTTCTCATACAGCCAACACATGCCTGTATCTCTTTAAAGGTAAACATCAACAACAGGGACCAAAGATATTCTGGAGAAAGCACTTGACTGATTCAGAGCCAGCAGGTGTCCGTCTTGGTTGCTTTCCACATACCTCACAGGACAGGATTGCTTAGATGCAGTACTGAAATTCCATGGGAATCCAGCCATGCAAGGAAACCTGCTCTGGCTGCTCCACTAGGGCTTGTGCAGCTCCGCCGAGGTAGGCAGAGATGTAAAGAGCCTGAGGACCGCATGGGAGGTGCTGGTGGGGTGAGCACAAGGTGCTGTGGTGCCAACCCGGTCACCTGCTCCATGGACCATGGCATGATGGGGACAGCACCCACTGCTGCTGCTCTAACAAGCAGAGGTTTTGAACCACAACAGGTAACAGCCATCACTTGCAAAGCAGCTCAGTGCAGGTGTGGATGAATGCGACAGCTCGCAAGTTTACAGCACGTGTGTGACGGGCAACATAAGGAAAAAACATCATCTCTATTCTACTACCAAACCCAACAGCACAAACACTTCAGCTGCTCTTACTGAAGTACACAGTTCCCAAAAGTGTTTGACCTGGGTGGGAGCAAAACATGACCGACAGACAGCAAACCTTCTATTACCTTTATGAGAGAAATGGCCACACACGAACAGGAGACTAGCCTGATTATAAATATATAAACCAGCCTCAATTTTACAGCACACAAATATTTTCATGCAAATCCTATCTGGCCTAGGTTCTGGACCATTATACTTCTTTTGCTTAAAAAGAAGAGATAAAAATTCCTTGCTCAAGATTCACCTTATCAGTCTTTCAACAACAGCCTCATTGAGTCTTAGGCTGGTTTTTGGGTATGTGTCTGGTCAGCTCATGGTCCCCATGGGAAGCTCAAAGCCTTTGATAATGATGGGTTTAGGGTATGGAATACAGTAAGTCTGAAGACTGCAATACAAAAATAAATGACTCTTAATTCCTTATCTCTCATCTTCATGCCCACAAAATAAAATGAGTCTGCACAAGCCACACTGAAACTCTCTGTGTGATACTTCAATGAGGCAACACCTAAATGGGACATTCCAGAAAAAAAAGCCTCTTCTCTAAAAATATAAATGGAGCATTTTACTTTACATTTGTTAAGAGATGCATCTCCTCCATCATTTATGAAACTCTTTCATAAGATTTATAAGGGGGGGGGAAGGAAACAATGAAATGACTTATTTTTTAATCTGGGGTTTAAAGGCTTTTTCTCTTTCCAAAATAAAGTCCCACACACAAAGAAGGAAATTCAATGCAAACCTCTGTTTCTGTATCATGAATGCCCCTTCAAGCACCGGAGTAATCAATTTCTCAGAGCTTGTGTGGTCTACAGCAAAACCCAAAGAAGGTATTTAAGTTTATACAGCCTTCAGCATTTGAATGGCTTGCTTTTGAAATATGACATGTTTAAGTTCTACATCTTTTTTTACAGTTATGTCTTAAGAAAATGGTTGCTTAGGTAGGCAAAAAATTGAAACAAAGGAGAAGAGATGAAATTCAACCTGGTTTTGAGCTGTTTGTCTATTTTAAAAGGAGAGTAATTCAAAGTTGCACCATGAAAACTGTTACAATTGTAATTACAGCTCCCTCCGTTATATTGTACCCAGTCTTATTTTAACATCCAAACACTTTAACAAAGAAAACATATTCAATAAAGGTGGTGCTCCAATGCCAAGCAGCACCGGAGAAGCATCCACACAAATTCACTGGAACAGTAAAGCAAATGCTCTTTAGAACTCTCTACCTTTTCTTGAGCAGAAAGAAGTGAACCATAAAGTACTTCAGCCTGCGGAAAGAAGTCTTTGTCCTTGCAGTAACCCCAACTTCCCACCATGAAAGAAGATCATCTTGAGACAAGATTTTACAGCTGGGATTTACCTCACAGGGTGGAAGAAGTGTGAGATAGAGCACTCTTGTAGGTAAGAACAAACTTCTCCAACAGACTTCTCAATCTTTCATCAGTACGTTTTGGATCCAATTCACTTACCATGTGGGAACAGCAAATGGGGAACAAACTGTGAATTCAAATAACTGTAAACTCAGCACGATGTGGAAATAAAACACAGATGGTGCACTTCAGATTAAGGGTCAGCGTTTCAGCGTCGCTTTCCACTTTTACATTGTGATAGGTAATGTATAACAACCACCTCCTCAAGACAGTGCTCTAATTAAGCCATGACTCACTTAGGAAAACAAGGAGGCAATTGATACCTCCATGGAAGCCTCTCTGCCAGTGGAGATGAGCTAAGGTTACTTAGTTAAGCTGCGGCTCATGGCTTTGCTGCTTGAGGATTAACTTTTAAGAGTGGAGTTGTCTCTGCTGGCAGACATAGCCAAGAAAAACCATCTCTTTATCTTTTCCAGCTCCCAGACATGCAGCAGCAGGGCTGCGCCCAACACCCATCACAGCCCCTTGCCACAGGCATCCGCTTGGTCCCCTCTTCATCCCCCACATCCCCAGTAATATTTTGCAGAGATTGCTCTGGTATCTGTTGGCAAAAGCCAAGAACACAACCACTGCTACCAGCATTACCCTGTTCCAACCATTTAAAAGTCCCCAGCACTAAAACACTGTTGGAGGTCTGCATTGTGCTTTCCTGAACGTTCGGTCCATTTTATTCTTTAAAACTAATTTTGTCCTAAATCTCAGAAATTGAATTTAGGATGTCCTTATTCTTGCTGAGAAGTGTTAATTGCACATCCAGGGCCTTCTAGGAAAGGGTCTGCTTGTAAGCACAAATTCAAAGAAAAAATAAAGGAGTAAGTACAGATTAGATGACAAAAGAACTATAAATCTAGAGAAGCGTGAAATGCCAGATAGAGAGTAGCAGAAGTGATTGTAAGGTGACTATTACCTTCAAAATATGCCAGAGGTTGTTTATCAGATCAGAGTTAATGAGGGAGAAATCTAATAGTGCTATAATATTAACTTTACCACTTTAATGGTATCATCAATGTTCTATTATGCGGGCAATTCATAGAATGTCTGTCAACATGATGCTCCTAACTGTGTGGTTAGTTACACAGGAGCAGCACTACCGCATCTCATCAGCTGCTCCCTTCCAGAAAACACTGGGTGTTTGCAGCAGATTGCAGAAGGTGAAGTGAGATAGGAAAATAAATATGTAAAATTATGGGAATGCAAAAATGGGAAAGATATTTATGAACATTATGGGATGTTTACATTCCTGGAAGAACTGGATCCAGCTCTGTTCCACGGTTGAGTTCAGCCTTCCTCCTTCTGCACTGCCATGTAGTGTCCTGCTGGCTTCACCTCAAATCTCTTGCATGTCTTGCAACACATACCTGGATTTAGGAGAGCTGAAAACCTGCTCAATGTTCAAGTACATTTTCAACTCTCGTGTATTTGCCTCCTCTGAACAAAAAATGCAAACCCCCTATACCTTAGTAAAACATGAACAAAGACAGCATTAAGGGCTCAGAATCTAACAGGTAAATGAAAAGTCAAAATACCCAGTTTCAAGGTTTTGATTGCTAATTCAAGACCTATGAACAGCAGGAGATGGTAATGCTGCATTTATAAATATCCATCTCCTCATTTATTCAAGGAAGAGTTTGCTAAAAGCAGCTGTTTCTTAATTTGGAGTTCCTCCTTTCCCCATCACCTGCCCCAGCCACTCAGTTCTGAGGTTTGCCACTTCAAATCCCTAATATAGCAATGGTTACCTGCACATTTTTAGCATACGACAATCTCCCATTAAGTAGCTTTAAATTTGGTAGAAAAATCCATACTGCAGTGGCAGTTGCCATGAAGGTCTGGAATAAGAATGAGGTATCAATTTATGTAATAAGCAATACTGCTTCTTCCTATAGACCTCCTTTTACCAACATTTGTTTAGTTTTTCCTCCTGGTAAATGAAATGTTAAACCTGAAGTTTAAAAAGTGCAGGTAGTGAATGAATGATGAAGCATGAAATATAATTCAGTGACAGGTGAAGCTTCCATGGGTCTTTGATATTTTCCTCCATCTTCATCTCCAAAAAGACCCTGCAAGTAGAACTGCTAGATCACCATCCACCTGATTACTCTGTGATACAAGTCTCATTTTGAAGATACATTAGCCTTTCAAAGAGCCATTAATTAAAACAAAGCCTGGGACATGACAAAGCCCTTTAAAATGAATTCAAGGAACTAGTGTCCCCCTTAAACAAATCTGTTTTGGCAATGACCCAGGAATCTTGACTTCATAACTCAAAGCTCTAATTATCCAAGAGCACATTACAAGAAAAGGATACATCTAGGCCGTTATGACTAACAGGAAAGATTTATTTCTCCTTCAACAGGGGCAGAACTAGAAATATTTATTCTATTTTTTTCTACCTTCTTATTCACTGAGGGCGGGGGAGGAAGGAAATCAATGAAGATTAATTTACAGCGTTACTCCTAGTAAAGGTACTGGGTATGGGTTTCCTCAAAGAAAACCAGCTAGCAGAATCTAAACAGCTTCATAAATGATTACACAGCTAATCTCCCCTCTGCTGAAATAAAAAGAGAAAGGATTTAGAGGGCAAATACAGTATGCTTTATGTGAAGAAGCACAGTAATATTAAAAAAAGGATAACGGTTTAAAGATGAAATGCAGCAAGTCTGCATCCCCATCAAACCATCAGGAGAGTTGCATCTGCTGTTGACTTCCTGGGCTCAGAGACTATCAAGGCAGCAAGATACATGAGTGGGAATCACACAGGCATTTCCCCCTCTGTGATGCCACTGGTTTTGCCCACAGTACACTGCAGGTACTGCACTGGACAAGAATAATATCATTTAAATGGGATTTTTAGGTGTCCTCTTTTAAGTACTGCCATCTTTGATGATAGAAGCATAGGGCTTTTGTAACTGTGAAACCACCATACATGTCAACACATCCAAGCACAAACATACCTATATAGAGTGATGGGTGCTTTCTAGAGGGAGTTAGTCATGAAATATCAAATGTGAATCACAAATGCAAGTATGAGTGGAAAAACAGGTTAAAGAACAGCTACACATTTACTTTCTCCTCAATTTAAACTGTTCCCTTTGCCTGGAACACTCATTCTCTTGGCTGGTAGCATAATCAACACACTCTAAACCTTGAACAGATACATGATGGTAGTTGAAAAGAAATCAAACTGCCTCAATAAAATCAAACACTGGGACATCACAAAAGCTCTAATCAGGACCCTGAGACACCATATGGAAAACTATGGCAGGACAGAGCCAGTTTTGAAGTACACAGTGTGGGGCAATTCACCTCCACCCCTTCAACCTCCAAACAGCAGTACCTGTTCTCAGTTCCAATTTATTCTCAGCTTTCCCAGAGACTCACAACCTTAGAAACCTTTACATTTTAAAACATATGCACATTGTTTGCACTAACTAAATACCCACTCGCAGATGCTCTGCCGTAGTACAAAGCAACTGCAATGAAAAAAAAAAACCCCACAAAATTAAGTGCACTGGGGACTAACAAAGAAAACAAAGAAAACTAGCCATGTAATCTCTTCCCACACTTCTTACCCAAATCTCCTTTGGAAAGTGGCATGGGAGAGCCTATGAGGCTGAGCTCTTCTGCTTTGTACTGTTCTCTGGTGCCTCATGCAATTTCAACTGGGTGTACAGTGAAACACAAAAAAGCTATTCCTCACAAATGGGTAAGCAGATGGAGAAGTATTTGCTATTGTAAGTGTATTTATTTCCAAATGTAAAAAAAATAATAATGATACCCAATAGCTCCAGTGGCACAAAATGCACTACTGATCTGAAAGGACAGACCAGATGGAAGAAAAGGTCCGAAGTCTCCTAGATTAAACACAAATGAGTGTCTATGGAAAGGAACTAAACTACAGAAATATTGGCCCTGTTATCCCAAACCGGGCATTTATTTCTCTCTCAAAAGTGAGATCACATCTGGTTTAATAATATGTGAAATAATTATATCCCTGATAGCTGCAGGGGACTCTGCTGCAATTCTGTAGTGCTCCCTGGAACACAGCTACAAGGGGTTTCTAAACCCACCCTCAGAATACAGTCACTGCTGGAAATATAGGGAAAATTAAATATAGGAAGTATTAAAGTAAAAAATTAGCTGGCATGGAAAACATACCTCATTCTTCAGAGTCAGATTAAATCACAAGCAAATGATCTTAAGAAAAATTACTGTTACATACTGCTGGTACTCTATGTTGCATCCTACTGACAAGGACGCTACTTAAAATATACTTAAAATTTTGTCCTACCATAAATCTTGTAAAACAATTAATTATTTTTCATGTGTTAGGAAAAAAAAGATCAGTCTGCTCTTCACCACCTTATTGGTGTAGCTTTCCAATGAATATTTCATGGACAATGCAACTTTTTCTCATTACAAAAGCAGAATTACACCTCTAGGAAAGGAACTGCAACAAAAGGTACTTGGATAATAAAGAAGGCTGCAGGTCTGGAAAGCTTTTGAGAATTCTGAGAACATTTGTGTACATAAACTGATGATTTATTGCCTGTGAACAAAAATAATGTGCACTGTCAGTGATTCTGTTTATCCTTAATAAAAATTAGTAACTAAAAATAACCTCGAAATTGTGACTCAAATATCCCCACATGTAAAAACCATGCATTTGCAGCAGAAAGGTCTTTTTGCTTCACTCCAACAATTTCCCAGTACACTGATACAGTATTATGCTCAATATTCTAAAGAAAAGAACCTTCTGTAAGCAGGTTTGCATATCCCTTCTACCAATTCATTTTGAGGTTCAGAATACTTACAGGGAGCCCAGCGCTACAGAGCTTTAAAAGCTATCCTGGGAATCACCTAAGTCTGCATGTTTGACAGCAGTTCCATCACACCTCAGCCTACTCAGTCTCTCTAGTCCTCCACTAGCTGCAGATGATGGTGGTTAGGCAGGTAGCAGCTTATCTGACTCTTGGAGCAACTAAACTACCCTTTGGTCGTGCAATTATTTATTAAAACATTTAATTAGATAGTAAGGTTTAATGTGCTCATCTCCATCCACTTACTAAAGATTGTCCCATAAATACTGTAGAGTTTCCTTGTTCAGCATTATTGGTTTTCCTTAAGGAGACTTTTCCTTTGCACCAGCAGATTGCTTGGAATAAAAAACTTATTCTTACATTTCCCACTGAAATGTGGGGTAGCTGATGCCAGCCAGGAGCCTGGGCGTCCTTGTCTTTTTCTAAGTCCCCTTACAGAACACTCAACACTTACACTATTGATTTTTATCCATTTCTCTCTCTTTTGCTCCACAATCCCGTGTAAGACTAACCACAACAGTTGGAGCTGCTGTTCTGTAATTGAAGACAGATCAGACTCTGGGAAGGTGAGAGAAAGGACAGCAGAAATGAAAGTGGTAAATCTCTAACGCTGAAATCTCCAGCCAATTAATCTCAGGGCATGTACTTGTTTGGGGAAAGTGAATCAACTGTTGAATGATGACCTCCTGAGGTTTTAAAATCCAGAAGAGGAGGTAAAAAGAAGAGATTGACACACAGCCTCTAGGCTGACATCTAAGACTTAACTCTAGTCTAGCCATTACATTGGCTCCATTTCATCTACCATCAAATAGACCTTGTACTTTCCAGAGTTTTGCTTCTGAAGACTACAGTCTGATAAAGCAAGGAATTGTACAGTACTGAAATAAGACAAATAAAGACTATAGGTGAATAGGGAGGGGACCATTGATCTGTTATTTCAGTCATGCCTGCACCAGGTATACTGTTTTGGCAAGTAAAGGTACAGATACCAGACT
Source organism: Psittacula echo (assembly GCF_963264785.1). Lineage (NCBI taxonomy): Eukaryota > Metazoa > Chordata > Aves > Psittaciformes > Psittacidae > Psittacula > Psittacula echo. The sequence goes on from NC_137745.1 coordinate 7,556,881, forward strand.
GTCCATAGCTGCCTCTGTATACCACATGGGACCGAAACAAGTGCAGAATCAAGTAAGAGTGCTCAGAGGAAAGAAATTAAAAAACAAGAAACCAACACATCAAAACCAACCAAGTAAAACACCAAATCCAAACCAACATGCTGAGATAAGCGTTTATGGAAATAATATCTCCTCTCTGATTCTACTCGATATGCTTTAAAAAGAAAACTGCTGTCAGGTTGTTGGGAATAAGCAGTAAAGACAAATGGCTAGTACTGCTTGTTTGTTTTAAACAGATGCCCTCTACCATCACTTCAAAATGAGGAAGATAATCCTGTCTGTTCAGCCTTCCATGAACAGTTGTTTAGACATGCTGCTGCACTCACTTAAAGTAAGTTGCTATCACATATCTTTCTCAATTAACACTAATGCACAGATATATTCTTACATGTATTTCCAACTAATCACATTTTACATTAAGTAAATCTTCACATATACAAGTCCTGTTTGGGGAAGGGTCTGCTCCTAAAGTACTCTCTCAAACCTAAAGGCAGGATGTCAACACATGCTACATCATGGACTTCCAGCCTCCCCCCAAATCAGATGTACTGCAAGTCCCATCAACTTCAGTTAACAAAGGTGGACTCAGACATGCTACAAGGTGCCGCAGCAAGATGCCTCACACAGTTGGTAAACCTGCTTTTGGGCTTTTAAGTGTTCAGGCTGGCAAAACTGAGCTGGAATAAGTGAAATTCACACTAAAAATAAGCTTTGGGCAAAGTCTCTGCATCAGTCAAAGCACTTTTGGTACAGTCATGGCCAATCAGTAATCATGAAATGGTTGCCAATTCTCAGTCCACTCCAAGCTCAATGGAGCCATTAACCAGCCCACAAATAGAGCATTATTTCTGATGATCTTCATTAGGCACATCAGAAATCAGGAAAAATGTGGTGCTTCAAAAGAAAACAAGGCAAAGGGGATAGATAGAGACTGGACCAACATCCTGCTAATCTGGATGATGTACTTGAGTTTTTTGTCTAGTTTTGACAGTGGATCATACATGCTAGGAATGCAAACAGTTAGAAGAATAACTTTGCTCAAGTTTAAGATGTTGTGTTTTTCCTAAGGAGAAAAAAAAAAAGGCTCTGACCCAGCCTATGAAGTTAACAGTGAAATGACAGCATCAGGAAGAAAGTGAAGGAAATGAGACATAGTTGGTTCAGCTGAAATAAAAGCTAGTTCAGTGGCTGAACTACACTAATTCTTTCAAAGATTTGCACACTGTAAATGCATGGTTTCATAAGCATTTCCAAATACCTAACTAAGGTGTCCTGCCTCTCCTCCTTACTTTGACTCAATCCTAGATTATGATGCTGAAGTTGTAAATTCCAGAAAAGAATGCCTTTAGTCTGCAAATAAATCCATGGTTTTGGTGTGATAGTAACAGCAGAACACTCATGACAGCACAACAAACCTTAGAGGACATCTGGAAGCTTGTCACTGCTGTTGCTCACCATAGACCTTTGCAGAAAATGGAGAGGATGGAGCTGAGAGTATGAAGACTCAGAGGAAGCCCACTGGAGGGGTAGAGACCACTGAGGAGCAGGGGAAGACTTCAGCTTGAAAAAATAGCTGTGTGGTTCACTTACTTCTTTCAATAATACTTCACTTCTGGATCCATTTCAAGGTTTCATTTCTTTATGACAGCTCCCAAGTTTAGGGATGAAGTCCTCCAGTCTCTTGGAAAACTATCCCTGTGTCCACCCATTTAGGCAATGCTCATATCCCCTTTGGGAGCAGACATCATCCCACTCTCTTACCCTCGACCGTTCACGAGAAAATAAAGCAAACTCCCAACCAACTCCCCTAAAGTAAAAATCTAAATGATGCTTAAGCAGTGTGCCATTGCAATTCGAAACAAAGAGGTTGAGTCAAATGTTCTGCATCTTTCCTCCCCTCTACTTGACCTTTATCTTCTACAAAAACTAAAACTGTGCCTTCGCTCGGTGCTCGAGTCAGCCAAGCACGCAACTGGCACGTGGCTGTGTGGGAAACAGAAGCCCTCTGGGTTTTCTCACCCCCTGTAACAAACCAGTCAGGGCTGAACCACATGGCTCTTACTGGAATTTCTGGGGATGAACTGGTTAACATTGTCTTCTTCACTTTGTATTTACTAATTATTACTTCATTTAGCCTTTATATTAGTGCAACAAAAAGCAGCTGTCAAGTCAAGCATGCTCAGTCCAAGTGACCTTGTGTTCTTGTTCACGTTTACCACATAATCAGCAGGGAATTCCATTTTTAAAATACAAGACTTCATAATCCATTAGCACTTGAGGTTGGTCCAGGGCTCTGGATTTACTGGTCACGTGTACCAAGGAATAAAAATGAGTGTACAGCTAGATTAATCTCCAGACCTGTAAAGCATCCCAACCCACTGTACATATGAATATTAGCATCATTCTTAAAAGCTACCGCTGATACCATCATCATAGTACATGAAGAGAAAATTAAATGCTACTGCTTTAAAATCCCAAGTATGGAAACACACAATAACTAACTCCACTTCCTAGATTTTCCATTTGTTTAATAAATGGAACATGAGTACTGATGTTCTTATTAATACATCGACAACATGTTTCCTCCAGCTATTTCTAAAAGGCAGGAATCACTTTCATTGCTCTTAATTTTAAACCAAAAGTCTTTAGCGAGTCCAAGCAGCTTAGCTCACCATCAAGTTCAATAAATCAGAGAAAAGAATCAAAGGAAAGCGTTTCAAAATGTAACCTTGGTAATGCCCAAAATGCTTCCACAGACTTACGTTTGTTTGCTTTATTTCTTGCTTTAGAAATTGGAATATAACACACAAGCAGAAGGACATTAGCATCACAACATTGCACCTCCCAGTCCAAACATTGCATATGTTCTCCTAGAAGGCACTTTTCACAGTATGCCTTAAAAACCCTGCAGCCTGGCAAGTTAGGTGATTGAAAACTAATCATATTTCACATTGACAAAATGGAAAATGGAAGTGTTCAATAGAAAATAATAATTTATATTTACTCTTTATGTCCACGCACAACACTTTAAATGTAATTTGGTCCATGCTTTCCACTGACAAAATGAGAATAAACTCAATGGTGATATACACCATCTGCCATTTGAAGAATCAACATTTGTCAGTGTTACCACAGTTTTAACTGTGGTCCTACACAGTTCTCCTGCATGCAACACTTAGATTGAAAATGGCTATTGCTCTACATACCACTATATGATATTTGTTGGCAAATACTGATTTTTGAGTGGCATCATCATTATTCAACATTTATAGAAGTCTACCAGGATCAAGAACCTCTGATTCATGTTGAGATAGAAAACTTCAGAATAGTTGGCTGCTCATCTCTGTATCCTATAACTAAGATGTTTATCAGTTCTTACCCCAGCCTGATCTGAAAGGCATGCCACTACTCCCACAGCTCATCCCAGTTAAGCAGAAAAAAACATTTCTTTAGAATAGCATATCCTGGCAGCTGGAGAATGCCAAACAGCAGCGCTATGAAGCAGGATTATTCTTCACTCTTTGTATATCTTCCCAAAATTGCAAGGACAGTCTCATTTTGAGTAAAGATTCTGAAAATCTAAAGATTAACACCTTCCAAAACATCTCCATTTTCCTTCTGGTTGCTTGTGGGGGTTTTGAGTGAAAAAGAGCATTTCTTTCTCAGCTTCGCTACCTCTTGCTGCTTATCTCCTACATGAATTGAGGATGACCTCCCCACAGTGGCAGTTGCATGCTACAATGGCACACAGCCATAAAAGGCTGTTAAATTTCACAAGTTAAATAAGCATTAGAAATAAAGTTCTGCTAAGGAAATCAAGATACAAGCAGGTTTTTTTATTCCTAGGTTTCAAACCAATAAAAGAACACTCACCATAATGGTGTTAATGAAGACTATTTCTAAGGCAAGCACTTAATTAATGGCTGGTTTAAAAGGTTTTTTCTCCAAAGTAAGCATCACCATCAACTGATCCCAAAAAGGTAATCATAAAAGCAGAGTTCAGGGATGAACTGTTTTTCTTATCAACCCTACCTGAACCCTACGTGCACACCACCACGTGAAGACTGCCTCAAAAAAACCCAGAAATGAAACATGCAATCCACTGGGTCAATGTTTTGTTACTTACAAGGCACAGCATGGCGATAAAGGTTATCTCTAATAGTCTGCTGCAGATCGTGATCCGGCGATCCTTTCTGAAACCTCTGGTTAAGATAGTGTCTCAGGTCTTTGTTCAGTCTGCTTCCTGCAAAGAGAAAAACAGCCCTTTATTTATTTCTAAATGCACACAATTAACATTTCCAATGCAGGCAAATGTTGGAGTTCCAGTCAAAGTCCCCTAAATTATGGCACGCTGACTTTACGAGTGGAGGCTCATCTTCCTCTACAAATGGCTAATTACCAAAAATAACTCGCTGTAAACAAGAGGTCTCTCTTGTCTCATAATGCATCTTTCTTCCTGTGGTGTTAAACAGATCATCATTCCCTTTTATCACTTCATTGTCTGAGCAAATGGAGAAAGACAGATGATGTGAAAAAGAAGAAAAATAATAAAGGTAGAGTATTGCTTTTGCAGCTCATTGGAGGGTGAGTGGGGCAGACAGACAGAAGGCAAAGGCTGCTCCCACTGGAGGTACTAATGTAGCTGAACATGACACAAAATCAAACTAGTGCTATACTTTGCATTGGTATCTATCCAAGCACACAGCAGGAGTTAGAAAATAATTGATTGAAGGAATTAAGAGCACCCAAAGTCCTTAAAACCAACAGAATAATATGCAACACTTTTGACTTAGATGTATTTGTTGCTTTATTCAGTTTTTAGCACTTTCAGAAGTGTGTGGGAATAAAGATGAGTTGAAAACAAAACAGACAAAAAAAGAAGAAAAAAAAAGAAAAAGTAACATAGTTATTAATGAACATTGCTACTGGCTCAATAGCAAAGCCTTTCTTGTAGCAGAACTTTTGAACTGGAGCAACTCACTGAAGTCTTTTCCCAGAAATGAAGTATTTCCAAGTCTGGAATAACACTGACATTAATTTGACTGAAGAGCAAAAGCAACCACACAAGCATACACAGAGAACAGGGGTAGAAACAATTATGCTCTTAAAAATAAAAGGAAAATACCACTGGAGAAGCTTTAGAGAAACACAACCAGGATGATCAAAGTCTACAGCAGTTGCTGTATAAAGACTAAGAGAGCTGGTTGGGATGCTGCAGCCTGCTGTGGACTTTGCTCCCCAACACACCCAAAGAGCAGATGGGGACTGGCTCTCACAACACAAGGACCAGGAGACACCATAGAAAGCTGAAGGGCCTTGGTTGAAACCCACACAACATTAGCAGTAGTTCACATAGGCTTTGGCAGATCTCTTTGCTGGAGAGCACTGAGAGTCCAAGAAGCTTATTGAGGAGCTTTAAAGGGAGACTGGAAAAGCACTTGAAGACAGATCCATTGGGGGCTGCAGAAACAGGTGTAGGTGAAAACAAATTGGGTGTCTGGGAGACCTAGGAAAAAAGGTAGGGGAATATAAAATATTTTGCTCTTTTCCTTTCCTTTGCTAAGCATCTTATTTATGGCCAGAGCTGGAGCCAGAATGCTGGGCTACATGGACTTCGGGCTGAACCACTGCAGCTGTTTCTGTGGTCTGTTATAATTTGCATTATGATTTTTTGGATTGTGAATATGTAATGCAGAGATCATCTCAGTACTGGTTGACACTAAATATAGCATAACAATTGCAGATTCCTGACTGGAGCCTCTAGGAATCACTGCAGAGCAAATAAAGAATAATAATACCACAACGGAGCGCAGTTGGACACGGGTCTGAGAGGCAGAAGAGGTTCCAGACAAATGAGAGTGTAGCCCATTAAATGACCACGGGCAGGAACAGACTACCTGCCTAATGCAGTCCTGCAACATTTTGACTGAAATGTTAATGAAAAGCCAAAACTAAACACAAAAAACCCTAATCTGAAATACTACATCGACTTCCAGAAAATAAATACCCAATCTGTATTTATGTTCTTTTTTTTTGTTTTGTTTTAAACTAAATTTCTTGTTGAAGAACAGAAAGCTCAGGCAGTAAGCTCAGCTATTAAAAGAAAGAAGATTTTTAAGGACAAAAATGCTTATTACAGAAATGGCTCAAAAACTGAAAAGAAGGCAGATGAAACTGGCTCTACACACTTCCCTGAGTTACCCCAGCAACATCTCTTACTCCAAGAGCAGATTAGCCACCCATCTTCTAACAAATGATCTTTGGTTATTGCACTAAAAATGGCTTTTCACATAGGAGACACTTGGAGGATAGGAGGGCTTGGTAGACCTGTGGGTTGCAGTTTTCCAGTATCCGAGCTGACCTTCTGAACTTTGGATGTTTCGTTTTATAACACATCCTTGTATTTCAGAGGAAGACTGAGGACCAAAAAAAAGAGCATCTCCAGAAATAATAAGGCATCTCTTTATCTTTTAACTAAACAGTCCGTATTTTTCTTTGAACAAGAGATAGTAAGACAAGGTGGTTTCTCACAGCAAAAAGAGCAAAGATGACAAACAGTTTGGACCTAATTCAAGAGCTTATTACAGTGAAGAAATTAATGCACTGAGCTGCATGTATCACGTAACATCAGCTTTCTCCTGAAATACCGTGATTCAATGGATTTATGTCATTGCAATGTCTAGAGGTGAGAAAGCTCTGCTGAGCTAAGGCTTGTTTGACCACACAAAATATGCAATTTACTGATGATACCTGCTTTTAGCTCCCCTCTGTGCCCATTCCATCTAACATCTCAGTCTATTACAGCCCCCGCTGGAAAGTTTGGTTATTTGGTTTATGCAGTAGCTGGGATTTCCCAGCTGAGTCACTGATGCACTACTCAAGATGGCAGTTGCAAAAATAGGAGTTATAGCAATACTTACATTCACATGATTGTCCCCTCAGGGAGCTCACAGTGATGCTCATTTCTATTACATTTACTTTAAATGGAGATAAAAAAAGAATAGAGGAAAAAAAAAAGAAACGAACCACACAACAAAAAATGCTTGTTAAGCAAATTTTTTTTTCCTAAATTCCAGCAAATGCTTGACTGAAATGAAGGCTTCTTGCAGCCCTGAAAATCTCAGCTTTAGGCAAAAGCAGGTTCACCTGATGCAACCCACTCCAGAGCACAGAAGAAAATGAGCTGAACACAGAGACTAGCTCCATGTAGGAAGCTGCCAGAAGGATCCAGCCTGGACCACGCTGGATTCTCTACCATTTGATTATCTACCACTCTGATTATCTTTTCCAAAAATCTCCTCAGAATTGAGAGGACACGTGCTTGGTATTGCCATGATTTAATAGATTCTAGTGCTAGACACAAGTTTGTAAGCTCTGACAAATTCTTTTGGAGCTCAAAGTACAGGCACTTGCAATTCCTGGGAATCTGAAGGAAGTGGCAGTGATATTTCAGCAACCTCCTTTGTGCAAACTGTAGCAGTAAAATTAATTCAGACCCTCAGAGGTATCCCTTGCTCGTGCACCCTCCCTCTGAAAAGAAGTCTCATCCTCTGATGGCTTCTGTTCATACACCAACAACCATCAGGCTGGGTGGAAAGGCCACACAGAAGTCATCCCTTTGTAAAGTCTAATTCCATGTACAAATTGTGCTCAAGAAAATACCTGGCTCCAGCTTCCTTAGAAATGAGCTGCCTTAACTAGAAGTATGCTACTACCCTTCAAAATGCTCCTCTGTTCTCAAGGAGATTAGATCTTACATTTACTCTTTTTGAGATCCTTTCTTTTCTTCTCTGCTGAAAGTATGTAAGGCAATCCTACACTGATAACAGTGGAGGAACAAAAGATGTAACTCAGGAACAGCTGTTTCTAACTGAGAAGACATAGGTCTTAAGGGCCAGTGCTCAGCTCTTCCTTCCTGCTGGCTTTGATATGTTGGAAATGCATTTATTTGTACACAGAAAAAAATCACTTTATTTCTGCAATAAAAATAAGGCTGATAAATTTAGCTCTAGAAAATCAGATACAAGAAAATGCAAACAGAAATTCTTCCCTGATTAACTCACCAAAATTCGTATTTTAAAGGTTTTAGAAGTAAAACATGTTCAAAGATGTTTTTCTCTTGTGGCAACAGTTTCCTTCCCTTTTTACCCCACTAATGAAATGTGGATACAGAGTCAGAGAATCAACTTTGCACTGCTTCTCTCCCTGCAGTACCATTCCAAATCTGAAATGTTTCCATGCTATTATCTGAATTCCTCTTTACCTTTGAATGAAACAAAGGGCAACTCACTGAATGGCTGAATTCTCAATTATTCTTAATTATTATACTGCATTTTAGAGTACGTTAATCATCTTTCAAACCATTACATTGTAACAATACTTTCGTAGCAAAAACAAACCCAAAGGGAGAAGCAAAACATCTCCTAGGGGAAAAAAGGTACTGACATACGGTTCTCTGAGAAACAATAAACTCTGCTTGTCGGTTTTGTGTCGATAAATATGTAACCTAGGTGGTTTTGTGACTAATGAAAAATATTGACTGTTTCTAACCACACTTCTTTCAAATCCACAACGCTCTGTCACACGTTTGTCCTCCAGAACATTAAAGCCACTACAGAAACTATGCTTTGAGCTATGCTCTGATGCTTACTGCTGTGATTTCCAGCTTCTGCAGAGAAGAAAGCTCTATACCAGATCATCTAACACTGTCTTTGCTGCATAAGAACATCCATCTCTTCCAAAGCATTACCACCAGCAAGCACCAGTGCAGACCTGGGGGGGGGAAAGCCTCTTGGCCTTATTGACATGGGTTTTCAATAAGGAAAGCAAACTGCATAAATGACCAAGCAAAATCTGTTTTTTTTTTTTCAAGAGAAAGCTGATGTGAACATTGCAGGGCTGACAGCACCTTCCTGCCAGCTGGTAGATAGTCTGTGCCAGAACTGTGCAATATGTACATTCTGAAGATGGATTTTGAACTCATGTTTTATGCAATCAGAAATAAGCATTTTAGAGTTTGTTTATATTAATTACTGCAGCTGGTTTACCCCATTTATGTCTTGAGATGGTCATAGACAATCCTAATAAATGGCAATACTCTGACAGAGCCCATAGATGCTTGTGCAAAGACAAGTCACAGGCCTGGGACAAAGTGGTCTCTGACCTATATTACGCTCTTAATAAGCAGGTTTACACTAGTATATATTTTTGTTTTACCCTTCTTTGGAAAGAATTGCTACATTGACAGTGACCGATAGCATCCGAACTGGCAAATTCCATTTTCCATTCCTGAATTGCCACACAATTCCCCTTCTCTTGTTGGGATCTCCGTTTAAAGGCATCTTTATCAGACGGATTCTCTGCGGGCAGACAAAGACCATTTCAAAACAACAGGGCCATGAAGCAATGAAAAGTTAAAGGCCTCACTAAAGGGATAAAAGTGCAATAGAGTCATCTGGATTAAGATCCTCTCTCACTGCCTTGATGTCTACATGGAGAGGAAAGGATTCATTTTTTTAAAGACACAAAGATTGCACATGTTGGATTTGCAGTATAAACCCCTGATTATAACACACTGCCTTTCATCTGAAGGTATTTAACAGACATTAGTAAGTTGTCATGGTTGGCAGGGGTTTATTTCTCTGCTACAAAAGGCAGAACTGCAGATAAGCAAAAAAAGCAAACACCAAAACCACCAACAAAAAAACCCAAAACAAACACCCTCCTCCCCCCCAAAAAAAACCCCACTGCCTCATTTAGAGGCATGAGCAGAGAACCTGAAGCTCACATTTTCTAAAGCACCTTGTGGATTTGCAGTCTCAGTTGACTGGCCTCCCAGCCTGGATGACTTCACACTCCATTCTCCAAGGCTGCTGCTCTACCCAGCAGAAAGGACCCAGTGCAAACTCAGCTATAATTAGAGCCAAAATAGCTCCCCTTAATTACAAAGTGTATTAAATTAAGCTGGTTATAAAATCATCATCTCCCTTGAAAAGAAAAAAAAAAAAACAAAAAACAAAAACCCTCAACACTTTTTTTTCTTATTTTTTAAGAAAAGTGAAAATATCAATAAAGTAACTAAAGACAACTTCTCTATCTGCTGTATAATTCTCACTAAAAAGTGGGGTGTAGACAGGGCTCCTGAGAATCAGAAGCCATTTGTTAAAACCTTTCCATGCAGCACTTGGCACAACAGTAGTGCCAGAGCATCACCACTATGTCTTACAAATGCTTGCAATTGATTTTCCTCAAGTCCTCACATAAAAGTGGCCCTGATACTCACTATACATTTTATTAATGTCTGCAGAGACTGTATTCTATTTCTCAATTAATTAATATCATAATTTTCATGGCAAGGTCCAACAGGCAGCAGCCCATCTTAGAAGACAAAATGAAGGCTGAGTGGATTTTTATCATTTAACAAGACTGCGCTGGTAACCATATCTTCATCAAATATTCCTAATCCCAGCAGTTGTTAGACAAATGCTAATAGTTTGTGCTATATCATTTCATTCTGTCCCATCCTTGTCTTCCAGCTGCTGTCCAAAAGTGATTATAAATAATGGGGCTATAAAAGCCATTCAATAATTAGAAGATTCATTGGCCATATGCCAGCAGTGACAAAAGAGAGTGATTTATGTAAGATGAGTCTGTCACATCTGCCAGATCACAGTTTCATTACGCTTGTGGCTTTAAGGTCACAGTTTAACGCTGTTCCAACAGCCATTTGTCAAGAGGGTGCTGGGAAGAAGAGGTGAAATACATCATGGTTTTGTTTGCTTTCTTGTTTTAACTACTAAGTAAATAAGTAAATAAAGTCCAGTACCTATGTTTGTTATTTCAGGTCTCTTGTGAGGTCAAAGAGACAAGAATATATAGTACGACAGAAAACATTCATCATGGTTGGCCAGAGTTCAAATAAGATCACAAAGCTGTTGCTTAAACATCCTGTTTAAAAGCCTTGAGAATTCAGGTGGCTTCTTAAATTCAATATAATCTAGGCATGTTCTATCTTCCAGCCACCCATGAAATGAAGGCTCCTTGTAAACCCGTAACATGTCAGTAAATTAATTGCTTCCACATTTTCTTAACACAAGTAAACTTAGAATCTTTTTATGGCTCAGTGTACTAAGAAGATATTTAAACATTGCCATGGGAGTTCATCTTAACAATTAACATGGCTCAGCAGACACCTGATTTGATTCCAATTCTATTTTCTTCTCTTATTTTCCCTCTATTAAAAACAAACAAACAAAAAGAAACAATGAACTTTTATTGCTGGATACAAACCAGCCCCATAGAGTTCAGATGTTTGGATGTTCCCCATAAATGGTTCAATAGCCTCGACTGCATTGTTAATGATTGTTTCCATAACAATTTGGACAGTCTCTGTTGATGAAAACTATTGGTCTGAGGCTACAAACTGGATCTTTGTTGTAAATACTACATCCAGTCCCAATCAGTATATTAACTCATACCAGCCTGCTGTAGCCAGACTCCAGTTAGATGAACTGTTCAAACCACAGCCTAGATGTTTCTGTTATTTTAACGAATCCATACCACAAGCAAAGCAAAATGACTGCCCGTCCTTCCCCTACCTTCCTGAAGTCAAACATAAAGTACTTGCTAAATTTTACGCTTTAAAAGCCGCTCAGAACAACAAAGCCACATCCATTTGCAAAATCCTTCCAGTAGAAGGAAATTATGTTAAGCTGGGGGGTTATGCTATAAAGAATTGCACAAAGTTACAGGATAAACCACCTACACAGCAATAAAACTCAACTTTGATGGAGCATAGTGAAGACTCCAGCAGCAGCCCTAGCTGCTGAATCAGCAGAGAGCACTTCAGTGCAGCTAGTAATTCCTGTCAGGAGAATGAATAACACTTGTTACTTTATTACTAACAGGACTTCTTCAAATATTATTTTAGGTGGAAGCCGTGAATCTGAAGGAGATGTATTCACTCAAAACTTTCAGGTCGTGCTCAGAATCAGGAGCAGGAAAGAGTTTTCTTGGCACACTACCTTTTGGTATCCCTCTCAATCTGCATGGGTGAATGAACCAGCACTGAAGTGGTAATTCAGCATTTGCTCCTACAGAAATGCACTTAACAGGTCATGAATCCCCAGTGAAACTATTCTGCGAGTACCTAACCTAACCTACTGTATTTGCAGGGCACTCCACCTTATTTTCTGTGCATTAATAGTGATTCATATTTCTACTGTAAATTTAAACAAATAGTGTTTTGGCTGAAAAGTTCCAAAAAACCACAGAGCTCAAGCATGGAGGCTGAAAAGCAGAAATATTATCATTTATACACCAGGCCTGAAAATGTTGACTGCTTGTGACAAATAAGCTTCTGTTGCCCACAGCTAAATTCAGATCAGCAATGCCAGCACATGAAGCTGAAAGCCCAGTATTTCTCTCCCTTAGGCCTCTTCAAGCTTCTGGTGCCCTCGAGCTTCAGCCTTGAATTTCTCCAAGCTCCTACAGAAGATACCTTCCTTCACTTTCTGACATCTCTGCAGCCCAGGATAACCATAACCTGGAAAAGAGAGAGGTCATGCAGCCATGACAGCATCCCAAGAAGGGAAGCATGGTCTGTCATGGATGGTGCCTGCTGCAAAGATATTGATTATTGTCATATCCTAGATGAAGCTTGATAGCAGGATGTCCCATAGGTCTGTCTAACATTGATAACTCAATAGCTTTCAAAGAACAATGAAAAAAAAGGAAAATTAAGAGTCTCACAGCATCGTATTAAACAAATACATCTTAAAGCTTTAAACCACTACAATATTAAAGCATGCGCCAACTCAAACTCTCTTTCTTTGGAGATTCAAAGGAGAGCCTTGACAGGCATAGCTCAGTCATTCAAAAGCTACTGCATGAATGATGGCAGAAATCAGATCTTTCTACCTCAAGAAAAACTTATTTTATTATTTTCTTCCTCAAAATACTGAGGTTTGAGTTTATTTTTTTCAAAAGCATAGTTTAAATATATCTACAGCCCTGGATTCCTTCTTTGTTTGAGCAGGTCAACCATCTACAGTGCTGGTGGGTGACATGAATGCATGCTGCTAAAGCTGTGTCCACATGAAGAAAAAACCCCATTCTGTTGATCTTCGCTGCAGCTTTGCTGCAGGCTACAACAGGTTTCCATGCAGTGGGGTCCTACCTTATAATAAAGCCATAAAGAAGAATACGAGGACATTTTCTGCTCCTCTCTTCAAGCATGCAATGTCTTTTGTGTCCATATGGAGCCTGTAGAACCATGACACTGAAGAAAGTACGCCACTTCTGCAGAGAAAGCGGCAACTGTACCTGCCCCAGAGAAGTCCAGGAGGGAAAAATCTAACAAATGTGAAGACAAGAATACTTTGAAAAATCCACAGACACACAACAAGGAGAGAGCCCGGATCTCAGGTGGTCTCTGACAATGACAGCAGAGAACAAAGTGAGCCAAGGTGAGAGAAGGGACCTGCTGGCATGACAAATACAGAATATATTCCTACTAAAATGAAAAATCTCCAAGATAAACCGTTAACACTGATTAATAGTCACACACACCATAAGGTTGAGTGGGAGACAGGGTAGGTAGCTGTGCAAAGAACAGAGTAATGCAACATCCTCTAGACCTGTTTTCAATGAATTCTGGATCAGCATCATGCTAAATACTTAACACAGTATCAGTGCTGAACTAGAGGCTTAAGTTAACTGGCTGACAATCAAGCTGTAACATTAAAGCCACGTCCATAAATGCTTCCTCTTGGCAGTGACCTTAAATCAAGTGCCAAGAGCAAAGCCTTAGCTCTGAAAAACTTTATAGAAAGCCAGACCCAGAGGTGAACTAAGGGAAGCAGAGACATTCCTCCAAGAAGTCATTTTGTCTTTCACACAAAGACACTGCTGTATTGGGGCTTTCACACTGAGTGCTCCAGTAAGGAAGAGCAAAGAGGAGTATTAAGCGGTCACTACTGGCAAGAATCGTTGATGTTGCCATGTAGGCTTTTTATTAATAAAAAGAAAGAAAAGAAAAAACCTCCTACACATCCAGAGTGAATGGAGAATGAAATCATTGTAGGAAAGCAGCCTCTTGCCATGAGCAGCTCTGACAGATTCAGGCTGAGTGGCTCACACCCCATCTACACTAAGCCTTTCCCTCAATGAACACAGGCCAGGCTATGTGAGCAACCCAATCTTCCCATAATACTCCATCAGGAAAGCACAGCCTGCGTTGGAACCACATAACAGCATTTGTTACCAACACCTACTCAGTGCAACTGTGTTGCTTGAAGCAACCTGGATAAGGGAGCATTGTTTCTTTGCTCCGAAAGCTGTCAGCAAGCTTTTCCTTTTCTGGGATGCAGGGAGGGCTTATGGCAGGCAGCAGAAAGTGAAGTGGGGTGGAGAAAGAGGTCTAGACAGAATAGCAAGAACAGGAAAATCAAGATGAAAAGCACTTGCAGTCTTTCATGCAAAGGCAACAATCCATTTCTGGAAATTAGATGCATCTCTCTGTATGTCTCCTGAAAGGAGTTACCATATGTTCTAAAAGGAGGATATAATATTTGAGCTGTAAAAGCCAAATCAGCTTGAGAAACAGACGGCACTACAATGCTTTAGCAGAACAAGCCTCACATAACAATATGCCAACAAACTCATTTTCTAGAATGGCACTAGGAAAATATTTGCAAAGTCTGAAACTCATTGCCTAAATACAGCATTTGATTCTTCCAGAAAAATGGGAAAAAAAAAGTGACATATATGCCAGCACTGAGGAATTCTGAGTAGCTATTCATACTCCTTGATTTTTTGCTTGTTCTTCTTTGTACTTTAAGCATGAGTAGTGGTTTTTTAGTGCTTTATTTTAAACCTGACCTCAAACTCCTTCAGCAATCAAGCTTTTCATGTTCTTCCTTGACTGCTGGAGGGACAAGCTTCCATTGCCCAGCCAGGTCACCTCTGAATACTAACCACAGCACCACAGTGTTTTGCTGTGCCCTCGAAGGCTCCTGGGTGTGTCAGTATTAACAGCCTGATTTCCGGAGGTACTGAATATATAAAATCTAATGCTGAGAACCTGCCACAGTCAAGCTGTAAACACACACTAAATGCAGCCATTGTCAGAACATCAGCATTTTGATGCTATTTTCTTTGTTTTCAACTCACAAATAGATATTTCCTCTATTTTCTCTATCAGACAGAAAATGCTGGCTAAAAAACACAATGTGTCCGTTTGAAGCCCTGTTCAAAGCACACGCCAACTGACAGTCCATTCTCCGGTATGACTCGATGATGCACACCCAGGTGGCACCAGTGTCTCACCACCGAAGAAAGTTACCTTCCCCGTGCCTCCCAATATATTCAATTTACAGAGGGCTACAGGTTCATTTTCCAGCTTACTCCAGCAATATCCTAGAGACAAGATTTGCCAAGAAACAGAACTAGGAACAAGATTTGCTGTGGTCCTGCCATATCAAGTAAAGGTTCTGTTCCTACTACATTATTTTCTAGGAGTGCACAACTAAGTGTAACTTGAGATGGACCCCTTTTTAGTTTTAATATATAGTTACACATTTGTGGCTATATGGAAGAGACATCAAACCACTAACATACAGTACATAAAGGAATCACACAGGCTGTGTGATTTAGAAAGTCAGTCTCTCAAAGCTGAAAATAATTACGAGCTAAATCTGTTGGGGTAAAAACATCTAAACAGAAAAACGTGTCTTAACGGGAGCTGTTGAAGCACACTTTGCAAGAGGCACAAGAAGCCACAGAACTGGAGTAAGAAGGTCATATTGGTTAAAAAACCAACCTGGCTTACAGGGAAAATGACTGCAGCTTTTTTTAATTTCATGTTGTTGACAAAGGGAAAAGGAGATCTAAGGAACTGGATGAGCTCTGGTTAATTATTCTAGCTGCAAATATTTCTGCTTTATTTTTAGTCTACCATTGGAAGTGTTTGCTGATGGTTGGAGGATACTCTCCATCCCTGGAAAACATTACATCAAGATTGAATGTTTTTCTTGAAAAAAACATGCTTGAGTTTAAAGAGAAATTGATTCAATCTAGTTCCATAATGTCCTGAGCTATTCCTTGGAAATCTAATTTAGAAAGACAGTGTTGAACAGGCAGGTAAAGGATCTGGAAGAACAGCAGATCCAACAGCAATTTAAAAGAGTTCAGAGCAAAATGGTGCAACGAGCTGAATCTTTTCAATTGCTCAGCTGACCAAGAACTTACACAAGTTCAGAAAGCCTCATTGGTAAAAGGAAAGTGTTAATGGGCTGATTCTGCTGTAAAATCAGTTCAATACACAGCATTGTGGGCCTCCCTTTTGTGCAGGAAATGGAAATTCAATTCTAAAATAAGATTTTAAAGCACTGACAGAATAAATGAGTTGGCTGGAGCAAGCGAGAACTATGGCAGGCCAGTTTGTTATGAGTCTTAATAAAGCACTACACCATATCTTATTAGGAAAACACAAACTGACAGCTAAAGAAAAGTGAACGAGGGCGATGTTGCTGTTAACTATTCCACATACAGACACATATACACACACACACAGAGTCACATAAAACAAAAATGCTCTGATTGTTCAGGCTGCCTCTTCCACATAGAGCACCCCTTTGCTTCTGTAGCCACCACATTAAAGGCTGGTCAAGGACAGCAGCTAGAATGTCAAAAACCTCACATTCAAAACCAAAACTCACATAAATTTGAATGCCTTTGGTCTCCAACATAAATCTAATACCTCATAGAAAGCAAGTTTGGCAATAAAAGAAAAAAAGTACATGCATACTAGACTCTGTAACAAACATCTTTTTTTTGCCTTGGCTACAAGGTCTTGTTTTCTTAATGTGTTCAGGAGGGCCTGTATCATGTTTCTATCACCCTAACTTTTCCCCCCAAGAAACAAATATGAATATTACAGATGGCAAAACACTATATATTCTCAAGCAGGAAATAAATGTTTATATGGGGCATATAGCAAAATATATATTTCCAGAGACAATAGCTACAAGATTTAGACTTCTTAGTGCAAGACAGGAATTTTTAATGGAAAACATATTTTTGGGGGATAAGAATTTTAATTACAAGGAAATAGCATACAAACGGGTCCTTTAGATTTAAAGCAGAACAGTTCTGCAACTGAATTAAAAGGACATGGTCTCTTTTGGTGAAAAATAGAATACTGGAATAAAAAGAGAAAAGCTCAACTCGAGCGTATGGTGGGTTAGACATTTTCCATGGAATGCTTTTGATCACAAAATGGCATTTGTCAAAGTGAAGACATTCTGCAGGAACATGACATTTCTGCAGAAATAAGACATAGTTCTAAGGGTGCCTTTTCAGATTGTGCCTCAGCTTACCAGGCTACCCTGGTCCTGACCACTGGCTCATTAGTTTCCAAGCTCAGTCCAGTCAAGCCTTCTGCCCACATCTGTCCCCTTCTTATAATCCTTAGAATAATCATACTGCTGGAATAAGAATTAGCACACTGATCTCACAGTGGGGTTTATGGAAGGCTGCAGTTAGATCTGTACATGGCAAACAAAAAGGGAGCCAAAGCATCAGTTCAGTTCTGAAAACACCAAAAACACCTCTGGAATGAAGTTTCATACATTCTGATTTGGTAAAAAAGGAAGTATAGGGTTTTTTTGCAAGGAAGGCCTCCCCTGTGTAAGCACATTTACTTAGCTACAGGCATCTCACAACTAAAAACAATTAACTAGGATACGCAAGACCAGAAATGGTCAACACAACACTTTCCCAAAATTCAAAGTGGAAAAAACCCACTAGTTTCATTCCTGCTACATTACTGTTTCCAGCAGCAGCCTTGGTGGCTTTCGCATATATCCACAGCGAAGGGCTTTTGAGAAAGATTAACAGGAAAAGCAGAGATGAAATTTTTAATCAGGCTTTGCTGCTGGCTTGGCTTCATGGGCTTTTTCCCATTTTGCAGGATGCAAGTAGACCTCACCATGCTTTATGCCCATTTTTGTCCAGTAAGTGTCAGCTCTCCAGACTCACATGGTTCTCACTGATTCGCAGTTCTGGCAGGCGATCTCAATGCTCAAGCACCAGTTTTAGTGTCATTGCCAATAAAACCAACAGCCACTTTATTTTTCACATTATTTCGGTAAGCGTTCTGATCACCCAGCTAAAGACAAGAGATGCCACAGAAAGCAATGAAAAGTCAGCACTGAGTGTCTAAATACTAATTCTTCCTCCTTAACTTTTTATTCTTATTACTTTGAAGAGCTCTCTTTATACTTTCGCAGTTGGTTCGCTAACAAACATTTTTCAGCCCCGCTTAATCAAATGCATTTGGATGGAGGTCTCACACTCATTCTGAAATGGAAAGCTCTAATCAGCTTAGCCTCAAATTCATTTTACACTTCTCTCACTTTTGGAGGTGCACAGTCAAAACTCTAGAAGTCCTGCAAAGTTGAAAGACTATTTAAGCAGCACAGGTACATTGGAGCCCCTTGCACTCCATCTGCTCCTGAAGGAGAAAAACACTTTGGTGAGGTCTAAAATGATCTAGCAAGAGATGCAAGGAAGCACAGTATGGGCCTTGTATTTCTGCTGAGTGAATGTCACTGCAGTTTCTGCTCCTGTGCTACTTTGGGATTTTTTGAAAGCTACCTCCACTAAGTCATTGGGAGTTTTTCTGCTGACTTAAAAGGACTTTGGGTCAGCACCTCCCAGCTTGGCAAGAAAAGGTGTCAGACAAATAGCATGAAAAGGAATAGCTATTTATCAAAGGAGCAATCCAGAATAATGCACTGTTCCCACTTGAACAGTCCTGCTTTTAGAGTCTGAATCATGGTAGATTAACAAAGGAGGAACCTGGGAAGACAGCAGGACTGGAGTTTCTTTTATAACATCAGTTTTAAGCATAATGCACAACAGGCATCCAGGAGCCACAGACGAACAATTCACACAGGGAACCCAAAATCCCCTCCAGGGATGAGCTGAGCCGCTGTCCGCAGCTTTGTGCCAGTCACACTCCACTGCTAAAAGCCCCATGGTGAGGCCCTTGGGTTCCTAGAAGTAAACTCTGCTTCTGTTTCTGAGTGAGTGCAGCCAGTCTGGCCTGATAAACCTACTGTCTTTAACATGCTGTGGTTTTGCACACTTCGAGTTTTAAAATTATATGTATAAATATTAATCCATTGGTTCAATTTTACATTTATTTGTATTTGGCCTTTAAGACACAGCCCGTTTAATAGTTACGCCTTTTAAAGAAGCTTCGAAGACTTGCCCCTTCGTGATACTTGTTGCTGTCTTTCCACCTCTGCCCAGACCCATAAGCTTCATTCAAACAAGGTACATTCAAAGTTGGGACAAAAACACCATGTACACACAAGCCTACACGGCCAGCACATAAGCAGCAGATGTGCCTACACAGGCTGACAATTGATTTACTCATAATTTGCAACCTCTTCCAAAGGAACTAGACTTCCTAGCAATCAATGAGAAAATAACCTTGTTGGCAAATAAGCCAAGGTTCTTTTAAATTAATCAGTTCTTTTTCATCCAAACAGTACAGATAATGAAAGAGATGATGACATTTTACATGACCTGTAAAGAGTGGGGATTCTATTTTAGACTCTCCTTCGTAAGGGTGCCAGAATGATTATGTTTTGTTTACTGGACGGAATAATCTCTTATTTGTTAAGGCTTGAATGCAATTTTATACAGCACAAAATTTTATCTTCTATTGTCTTAATTATCTAGAGGGTTGAAACATGAGACGATGGCACAGAACAAAATGAATATTAATGTCATCTATCTACAATTTAAAGAGAAAAGACTTGGAGCTTTCTTTTGCTCATGTGCTTAACAGGCTGCATCAGACTAGTGAATTATAACCCATTTAGTTGTTATTGTTTCTCCAAGTAGCGAAGGCAACAGACATCAACCTTTTGCAGACTCCTACATTTCCAGCTTTCAAAAAATACACAACCTTTTCTTCTAACTTCCCTTTACATCATTTGCTGACAAGTTTTTAAATGCCTCCTGCTTAGAACAGTGCGCAAGGCTATACCACTGGTTTTAAAGCTCTTTATAACACGCGTTTATCACCTACAGCATGTTCTCATGTCAGTGTGAAGGCACAGGCAGCAGGTGCCTGCCTTTCCTCTCATTTAACTCATCTGCATCCTAATAGCTAGTGAATTCAGCTATGAATTCTGTGTCTAGATGAAAAAGGTGCATGTATCCCAGGAGGAGGTGGTGAACAGCACACAGTGACATCAGTGGTTTTCTACCATTCTAGGGAAAAATCAAAGGGAGCTTAGTATGCTGATTATTAATTAAAACTAACATAATGCATGGCCTGACCACTTCAGAGTGATTTCAAGAGTACCAATAGGGATTGAAAAAGACAGGGCTTACACATAATGCTACATGGTTTAATTCTTCTGCAGTTTCATTCTGCTGTGTCAATGCTGACATTTCTGGGTCCAAAAAAGGGAAGGTTTATTTTCCTTTTTTCTGAAGAGAAGGAACTGGGTTGGGTTTTGTTTCAGGGGCTTTTTCAGCTCCATACACAGTGTTAGAAATCTAAAATAATTAACAAAGATCAAAAGAGAGAAACATCAATTACTTGAAGGTTGGTTTCTGATTTTGAACCAATATGACAGTCAAGCTACAATGATGATGAAAAATACCCACAAACATCTATGTTTCAGGGAGAGAAATGCAAGTTGTCTGAAAACATAGGAAAAAAAAAAGAGTTTTCATGGCTTATCAAGGTAATTCCTTATAATTTAGTTCTAGTGCAAAAGGAAAAGTAGCTGCACTAAGGCAAATGTGCATCTACAGCATCTTGTACCTATTGAGAAATTGAAGCAAGTGTCTCAGTTTTGACTTAGCTCTCATGGACTCAAGGGGTAACTGCAAATACAGCAATGTCAATATAAAAAAAGATCCCTTTCCTCTTATGCTGTTCCTCATCACATCTATTTCAAGGCCCAGATTGTATGCATCTAAACATCAACTGCATCATAGGTTTTTCTCTTCGGGGTTCTTTTTGTTCACTTTTACTACTCTGCAAAATCCCTCAAATGCATAATTCTGCTTTAGCAGCCCCAAATTCAGCCAAGTGGGTTAACTTTATACCCACCTAAGCAGTATTCAGAATACGAAAACACTCATTGTCAATGTGTTTTGGGAGCAAGTCTAGATTCACAGAAGGACAAGACAAACAGCACTGTACACACCATTAGATGTCACCATTAGGACAGTCCACCTGGGGCAGGAACACTCGCTGTCTGAAAGCTAGCACACCCCCTAAAGCCAAGAGGCCACAGCCTCATCTGACCATCAGACTACTCTCCAATATATCCACCGTGTAGAATTAAAGGGATTAAAAAGGTAAGAAGTGAGTTTTAAAGGTATTAACAGTTTGAGGAAACCACTGCAGTAAACCACAGAGGAGTGCGAATTAGGTGCTAATCAACCCCAGTCACTGCAGTTTATGGGTGTGGAGGCTGAAGGTTGCTTGGGGTGTGCAATGGTCTGCCCCAGAGCCAGCCACCCCTTTGACACCAGCACTTCACTCCCAGGGAGCAAAGCCCTGAGCCTTTGTCGTGGTTTAAGCCCAGGTCCTAAATCAGAACCACACAGTCCACCCTCTCCCCGGCCCTTTCTTCCCCCCCTCCTGTGCTCCCAGAGGGATGGGGAGGAGAATTGAAAGAATGTAACTCCCATGGGTTGAGATAAGAACAGTCCAGTAACTAAGGTGTAACACGAACCACTACTGCTACCATCGATAATAATAATGATAAGGGAATTAACAAGGGAAGAGAATACAATACCACCCGTTGAAACCCAGCCTGACCGAGCAGTGAGCCAGCCCTTCTGGGTAACTCCCAGTTACATTCCAGGCATGACGTGCTGTGGTATGGAATACCTCTTTGGCTAGTTTGGGTCAGGTGTCCTGTCCCTGCTTCCTCCCGGCTTCCCCTCCTCCCTGGCAGAGCATGAGACTCACAAAGTCCTTGGTCAGGGTAAACATTACTGAGCAGCAACTAAAAACATCGGTGTTATCAGCGCTGTTCCCAGGCTGAAAGTAAAAACCACAGCACTGCACCAGCTACTAAGAAGGAGAAAAAAAAATGACTGCTACTGCTGAACCCAGGACAGCCTTTCCTTCCATGGAACTCCCGGTCACCATCACCTGTGCAAGAGATCATATACAAAAGTCCTACTACTATATTTACAAAATGTTTAAACACACAACAGCATGTGCAGAAAAATGAGTATCTTTTGCTTATTGGATGATGCAGGACATCCATACCTGAGCATCTAAAAATAACAATGACACTTGTTATAATCAAAGAATAAAGCCACTCAAAAACACCCATCTAAAATTTTTATATATATATATATATATATAAAAATAAAATACAAAAAAAAAAAAAAAAAAAAAAGGGGGGGGGGGCAAAAGAGAATGAAATTAACAGCCAAAAAAACACAACTGAGAATGCAGTTAAGCTGGCTGTGGTAAACCAAGAGCAAAACATATCTGATAAATGATCGAATCATACTGTCTAGCAGATTAGTGTCTACTGAACAGAAGGGCTGAAGAATACAAACACTCCAGAGTAATAGCTATAAATCAGAGTTTAATGAAATGATAAGCTATTTATGCAAAGCATTCATGGCTATGACAATTCATTTGCACAAAGTGAAAATACAGTGGAAATTTGTCAAAATGCAAATACAACAGACAAAGCCAAAATGCAAAGGGGAGAATCAAGTTCAGGACACAAGGGCTACAATTACTGCAGCATTCTTATAATAACATTTCTCTCCCTACATTGTGATTTTCCATCAAAAGGTGGATCTAAGGAACTCATTAACATGAAGAAAAACGAATTGGACATTATTGAAAAGGAAGCAAGAAATATGCATCTTATAATTTGAATAAGATTTCCTGCTGGAGAACACCTTTATCTTTCCAGGCCAAGTAGTAAAGCGATTTTGCAGGAGAATTTAATTGAGAAATACAGAACACAAAAGGGCTGCTTCTATGCATATCTCAGTGGAAGACACAGAGTAGAAAGTCCTCTGGACAAAAATGAGTATAGCACATCAAACAGTGTTGCCAAGCGTCATAGCTTATCTATGAAATATCACATTTAAATCTGTTTCTAAGGAAAGTCACATTGCTTTCCCAACACAAAAGCAGTTACTTTCAAGTTACTGCGGTTATGATATACTAAACATAAATATATCCATGCCAAAGCAATAGGAAGGACTTGCATTTTGTTTTGAAAGTCACTGATCTGGTTACGGCATGGGTATTTTGACCACCAGGTTTAATTCTGAAAGGATTTGAGCAGCTTTACTGTCCAGCAGCCATAAATAATTCTGTGCTTGAACACTTTTTATAGAAGTACAGAAATAAAGCACCACCGCAACACCTAAAGCACAGGCCATTACTCTCACCAGCTTTGTTACATGGGCAAACCAATGCAAGCTAAGAAACTATTCACTTCTCTCAATCCATCTGACTTTCTTTTTTGCTTTACATGTATATACGCACTTCCTTCCTCCCCACCCAAAACCAGTTCATTTTCCAAAAGAAACACAGCAATTAGCTTTGATCTTCTTATGAGCAAGACAAATGGATTTCTCTCCATTTCTCTACCAAAAAGAGGAATTCTCCCTGGGCCCAACAACATACATGCAACAGAAGCTTTTGAACACTTCCGCATCCCTTCAACAACCTGTTTTAACAAGAATTCACCTTTTACTTCAGCCTGACTGCTTTAAGAAAAACCTGTTCAATACTACAAGCACTACAGCTCATACAACAGAAAGAATTCCTAAGATCAGGAGAAGGTTGACTTGACTTGGACAATAACAAAGAACTAACCTGGGACTGTTAAACACACACATGCAAACATAAAACTATTAACTCTTTAATTTAGAATCATTTTGTTCCCTTATTAGAGCATAAAAAAAGAAAGAGGACTACAGATATTCAAGGGGAAGCCAGATATCTGACACGTTTCAGTTCAGTTCTTCTATCAGCTGTTCCAGGAACTTACTAATGTCAAAGGAGTTACGTCTGCATAAGCTAGAGGAAAATCAGAGCAACAGTGTAAGCTGCCTGCATTAAAGACAGCAACCTGCTGCAGTTGTCAGTACAAGGAAATCATATGTCTCTGGATGGTGTCTTCTACACCCTTTTTTCTTGTAATTCCTCACAATGGATTTTATCTTCTTTTGCATTTTACAGCTTAAAACTCTATGAAGCTTGCCAATTCCACCTTGGTTCTTCCTTCCTGGTAAATCATTAGAAATGACTGAAATAGTTCTGTACAAATGGACTCGCTGCCATCCCTTCAGCTCCCATTAAATGCTATTCTGAGTATTATGTGCCCTGAAAATGAAAATCATACCAAACGCCTTCCTCTTCCAAGTCCTTCACCTAACCTAAGCAGTAGGCTTAGCAAATTCCTGAGTTCGGACTGAATTCTCTATTAACTATCGCAGGAAACATTTTTGCAGTTATACTTCAAATATGGTATGTGTCACAATGTTGTGGGGGAATTGAAAAGAGGAAAGATGAAAACAGCATGGGCTTGTCATCACTTCCAGAATTTCATTGAGAAAATAGTTCAGAAATATAAAACCGAATAGAAGTTTTAGGAAGACAAGGTTCTTTTTATCCAGTATTTACAGTTTAGACAGAGCAGAGTGGCAAGAAAGGCGAATGAGGTCCATCAGTGGTTCAGATTTGCCCTTTAGCCTGCTGCTTTTTAGAAAGCTCCAGACTGCCAAGTGAGTGATTGCTATTCTTATGGACCCTTCCGGGACCACGCTTCAAATGTCATGTTCCTCTTGCTAATACACAATAAAATGGTCCAAAACTCAGGAAAAATAGTTCTTGCTGTGTAAAAGTACCAAGTGACTACAGAAGTAAATGACAGAAGGTGCAAGACATACAAGTACATGATGTTGTGGAAAGACAATCTTTACATAGAAAGAATACCTTTTTTTTAACTACTTTTTTCTTTTTTCTTCTTTTTTTGTCTAAAAGAGACTGGATATTTTTTAAATGCCCCAAATAAAGTTATCTTGCTTTATAACTTACTGTGCCTTCTTTTCTTCACCAAACCCTCCTGTCTGCTCAGATAAGAAGTTCAGTGAACTACCAGCCATCTTCCAACATTATCCATGCAGAACCAAGTACCTTGAGCCTCACATTATTCCGGTAGCAATAGCCACAATACAGATACATAGATATATGTGCTACATAGACACAGTTATACCATTTTCTTCTATGTAAAGATACAAACTTATTTTGGGGACTGATTTGTATTTGTTCTAACTTTTCAAATACAGAATCAGACCTTTCAGGAATAACAAGGATACTGAGAAACTCACATAACCACTGCCATGCATCCTCATGTGACTGAGCATAAACAGTTTAATTGCTCCACTACAGACCAGTACCAGACCCAATAGCGTGTTTGCTTTGCTGTACAGAACTTAAAATAACCACAAAGAAGAGCAAATGTCAAGAGTTACTGTTATTACCATATGTAAAGTGCGGGACAAAATTATTTTCCACCAGTTCTGCTATGAAGAGAGCACGATTCTAGGATAACAGCCTTCATGCTGAATAGCATCACTGAAATTAAAGGCAAGTCAAAGTATTAAAAGCTTAATAAAACAACGAAGAGAAAGCAAAAGAAGTCTGCTGTAGCAACACAAATGAGCAGACCATACAAACTGGCTGATGCACAAAAGGGAAACGTGTTCCAGTCTTAACACTGGAGAAGGTTGTTAAAACAGCTGAAAACCCTATACCCTCTTCACTGCAACTTATTCAAGATTTGAGAACATCCTGACTTCCTTATTAGCTGCAGTACAAATGCTGCTAATGGAAAGCTATAGAAAATTACTAACATGAGTTTGAAGCCTTTTCCACACTGTAGGATTCAAGTCACATCTGATTTCTGATCAAAAAAAAAAAAAATCCCACAACACCACAATGTTAAGAACCTATTTTTAAATGCATATATATCTATATACACACACATGTATATCTTACCATACACTGTGGTTATAACCTGCTATTCAGTCATATCTGTAATGTACATTGTGGATATTAACACAATGTATTCTATACAAAGGGCAGGGAAGGACTCATATTATACAAGAAAAATCTGATTTAAAAGGAATATGGAATGCATGCAGACAGCACAGAGGAAAAAACAGCCCACTTGAGGCCACCCAATTGCCCAACCTGAGCTCCCTTTCCACTTCTGGCATTGGAAGAGACATTGCAGAGAGTAACAGGACTATCAGTGGTCATACACAGCACTTGGTTAGAAACTGCTGGGGAACAGATCCGTTCTAAAACACTTCGTGAACACATTCTTCCATTTCGATTCCCTCTTCTCAGCATGGTTTTATCACACAGCACTATAATGATTCATTATGCTATAAATTATTTCAAGACCAAAGACCGGGACTGTGCATTGAAATGCACAGGGCAACCATGAAAATCTCAAAATCTGTCAACAAATGAAGCTCATTTGGAAGAAATCGAATACAAAGGGCAGCTATGAAACCACACAGTGTAGAGCAGCGGGGAATTGGAGCTATAGCATGAACTTGAAAGTAACTGTCAGTTTAGCATTTTGCATGATTGAAAGCCATACAAACCCTGAGGTCTTGAGGCCAAACAGAGCTGTCTGCCTGAGACAGGAATCCCGACCACATTGTTACCAGGTTCAGTCTGTGTCTAACTGGGAAAACGTTCAGAGAGGCACCGGAACCCTATGTCTGCTAAGGCAAGAGAATGAATTAAGGTAAAGATTAAGCCTTCTCTTTCTCATGCAGCCCAAGGTTTTGCTTGGCTAAAGAGCTAATGAAATAAAAGAAACCAGTGACAAAGTAAAACACTAGAAAATTCATCATTCTAAGTGGAGCATACTAAAATACCCCCCCAAACAGTATATTTAAATTGTCATTTTTCCCTTCTACACGGCTGGTAAGGAATCACTTTTCATCTGCCTCTACAATTAAGAGGGGATGATGGCATCACCCAGAATATACTGCCAAAGACATTCATTGCTATTTTAAAGTCAG
The DNA here is from genome assembly GCF_963264785.1 of Psittacula echo. Classification (NCBI taxonomy): domain Eukaryota; kingdom Metazoa; phylum Chordata; class Aves; order Psittaciformes; family Psittacidae; genus Psittacula; species Psittacula echo. Next base: position 7,584,052 of record NC_137745.1, read on the forward strand.
TATTTCTGCCCATTTATCCTTCCTAGCACACAGATGTGAAGTTCTGGGTGGTTCAGCTGTCTGCTTTGGTCACCCAAAAACTTATAAGAGTTATCAAGAAGTTGAATTTATACATTGGCATTGCTGTACTGCTGTTAACGTAAGTAATTGTATAATTCTACATTATCTGAACATAAACTAGCAGAAATGCATGGCATTTTTAATGAAAAGCCATCCATCCCCTCTCCCTTGCTAGAACAAATTCAGCCACTTCTCAAAGTAACAACAGGCCAAGACAGATCCAAACTCTTTGAAGATATTGATTCATAGCCTACAGCCTCAAGGACTTTTTTACTTGTAACAACCTTCAATAAAACTTGCACCAATTTCTTTTCTGTAATGCAAACTGTCAGCCTCTAGATTGCAAATGTTCAGTTTCCCACATTTCACTCACTTTATTGTAGGCAAGGGGCTTTGTCCTACCAAAGCATGGCTGGGAATGCTTTGGTTGTCATTCTAATTCAATACCAGCTGCAAGAAGAGAACCACTGTTTTTCCAAAATGTAAAAAATACTTTATAGTTTCTGGGTAAGAAGGTTAAATTTAGACTATAAAAGTTTTACTGCAATGGCATCCACTTACACTAGCAAAAGTATCATCGATTTGAATCTAGGCTGCCTTTACACATGCACTGGTATTCTATTTAATATTCGTTTCATGACACTTCTAAGTACATTTGATCCCTTTGATAGCTTCTTGGCAATACTTTTTCATTAGTGTTATTATCTAAAAATCTTTTAATTTTCATTTTTATACACATAAACTCATTGTGAAGCCTACTTAAATACTGCTAAAGCCACTTGGAATAAGTACCTCAAATGTACTGATCTTTACAAATTCTACCTTCTGAATACACTTTTCTGAATTGCAGACTGAGTGAAATAAAGATGACTAGGAGCACATAGGTATTCTTGAGCAGTAATGGAAAGTTAGTTTTCCCCTTCCCTCGTAAAGATTTCACCTTCAAAAAGCCAACAGGGATCTTAAGTCTGCATTTAATAATTACTTTTCTTTAGATGTTCATTTCACAGGAGAATCACAGGCTCTGAATGAGTAATTTTCCAAGCTGAATGGCAGTGTTTTGCTCAACAGTGACTTTTCTCGATCTCAGATCCAGAATGTTCATCACATACCTAACATGTGATGAAAATTTGCAAAAGCAGAAAATCACAGCATACCCCAGAAAATGCAAAGGCTTTAATGTGACAGATGCATTATACAGAAGATCTGCTTCTGAAAGATTTACTCTTCTGCAACCTGGAAAAATTAGAAGAAACCAAGTTTCTGGGAAAACAAGATTAGAATCACACCCAGGTCATTGGACTAACTACGATATGACTCATTTTAAATTGTTTCCACATAGCTCCATGCTTAGGTTTTGCTATGAAACACACCACTTTTCGATATTTGGTACCCACTGTTGATTCAAATTAGATTCAATCATAACAACAAGTCTGGGACACCCTGTCTAGAAAGACTTAAAAAATCTATTACTTGATATACTTGAAAAATAAATAATACTCTGCTGCTTTGAAGAAGCCCAGGATGGGAAGAAGAGAGCTGTCATCTGCCAGGACAGAGATAAATTAACATGCCTCTGTCAGAGACCCCAATATAGGGCATTGTATTATGTACGGTTTCAGGATGTCTTAATAGCTTCTTGCTCTCCTAGAAGCTTACAGCTCAGCCTAAATTCCACACACATAATTCTTCATCCTACATAACAAGGTTGTTGCTTCATTGACAAATGCAGAATGAAAAATTCAGGCTTTGGTTATGAAATATGTTAACCAAGAATCAAAAATGATTAAACCCAAGCAACATGAGAGAAGTGATTTACTTTGCATTCATGAAATGCTAAGTCATTTACATAGCAAGTGCAGAAACATCTCTAACAACTATGCTAACTTCTTGCCTTAGAGATCTCCAAACCTGTCCTTGGTCTCCCTACTCAGATACTCTCTCGTGAAAAGTATTGAGGCTGGAGTTAAAGTACTGGTTGAGTGGAAAAGGTGAAATGTATGAAGGAGAAAGTAAGACCTGACATCACACAGCATCAGTAGTTTAACAAAGAACATTGCTGTTTTATAGTGATCTATTGGTAATATATTTTTACTAAATAAACTCCAGACTTAAAGAAATAGCTCTTTGGCAGTTTAGTGATTTTCATTGTTGTGAAGAACTACAGCTTAATGTGAGAGGATACTTGCATCTGGCTACGCTGCCGGTAGGTTTTAAAGTATAGAAAATAACAACACTAATATTCTTCACTGTGACATGAAATCTTCTTTTCAGCAAAAGCAGCAGTGTCATTCTGGGACACCCTCTGCAACAAAGCAACCCTATTTGTACGCTGCCTTAAAAGCACTGGGAAGTTAATTTAGCAGCTGTACCTGTGATTCCAGCTGTGCCCAGACTTACAGCGCAGCAGTGTCTAGGGATGCTCCTGTGCCACAACTGTTTATACTATTAAGCTGTTACAAGGGTCCCTGGCACAATTTTGCCCTGTGCCAATGATTATTTCCCATGCAAACCTAGGCACAGTTTGAGAGCTGGCACCATTTCCAGTCCTATGGGAATGTTTTATAGGTTAAGAGACTTTCAATGGTATGGATGTGGGTCATTCTGTACCAGCTGGCCTTATTGCCGAGAAGACTCACAGGCATGTTTACTAGCACAGAGGTAACCTCTGATATGTTATTAATCGCAAAGTAAACAATGTTGTGCTTCCCCCCACACCCCCTTTTTTTTCCACAAAAGTTCTCAGGACCCTCCACAACACTGAAAACTAGTGTTTTAGAACAAATTCTGTGTTCAATGGCACTCATTTCTAGTATTTAGCTCTCAGAATGTCTTAGAAATTCCATCTAAATAAGCAAAAGCTTGTATCATTCAAAGCGCTCTGATAAATAGCTGCTGAAAACTTCAATGCTTCTGATTCAGAAAACTTAGAGAAGCAAAGGCATTTATATTTTGAAGCTACATTTGTAAATTGTTCAAGCATCATACCATGACAACAATCTTACAGGATAAAATAATCTTTAATAACAGCGGGAGTAAGTCTAAATTCATGCTTCTTGCTTCTAACAAGCATCAAAGCTGACTGGCCATATGACTCAGTAGCAGTCTCTAAGTACTAGATTTAGAGCAGTAATGCTGCAATCCCTTACATACGTGAGCAACTTGGCACAGAGAAGCTGCCTCATATAACCACTTCTTATTCATTTCCTATATCCCAGTCCTTCATGATGCTCCTTATGACCATATCTTACATCTTAATAGACCCTATTATTGTCAGTAGTGCTCCCTGCAGAAATCTGCCCAGGAGTAATTTGCAGGATCACAGCATATTCAGCCACATTAAACTGAGTAAAACTACTCTAGATGGAAAGAATTTCCAACTCCGGCATTCTCCAGATGGACTGCACTACAGCTCAGGAGAACAATGAAGGAATACCTCTGAGCATATATGAGCAACACAGATAACGTGTATGTGGACTGACAAACACCACAAGAATGGTAAAAGTCATAACGTTCGCTTTAGACTGGGTAAGGAGTCGCAGAGGAGTGACATGCTGTGAACTAAAACATTTGGTGGCTTTAGCAGAACCTGAATCTGTAGCAAGCATCCTGTTGCCTCAGCCATGCAGCTCCCTAGGGTGCCTCCCTCCCTCAGCATCCTCCCCTTCAGGACACAGCCTCCTCCAGACCACAGCCCACACACATAACACTGGGTTCAACCTTGTCTGAAACAGGACCTGAATTTCTCCTCAGAGCCTGGAAACTAGGCTCCTGCAGGGCTCCGAGTAGCGCTGTTGTTCCTGGAGAACAGAAACATCTCCTTACAATAGAAGCAGCCACAGAAAAATCAAATGGCTTTTTTTTTTTTTTCCCCAGCCCATGAAAAGAATTGAACCACAGCAACAAAGAGAAGAACTTATTACCATGGTTATTGCTGCTATTTCTAGACAACGTGAATGGGCTTTTTAGGCTTTCATGAGAGAATTTACAGACTCTAGGGCAAGCACACTGTTAGTAATTGCAGTTGCATTCTGCCACTTGAGTATTTCTGGCATCTGAACTGCCAGAAAGCATTTGATAGAAAAATGTCTCCACATCATCTGTGCCAGCAAGGAGGATATTATGTGCTGAAGTATGGTGTGAGAAGTACTTCCACCTTTACAAGTGAATCTTCTGCAGCTCATTCACCCCAAACCTCTTCCTGGCTTTTTGCAGGACTAAGCGTTGAGGGTGTCACATGGGCTATCAGGTCCTTCAAAGAGCTTTTAGGTTCTACACAGCAAAATATCAGTGTTCAAATCCAGCTGCTGCCTTATCTGCCTTCCACCCAAAATGTACGGTATTTCTTACACACCACAGCCTTTCTCAGCAGATCACTGCAGTGTCTTTTCTTTCCTGTTTAGATCTCTTCCTATCTCTAACACTTTAGTTATCAAACTGTGGCTCTCAGAAAAGCAAACAGGAGCTGCAGGATTTTCAATGCATTTGAAAATTGGATTGCTAAAAAAAGAGGCTCTGATAACACACTGGAAAATTCTTGGCTGCAAATTAGAAACTAAGTAAAACCAGATTAATCTTACAGTTCTCCAGGATTCTTTTCAAATTTCAGAGTTCGTCTTTTTTCTTACTATCCTCATCAAAATACATTATTTACTGTTTGTTTTTTTAACTTAAAATACAATTATTCCAACTGTCTGAAGTTTCTTCAGCTTGAACATTCAAGATGTCCCTCAGCATTTAGCTACCATCTCCTTTCCATGTAGAAGCTTCTAATTACATTGGACCCATAAGCACATTTTGTAAAGATTTATGAATCAATGTATCTTCACTTCAAGCGACTGGTTCCAATCACAAGGAAACTGCCCATCTTCATTTTATCTCCTGTTTGTTCAGTCCTTTTACCTCAGTCTTGCTAATTTCTCACCTGCAGCAGAGCTTGTGAACTAACAATTTCCTTTTAATGAGTGTGCATTCAGCGGTGAGTTGTAGGAGTTCTAATCAACCAGAAACTCACCCATTTCCATGTTTACTCTTGTAAGGTTGCAGAAAGGGGAAATAGGTGTTGCAGTGGGTTGCTTATGCTACTCGTATTCTGTCTAATGAAAATTGTACCAGGGAAAAAGAGCAGTTTTCCCACTTAAAATTAAAATGTGTATATTATTAAATCAATTATACATTAAATAAAGTACCACTAAACCTTTGACTAATACAGAGTAAACAATAACCATTTTTGCACCTGCACACCTTAGGAATTTGGGAAAGCAAGTAATACTAATGGAAAATGATAACATATGCAAGAATTAAACGCTTCCAAGAAAGGAGATCTAACCACTGGTGATTACACCTGCCACTGAATTGCACATTACAACTTTCATCCATTCTCTGCTGACAGTGACTGAACACAAAGTCTCTGGCAGCAACTTTCTACGCCAAGGAACTTTAGCAGCTTATGTAAGTATATTTTAAACCAGAAAGATTTTATACTATCTTTATTGATCATTGAGGAATCACAGTTCTTCCAAAGGAAAGATTCTGTCTTGTTGCCAGTGGGATGAACAACTCTACTGTTTTGCCTTACCAGAGGATAACTTTTGCTAAAGGAACTGGATAGATGAACCAGGACATCTATGTTTCCAAGGCAGTTCTGCCTCAGACTTCTTATATGAAGTTGATCTTCTCCAGCTTCAGTAAAATGGAGATAATACTGTTTCCTCTAGATTCTGGCTGAGCTGGTGAACTTTCAGAGGCAGATCTGCTCACTACTGGTGCCCTGTGTGTTCAACACAGTCGTGCTCCAGCCCTGCCAGGTGGTGAAGCACAACCAGGATGGACCATGGCGCTGCCTCCACCACTAACAGCTAATTCCCCATCCTCACTCCTGCCTAAAAAGCAGCTATATTTGCTTAAGAGCTCTGCCTCAACATCTCTTACAGATGCTTTATGTACAAAAAACTTCATCATGAACTCCAAGGTAAGGAATGCTGCTAATTTTGCCTGGCCACCACTGCAGCATTTGCAGCCTGCTCTCATTTAGCTGTGCGGTCAAAAGTAGAGCGTGGTACTCTGATGAAAGTTTAAAGCGGCCTGAGAAACTTACGTGAAATTAAATACACAAATAATCTAAATAAGATGGTTAAACATTTAAAGATGCATACAAAAACATGCAACAGACATACAGTCCATGTGTACGTGGATACAATTAATTTTGGGTTCTGGAAAACCAAAGATAAAATGCACAGTGCTAAGTGCAAACTCTACCAAGATTATATTTTAAGCATCAGTGGATTGAATCACAACACATAATTCACAGTTTCTTCCTAATCCATTTCAAAGTGAAATATTAATCAACAGAAATATTTCATTCCCCATTTATTTCTGTTTCTTAAAAAGAAAAATAATACACTTTGTACCTCTCTATTGCATTGCAGAGCTGTAGGGCTGAAAGGCCCTCATTGCCACCTTACAGAGTTTGCTCCAGCCTACCCTAAGCACCTTCAAAATCAGACTATAAATAACTGAGTTTAAAACTGGAATAGAAATGAATCTGCCTATAAAAGCAGGCCATCTTCTGTACAATTCAGACCTTAAACTGCAATTTAGGATATTGCACTGGAATTTTTCAAACTCAGCTGAGATTGTGTCTTTGTTACAAAATCTTGATCTTTTCCCAATTTGACTTCATTAACTCAAAGGCCAACATACGCAAAGTAGTTCAGGCTAAACTTTAGGCTTCTTTCTCATACTTAAAATCCTCTCTTAATTCACTTGTAAACAGCAGAGCCCAGTTTGTTACCTCGGAAAATACAGAGCCAAAGAGCACTGGACATACAGAGGGCAATATCTCACTTAAAAGCAGGATTATCTTGTCAGCAGCTCCCACTGAAATTCTCTTCTTTATGCATTATGGTTCCTTCCTGACCACTTGTAAACATTGTTCAAAGCATTCCCAACTTTGCTGAAATCTCTGCAGAAATTCTCTATAAACCAAATAACAATTAAGCCCCATTAAAATCCCCCCAATTCGCTTTCATTGTCCACTTACTGTAAGATGCACAGCAATCATCAAGTTATGTTTTATGTTATGTCCTGAAAAGAAAAAAATGCCATACATATTTAACAATTTTATTAGGAGTTCCCCAGACTGATACACAGTCAGATTCTCTCCTTTGTCAATATGCTATTTGCTGTTGCCAACCTCCAGAAAAATGCTGGGTGAGACAGAATTGCTACTATTCTATGCTTGCAGATTGCTCGCAGGGCTCACACTGTGCAACCCCAGGTACACTTGAAAGATAAACTGCAATTTTTAATGTACTGCCATCAGGTTTTCACTGAATACCCTCCTCAGCCTCTGGAAACAAATGACTCTTTGTTTGGAGCCTTGTGATCAACTGGGATGGCTCTTCTGTGGCTATTTCAGCTATGCTGGCTGTGTGCTTTGCTGAGTACATAGCTTTGAAGAAAAGACATCTGTAACTAAGGAGAAATAGCTGATGAAGTGCCCTCTCCCAAACTAGCATGCTATTATTTATCTTGATCAACAGCCTCTCCAAGGAGTGAGAAACAAGCCAGCCATGGTTCCAGCTCACAGCTCTCACAGAGCTAGGCTCAGTGCTGTGCCTGCATCTCTGGACCATGCTCCTGGCTCTCATCTCATAGTGCTCCTCACTCACAGCCACTGACAATGAAACCCAGAGTTTACACAGCCCATTGGGTCAGGCCACCTCTGTGCATCCTGCCACCATAGCTGGGTGCAAGAAGAGAAGTTATAAATTGTCCATACTGCATCAACTTGTTTACAGGCTAAGCACAATTAAGGCGAAGCCCAAAATCTGATGAAGAACACATACACCTTATCTGAAAGTGTGATTTCTGCATCTCAGCTTATCTTTCTGGCCAGACACCTGGAAATTCTCCTCTAATGGGCATGCAGCTACCACCAGTGGGGCTGGCTAACATTTCTGGCAGCAGTGATGGGAGTGAAACAAACCAAAGGCAATGGTCCTAGAAACCTCAACCAGCACTACCCTGCCTCACCAGTCCTGTGCTGCTGCTCTCCCCAACCTTGGTGCAAAACATAACCATGCACATGTAAAGAGGTACAGGTCAGCAGCACTGCCTCAGGGTCATGACAACTCTATCACTCTACTATTAGAAATGCTGTTACAACAGAAGAGACCTCACTTAAAAGAGAATTGCTGTCATGTACAAATCGCTCGCACTATTGAGGTGGAGCTGCAGCTCACAGGGACAGAACCCTAGGTATTCCCTATGTGGGGCATAAGCAATATCTTTGCCATTTTGAGCTATCAGTCAGGATGCGCTACACACTGTGCTCTGCTTGGGGACTGCTGTGTCCAGCACAGCAGAAGAGTGCAAACAATACTTATTTAATGACATCCTCCTCCTCCTCCTCCAAGTTATTTACCTTGTCAGTCTCGATGCCAGTTACTAACAAAATCTTTGACATGACAAATGTACCACAGACTTTCATCACTCCTTCAAGTAGAGCTGAAAGTGGCAAACTAGTATGTGAGGACAGGGTATTCAGCAGGAAAAAGCAGCCCTTGCTCTCAGCTCTGTGCTGTCAAGGAAAGGAACAGGCTCCCTCTTAAAAATCACATTACAACAGTTGGTTTCCAGACAGCCCACTAAAGCCAGCTCACATTAATAGAGAAACTACCTCTTTTGATGACTAATTAATTTCTAAGCTGAACTACTGTCCTGGGTTCAGCAGCAGCAGTCATTTTTTCTCCTTCTCAGTAGCTGGTGCAGTGCTGTGCTTTTGACTTTCAGCCTGGGAACAGCGCTGATAACACCGATGTTTTTAGTTGCTGCTCAGTAATGTTTACTCTGACCAAGGACTTTGTGAGTCTCATGCTCTGCCAGGGAGGAGGAGAAACCGGGAGGAAGCAGGGACAGGACACCTGACCCAAACTAGCCAAAGAGGTATTCCATACCACAGCACGTCATGCCCAGGATGTAGAACTGAGAGTTACCCAGAAGTGCTAACACACTGCGGGGTGGGGGGTGAGTTATCAGTCGGCAGGTGGTGAGGTGTTGTATTCTCTTCCCTTGTTATTTCCCTTACCATTATTATTATCGATGGCAGCAGTAGTGATTTGTGTTATACCTTAGTTATTAAACTGTTCTTATCTCAACCCGTGGGAGTTGCATTCTTTCGATTCTCCTCCCTGTCCCTCCAGGAGTGGGGGGAAGAAAGGGCGGGGGGGGAAGTAGACTGCGTGGTTCTAATTTACGGCCTGGGCTTAAACCACGACAACTACTCAGCAAAGAGGCCTCATTTGATGCATGTGAAAAGACCAGTAAAAATACCAGTAAGTTCCAATATATTCCAGTACCTCAAGCATAAACTGTGATGTTATGCCTTTAAGTCACACAACTGGGTGTGAAAAGACAACTGTTGACAGAAATAACTGGGTTTAACTTCCCACCCTGTCCACTGCAAATGACAGTAGATGAAATTACCAAAAGCTGCATACCAAGACAGCTACCACAGCTCAGCTGTTGAGCCACAGTCACAAATTTAAGACTAGTATCAAGTCAGACAGATGACACCCATTAAATGTTTAGTTCCCAGCATTAGGGGAGAAAGCAAGATATAGGGCTTTTTGAAAACTGAGACTAATGTTGTGCTCAACAGAAGCAGCACAGGGACAGAGGTGAGTGCTTTAGAGAAGTCCCATGCTTTACTTATGCAGTATTAGATCAAAGCTTCCAGTCCATACCCCATGTAGGCCCACAGAAGAACACCAGCTCACTGTTACTGAGCTCCTCTGCTACGCAGGATTTGCATTTCCACTCAAAAACTTTCAGGCATCCATAAATCAAGAGAGATTGGGAGAAAATATAGCCCTGAATTAGACCAGTCCCCTAGCGTTTGTTAATTTAACTTCCAGTTTTTCAGTCACTGCCTGAGTCAGAGACTGCATCAAAACCCCCATGGCAGGGGGGTTGGAACTAGATGATCTTAAGGTCCTTTCCAACCCTAACTATTCTATGATTCTAAAACCACTATTTCATTCATCTGTGTCTTGCTTCAGATTTTCTTAATGTACTTAACTGTACACAGAGTGTGGTTTGGATAAATCCTGTAATCTAATCAATCAGCTAATTCCACTGCAAGCCAAAAGGCGGGAGTGAGGGAAAGTAAATCCTAAAACTTATCATTACGTATTTCTCTCAAAAATAAATTATCACCTAATGGATTGCTAAATTCATGCACAAGTAAATTACCAGCAGATAATTAAGAATTAATAGCCTTCTGCGATCACAGGTTGTTATTCATAATGAGCTGACTGAAAGATTATGAAAGAAGGCTTTTTCTACGAAATAAATCGAAATACAAATGCTTCTATACCACACTCGGTACGAAAACTAATAAAGAATATCAGAAATGAAATCATATTTACTCATTCTCTCCATGGTACTTGAGAATTTCAAGTAAAGTGTAGCCTTATTTCCGTATTTGTTTCCACTGCAACACTACAACCTTTCTGGTTTGCGCCTCAGCCACGAACATTGAATGAATCTCTAACACCAAAGAATGGCTTCAGCTGTTTGCCATTATAAACCTGTTCTCTAGGATATCCAAGATGAGTTTGTACATCTAAGAAAGTGCAAGGCTTACCTATACACACCATACAAAATCCCATCCGATAGGCTTAAAGACAAACATGTACGTACACACAAAACATACAGCACAGCTAGTACCATTTCATATGAAATGATAATGAAGTTCACTAATGCATCTGTAAAGCTAGCTGTATCAGGATACCTCTGCAGACCAGGATCATACATCCAAGACCTTCATGCCAGACAGCGATGCTGGTTAAGGCTTCCGGTACCCAGGCAGCTGTTCTGCATCAGGAACTACTGGTAACAATGCCAACACCTCTATGAAATGCTTTTGCTCATCCAGGTCAAAGTATGTTCAGCAAGGTACTGCATCCTTTTAACAGGTAGGCAACAAGGCTACCACATCCAAACATACCAGCAGTTATGCTTTTGGGTGCCAACGTTCTCTAACGCAAAAGCAATCTAAAACAGCCTTGAAGATACTTTCAGAGACTATAGTATTACATTGATTTACAATATGCAGCAGTGCTCTCAGAAAAAGGCTTATTCCTCATAAGGCTGCAAGTCAGAGAAAACATGAGCTTGCATTTAACAGAAGCCAGAACATAAGATCTTTCTAATGCTTTGTTTTACCCTGCTAAGGCTTCAGACTCATGACCTTTCAGACCAAGATCAGGGAACAAAAGCAGCAGTTAAAAAATATGAGCTTTAAGAAGGAGGATTATTTTTTCTTCCTCCTGATTTTACTGGAAGACCATCAATATTGGATGAACTACTTTAGATGTTCTGTGCCCAGAGCCACTGAATACCAAATGCTACAGTAGCTACGCTTCAAAGAGAATATTCAGTCATAAGCTGAGTTTTAGCAAAGGCCAGCTCCCCATCAGACTGCTGCCAAGAGTCTTGCCAAGAAAACACATCCATGGAGGCCGTGCTTCGTTATTTTGTGATGAATACTCCACAAGCCAGCGTTCAAAAGTACACCATACCATTAAATGCCACAGGACATGGCAAAGACAAAAAGAGTAACAATCAGAGAAAAAGCAGTCACTTGGCGTTACCAGTGGTAAGGGATGGTTTTATCCATAATTTGGTGTTCCTCTCAGAAGATGCTTGCATGTGTCTTTGGAAAGCCCAGCAGAATAGTTTACAAAGTAAAAACCCATGTAATATTGACTTCTGCTCTCTGTTGGTATCCACTGGACCATAAGCTTGTGGAGAAGTAAGAGGCGCATGCAGCCGAGACAACAATGCTGTCTCAATCCGGTAATTAGATCCAGAACCAGAATTAAAAAGGTAATTCTTATTAGCAGACCAGTACAAATCTTTCTATCCTACCACACTTCGGGAGGTGAGAGCAGAAGGGATGGAAAAATTTCCCCTTTTCTGTGTAATCTGAGATTTCTAGTTTCTACCCTTGTAAAATAGGCTTATGTGTGCATCAATGCACTGCTGCTCTGGCAAATCAGCCTTAAAGGAAACTGTCTCCAAACAAAGAGCAGTGAAGAAAAAACACTACCCAGTCTCAGTAATCACAAAGCATGCTCAGTCTGCCCCAGCCCTCCTAGATGTTAAGGACATTCAGAGAGATGTGTACTTCCCTGGATGACTGCTCACCTTTACCTATTTACCTGAAACAGATTACTGTATTGATCCACTTTAAGAATGGTTCTTTAAATCACTATTTATCCATGGAAATTAAGATTTCCTTTGTCACTGCAATTTAACTCCAGTTTAGAGAACAGCTGCGTTACTGCAGCCCACCACACCAACAGCTATGAGGTTTACAACCACATATATGACCAGCATAGATGTGGTTGTAAACCTCACAGCCTGCCCTGAAAGTTTTCTTATCTCTTTTACAGCAGATGGCCAGAGATGTTCTTCCACAAGAAAATTCTAAGGTTATTTTCCAAGAAACTTAGTTGGGCCAAACAGCTTCACTATTCTTCCTGTAAATTCATGCCTCCTCTTGCCTAGTTAGATGAAGCAGTCAATTGTTTGCACCCTCCTTCCCATCCATCTCCCACTACAGTACAACAAAACTGTCAAATAAGATTTATTGCCATAAAATTATAAGAGCAACTCTAATCAATTCTTACAATAGGAATGTTAAAAGTGCTATTAGACTTTCCCTTTTCTTTAGCAATGGTGGTCCAGCGGGCAGCAGGTAAGAGCGGACCTCTGCAGAGCAAGCCTTTGCTCCAAGCAGTGCCCTGGCCACCTGGATGATGCCCAGGAAGTTACTGCTACATCCTCAGTATCCTTCTCTGGAATAATAATACTCTTTCCAGAGCACACCATTACTAATTATTTGTTGGGTTTATTTTTCTTTTCATTCTGTTATTTCAGTGGTGAACCAAACACAAGGCATGCAGAGTCATGAAAGGCATGCAGAGTCAGAGAAACCCCTCCTCTTCCTCACCTCCTTCATGTCTCCAAATCTCTAACAAATGCCACCAAGGATTTCTGTGGTGGGGGGCTGTTGAAGGCTTTTTTTTTGCAACTAGAAGCTTGACACACCTGCATAGGAAGTTTACAATCAACTCATGGACTGGCATTTTAGTGATGTTACAAGCTTGCTTCTGTGACTTCAACTGTCAAACTGCTATGAAACTCAATTACCTATAAGACAGTTGTGAATTAATTGTGTATGAGACATCCCGTGGTGTCTGTCTTATGTATATACCTCTAAATTGGAACAGCTTCTTGATGTGCCATAAATCTAAACTCCCAGTTTTCTAGCAGCATTCTTAAATATCTACCAGTACATAAACACTCTTAAGTAATCTATTAGAAAAGGATGAAAAACTAATAGCAGCAATACTAACAGAAATTAAAGTATTCATATACCAAGGACTTCTGCAAAGCTTTCCTTATAACAGATCTCATGCCAGTACTGCATCCTCCATCCCAGTGCCTTAAACACATAATCCCCTCATTGAGACTACACACGTCACACCGGTGAGATAGAAGATCATGGCCCATGAACACACAGCCAAATGCACAGCAGTGGAAGCGCTGTGATGAAATCACAGTATCAGTGAAGACTGTCTTGAGACCTTTAAAAGAAACCTGTCATGTGAATTTAATGGCTTGAATTTTCCTGAGTCTAAAGTAAACAATCAGTTGTATTTTCCAGCCATACCAGTATGTTTCCCATGAGGTCACAATATAAGATAACCAGTAAGGGTAAAATGCTTTCATGTCCTGCAGACCCTTGTAAGCTGTGTCTATGAATCCACCTCCAGAACAAGAAGTCAATATGCGGTTGGTTTTCTGCCCACTGCACCCCTCATCACTCATTTGATATTTACTTTATTTTTAATTAAAAAGACATATAGTCCCTTCACATGGCACTAAAACAAAGCAACTGTTTAGAAAAATCAATATAGGCAGGGTTGTGGCTCCCTGTAGAAAGCTTAATTGTTGACAGCAGATCTGCAGCAAAAGAGACAAGAGTATGAAGAGATCCCCAGTGCTCCAGCACGACACACTCCCGGCACCCCAGCAACAACTGCACCCAGTTGCACTGTTTCCAAGAGCTGTGAGCTCTCCTGTTGAAGAGCCCAGACAGAATAAGTTACAAGGATGTAGTGGTCACCATACAGTAGTGACAGGAGGCTGAAATACCACTCTAAGCAGCTGGAAAAACGGAGAACTGTGTTGATTCTAAACCTGGCTGGCCAGAACATCCACCTGGAGATGGAGAGAGTAGAGGAGGCAAGCAACAGGTAAACATCATTATTAACTGTGGTCTCCTCCGAAGAGTTCAATAGTGCCTTCTTACTAGGAATGACAATTTGCCTGGTTCAGGGGAAAAGGAATGGCTAATAAAGTCCCTGTTATTCATTATACAGATGTGAGAAAGACACTTGTTGTGCTGGAATGGCTAGCTTTATCCATTTAGCCTAACATAAAAGCTTTCACACCTAAATGAAGAAGATTTTAGGGTTGTTTTTTGGTATCTGACTTCAGAGAAAACATGCAGCTAAGCCTCAAAATTCAGTCAAGGGTATTCACTTTTTGCTACTTCTTGTTTAGACTCAGAACAAGTTTCTCAGATTTGCTAGCCTCAATAGATGGCCAATAACTCATCTAAAGTACAATGCAGTTCAACAGCTGGCCTAGGTGGAAGGAGCAGTGAGATTGCAACATGCCTGGTAGGGCACAGTCTCAATTCTGTCTCCCTGGGCAGCTCCTGTTAATCTGCAGTGATGGCTAGCAATTGAATACTCCAGTATTTCTCTTCTAGAACCCTTATCTTTAGTTACCCAGAGTAACTTTGTTTTCTGCAATTAACAGAGAAAAATGCATCTAGAAAGTAGAACTTGGAACACATTTGTAAATAAGCTGAATTAGAATAAAATACATCTGATTTCATCAGCAATTTGCTCCCATGGCTGTGATGAGTTGCAAGACCCTGAATTTTGTCTAGCTACTCACGCAGTTGAAAGGAGTAACACTATATTTATTTTGGTGGTTTCCTCATTCACCTATATATTAAAAAAACCACCCAAGTCTGACATAACTGTACTGCAAGGATAACACTGAATTTTAAATTCAGGCACTTGGCATGGGCTCAAGAAATGAGTGAGACGTGGAGAAAAACATTTAATTTTAACCCAAATGTCTCTCTTCTGCAATCAAAAACTCTTCTAACTATATTTCTCTGGCTTATTAATTACAGTTATCTGTACAAGTCTTCTGCCCACATACTTTTTGTGTCTGAGTATGTCTTCAAGCATCTGGATACAGATTAGAATTTTCTTTATTGTCACAAATTTGAAAGGTTGGAAGGAGTGTCCTGATTTCACCTGCCTGTACTGGCTGGATGTGAGGTATTTATGCCTTGAAAAATGAGTATTTTGGAAGTAAATAAATAGTGCATGTCATGAATATGGTAGTACATCCTTCCAAGTACTGTCCGCAGTTAAGCATCAGCTTCTCAGCACTAAAGAGAAGTCTCTGAAATTATGCACATACCCAAAAGCACTAAAAATATGCACAATGGAGCTGCAACATAATAGGTATCCTGACGCTACTGAACTATTTTAAATGACATAGCAAAATTAAATTTCATTGCAACTCACTTGATTAATCAAGTGGAAACAGCAATACTTTTAATGTTTGCAAAAGCCATCAGCAGACTGCAAGCAAAATGTCTTAGCATTTGTCTTGCCTACATAAAGAGATCTTTTTCTTAACTGCAAACATAGGAAGCCTCTATATGAAATCTCAAAAATGTTTATCCCTAAGACAGTGTAGCACTTGTTTCTAGCAATTGCTGACCCCAATAAGAAAGGCCTTCAAAGAATGCTAACAACTCCGTCTAGTGAAATACTGAAGAAACCAAGTCATTCTTTCCAGACATGTAAAATGAAATAAACTGTCTCGCTGAGAAATGTTCACATAGGAAACAGTAATGAGATACAGCAGCAAATCTTGCTGCAATGGTAATTACATTGGTCACAATTGAAAAAGGATGACCACCAGCACACAGCAAGTGCAGTAGCCTTGGAAGGACTATAAGCAATGGCCAAGTCAAGTCCTTAGAGCACAACTTAACTTCCTCACCTAGATGAGACACAAAAACATTGTGTTGGTCCCCAAAACAGACCATGAAGGTCACCATGACCATTGGTACGTCCTCTACACAGCTGCCAGCCCCAGCCCATGAGAAAGGCATCCTTGTTGTGGTTTTGCTCTGTTAATCCTGCACTCTGTATGACAAGTATGGAGCTGCTCATGCTGGGTACCACCATAAGCCTGGAAGGCCAAGGTGATTAAAGCCACAAAGACATCACTCCTGATCCCTGTGTTTGGATGTGTGATAGAAATTAGTGCTTCAGGATAGTCACACTTGTGCCACAACCATATGCTTTATATATTCATATATGAAGTAATAAAAATAAGGCATAATTAAAACAAGGGAGAGTCCAGCATGAGTTTTTAAAGCACAACGAACTTATGCTGTTTCTTGCCAAACCAAACTCCTGAGGTTCATCATTTTTTTCCCCCCTTCAAGCTGTCCTTCCTTTCACCTTGCCTTTTATGAGGCCCTATTCGGCAAGGTGATCCCTGAACTCACAGACTTAGTCTTTCACAAAGCCCAGAGACAGAGTGGTTCACTGGAGTATAGGCCATCAATTCTGGAAAGAGACCTCTGTGTCTGGATTCAAAAGGAAAGCTGCTAAACATCTTTCCAAAACCAACACACTTTTAAATGTGTGCTTAATGTGTGGATTAAAGGGAGCTGGCCTGTGCTGCCAGCTCAAGGGGAAAATAACAGCTCTGACTTAGCAGTTTAGAGCACGTTAATGTAAAAGCCATGAGGAAATCTTTCGCTTGCATGCGTAGCCAGGACATGAACATAGCTATGGTTTGTGTTTTTTCACTTGCGGTTAGCAGGCTTGTGAGACTAAAATAGCCAGCTGTTACTTTACATAGCTGGACTTCAGTACTGCTGGCAATCCATTGTTTGGGTGGCTTCAGGTTGATGCCACACCAAAGAAAATAAGACCAGAGCCTGGTAAATAATTCAAACATGCAGCCACCAAAGTGGCCACATGCCTACCCAGAGGGAAACTCATATTCAGTCTGCAATGGGAGAAAATCCTTATTGATCAAGAGCTACTTGAAATTTCTTGCAGTTTTTATTCTGGTCAGCAAACTGGGAAACCTGCTTAGATGTACATTTCATTTACATTCGCACGTGCTTTTACTGCAGAAAATTGAGTAGATTCGATGTTGACATTTAGAGCTAACACATAAGATTTGCCCTTTTGAATTTTCTAAAAGTCATGGATAGGTCATTTTGGCTAAGTAGTCTGTGCCTAGGAGTTCTGCTTAAATTGCAAGTGACTGGGAAGTTTTACATTCAAAACATGGAAGAATCTGGAAGGGACGTTCAGAGATCTGAATCTGAGACCATGCGAATTACCTGAACCCCTTAAACTGGCATCTGGACCATATAGTCACATCATTTGCATTCCTTCTGAACCACCAACTTGAGTGACATGACACTTAATTTACTCATGTTTGAGTGAGAGTCAAACCAAGAGCAGTCTTATAAGTCATTCTTAACACATTTCAAGTTTCAACCATTCACTCCTAGAGTATGGTATGGTCATTATTTTCTTCAAGTCTTTCTACTATAATCACAGCTCATAAAATAGTCCTAACCACAAGTCACAAAGATAGAAGCTACTCCAAATGTGTGATTTATTTTGAATATGTGATTTTATACCACAGACACAGATATACACCAGCAATTACAGAACTGAGAGAAAGTAACGCTTGCGATCCCAGACCATTAGACTGCAAGTCAAGATTGCCACATCTTCACATAATCATTTGAGGAACATCATGCTGAAGGCCACCATCTACGTCAAATCCAGTCTCCTGAAATTGCAGGTAACCATGAAATAAGGCATTTTGCCTGCAAGAGCCCACAAAATATATTCACTCCCCACTATTACTCACCACAGCAAAACCTCTAGCAAATGTCATGCATTTAGTGGCACAAGGCTGGCCACAAACTGCTTAATGTGCCAGATGAAGAACATGGAAAGGTCAAATGCAGAGTCAGGATTGGGTTTTCCTACATTTTCAGGGAAGCTGACCTGGTTAAGTATCAAAACGGATTTCAAAGCTCCCAGAAAAGGCAGGCACTCATCACCTGCTATAAAAACATGCATATGGCAGTCTCAGTTCAGGAAGAAATTCAAGAACTGAGACAAGGTCTCCTTAAATCTTAGGAGACACAACTTAAGCTTATTCGTAATTCATTGCAACCTTTCAGAAATCAAGTATTTGCTGTTATTTAATGTATATTCCTTTTCATGTGTTTGACTAACCAAAAAAAAAAACCCCAAAACTCACACAAATCTTCCTTAACACTCCCTTTGCACAATATGCACATTACACATTGCCCTGCTTCAGCTACATGCAGCCAAACTCTACCATCAACCACCAAAACCTGCACGAAACACCAACTGCTGTGGTACCTTCTGTTTTACACAAATACACAACAAGTAAATTGGCCGAACAACCATAATATGACAAGAACTCAAGAGTTTTTTGTCCCCAGTTTGGAAACCTGATCATAACCCTGGACATCTGAGCTCTCTTTCCTTTATTATCAAATGCCTGAACTTATTGAACTCTTTTGGTATTTTTAATTTCAAATATTTATTAAGTGCTCCTTGCCAAGACTGAAAAATAAGACTTCTTGCTGAAGCTTAGCATTTAAGATTGGTATGCATTTCTTACGCTTATTTAACAGGCTAGAACCAAACCGATTGCACTCTTCAGTCTTTGGGAAAAATGGATCTATGGGGAAGACGAATGCTGCAAATCTGAAAGACTTTGTTCAACTATTAATCCTGCATTTTGAAAGCCAAGAAACTAAGCATCGTTAACTTGCCGAAACTCTAAATGCATCATAGTAACCTGAAAATGGGATCATAGCATTAATAAAATGGTGAGAATTATTTTGATCTGCAAACATGTGAGGCAACAATTCAAAAAAGAATGCCGTGTTTGAGTTTCTAAGTGATGATCCCTTTAAAGTAAGACTCAGTCATTTAAAATAAAGGCTCAAATATAGTTCAGTAACCAGTGTCAGGATTTTGATTCTGCAGGGACAACACTGATGGTGTTTTAATTAAGCCCTCTGCTAATCCTCAAGTCCTGAGTCTCAAGTCTAATTTGTTTGGAGAAGGATGATGTATTTCAACAACAGAAGTCAAGTGCCAATTTCAGATACTGGTAGGGTTACGTAGCTTTAATTTTACTTGAAAGCAGGTTATATTTTTGCTGACTTACATTCAGTTATTTTAGTCAGGATTGTTACCATATCCTGAGAAACACAGAAAAATGGATTTTGCCAAGCTAACAGTATTTTTCTTTGTTGCTGAAAAAGCAATGAAATTACAAAGTTGCTATTAGAAATTTGGCAGTTACAGTCCTTGTCAGCTTTACTTGGTGGAATTATATTTAGCATCCCTCAAACAGCTTGCAAAAACCTGTAGAAGTCCAGAAATCAAACCCTCTGAGAGAGCTGATTTTCCACAATGACAATGAAGGTTTCATGCCCATGAAGTCAATTTGACCAAGTCACCTTCCCGAAATACAACTTAACTCTATAGAGGAAAAATCTCCTCAGATATTTCTGTATTAAACGCAGACAGAAATTTTATTTAATCGTGTCTGGTCACCCTTTGATATAAAGATCACTTGTTTAAGAGTCAGCAATGCCCAAACATCACCCATTATAGAAGAGCTGCTTTGAGGACTGGGAAGTATATGACTAACGCAACTGATCATCTTTCTTTAGAGAAATGTGCCTATTGAGAATGAGAGAGAAACGTACATCCAGAGACAGAGCAACCACAGAAAAGAAAAAGAAGATCCATCAATCTCTTTGGTTACTTTCTTTTAATCTCTTGCTCAAACCTGCCATTTACCGGGACTCTAGCATACCTCCTGTGCATCCTCATGCACTCAGAGCTGCTCAAAGGCTTATTTTCCTCCTGTTTGATCCTTTACAAAACCATTCTGAACACTGAGAAACACTAACACACACAGCAATTTCTGCGAACAAGGTTTGTCATCCATGTTGCCCCTCCAGCAGTCAGAGAGGCAACCGCTTGTCTTTCCAACAATGGTTTTGCAACTTGTACTACATGTATCTATATCTATAACCAACATCAGACATGAAGCTTGAAATCCAGTCACCACAGAAGCCAGGTATGCTGCACCATCTGAGGTTGCATATCAAGCAGGAAGCTGGAGGAAATGCAGACAGTTGCATATCTGTTGTAAGAGGCAGGAGTCCACAGGTGAGCTTAGCAATATCAGGGAAGAATCGCTTCAGAAGCTGGTGAGACCCTACCCCCAGTGAGGCAGGAGCAAATTGTATGTAGGGAGACTTCTGCTGGTATCTGGGACTTCTGTCTGGGTGCTGGTCAAGGAGCCTAAGGTGGTAAGAGATAATGAAGGAAGACAGAAAAAACTAGGAAAACACAGGGCATCACCAATGATGAATTAAGGATACAGTTGTACTGAAAGCCTAGAGAAGGTTTGGGAAGGACCACCCTGATCCATACGCACAAGCTGGACTGTGAACATCCCCCCCTTATCTTTCCCTCTTAAAGAAACACCAAACCAGAACACTGATACATAGAGAACTGCAAGCAAATAGCATGGTTTCAGAGCTCCAGATGGTTCAGCGTGTGTTAGGACTTCAGCTTCTGCCCCCTCTCAAGAGCCAGCAGACTCCTCTCTATCTGACAGGCTCTTCCTTAAGCTAAGTGGAACAAGTTGATTATAAGCAGCGAGAAAGAGGCAGGTCTGAGAAACAGACCTGTAGTACTCCTTGATCAGCAGCTTTTACATAGACCTGGATCAATCTACACTGATAAGCTGTAGACTGTGGGCATTAAATTCAGCCACGTCTCATAGCAGTCACAAACAATCATGGTGCAAAGTCAACAGGATCGACAATTACTGCAGTGCATGAATTCCAAGACCTCTGCTGTGTGATTTGGAGGTTACTGCTGCAAAGCAGGTGCAATGTGTATTAAAAACCATTTTAGATATAGTTTAACAAATCCAAATTTCAAGCCTGACAACATTGTTACCAGGAAATAAAACTGATTCAATACAAAACTTGAATGAGGTTCCTAAAAACCAGTGCTTCTCTGACCTGGCATTTAAATCCACAATATAATTTAGATGTAGCACTTTAAACTAGTGGCATGAGGATCCACATTCAATTTTACTGTGTATTGTTGTTATTTTTTATTACAACTTTATCCATATAATGCAAAACTCTTTTAAAAACTCCATCAGAGAGTTTAGCTCAGCTAATGTAAATACACGAATAACTTGCCCTGATCTCCCCCCCCGCCCCCCCAATCCTGTCAGTTTATTGCTGCCTTAGACCACACTCCATCAAAACAGCTTGATGGAAGCTGCTCCTCAGGCATCCATGATTTCTGTGTCGACTACCTTCTTATTGGCAGAACTTGCCATTTGCTGTGACCACTGTGACTTCCGCGGGTTACTCAACTCCTAGTTTAATGCAATATCGCCCTCTTATTCCTCTTTCCCTCGTCACTTTTGCACAGGCATCAAAGCTGCAGTCATCACCATGGAAACTAGCTGGAGAATTAACGGCGAAAAAAACAGAACAAGCCTCATCCGAAGCTAGTGCAGTGCCACCCACTGGGTACTTACGTTAGGCGTACAAAAGCGTGTGAGCAAATAACCACCCATTGCAGCAGCCTGCATTCAGACCCACTATGCATTTTTGGAGATAATTATTCTCTCATCACATGACAGTATTTGCTCTTAGTGCCATGATCACCCTGGTGAAATTCAGCCCCTCTTTGCTACCTTTACAACATAGGGATCTCTTGTTTTCATGCAAGTTTAATACGCAATGTTCTCATGCATGATACATTGCTTCATCCTCTGCAATCATTTACTTATTCCCAGGGTGCAGACATGGGCATCCTGGAAAAACAGACCCGTGCAATACCAGAGGGAGCTGCAGGGTTGGGTTTTACCAGGGAGCAGACCATGAACTTGCAGCTTCCTTCTACGAAATATGAAATACCCAAGAGGATGTAGGCTTCCAGGGAGCTGGCTTTTGTTGATCCATAATGCTTTGTTACTGGCCAATAGTAACCAATATCAGATTTTACTTTAGGAAGATCTCCATGGTGATCTGAGCCTGCTGACATCAGCTGTTTTTTGGTGTGGATGCAAGAACAAAACAAAGATAGCCTAATTAAAGGGGAAAAAAGACCTTAAAAAATTGGACAAGGGATGAAGAACTCATTTACGTGCTGCAGTTCAGTCCTCCAGAGAGAAGCAAAACACCGAAGAAATCTCTCTGATGTAGTTTATGTCATTAAAATCATTAAGAGAAATCTTGGCTTTATGGCATGCTCCATAATTTACTGAAAAAATAAAGGAAATTAGCTGATGGGAAAAAAAGGTGAATACAAATTGAGAAAAAAAATAAAATCCCTAAATCCCAAAGAATCACAGTAATTTTGACAGGGATTTAAGAGAGATTTTTCAGACCTGCTGCAGTATTACGTACCACCTCTCTAGCACAAATCTTTTAAAACAACACAGGAGGGAAAAAAAAAGGGAAAAGTATTCAGACCTGATCTGTTCTTTTCTAGAAGTTCCAACAACTTCCATTTCAAAATACCTTTTTAATCAAGTAAAACGCTGAGATTTTCACAGATCTGGAAGGGTATTTTTTAATTTCATCTCATGTTGCTGAAAATTATCGGATGCTCATTTCCTGCATGGCTTTATTTTCTTCCTCCTCTTTCTTTTAATAGGTTTTACAAACACATCCACACACTTATTTCAAACCGACACTCCAGAAATGAATTAGATTTCGTATTTTTATCAGGTGCAAGCCAAGCAAGAAAATAATTTAAAGTAGCAGGTGATTATACCAATGAAATATTTATGGAAATCGATGGCACCAAAACCTCTCATTTTTATCTCGAGATATTTGCTGTTTATATAACCATGAAAAAAAAAAAAAAAGGCAAGTTTTGGAGTTATACAAAGTTACGGTTCACTCCTTTTACAAATGAGAACACAGGCAATGATTTTCAGAAGGCTGGCTGAGTACAAGCTGCTGTCTGCAGTAATATTTATACTGGGGAGGTATAGCTGTGAAAGAGCTGTCTTCACCAGTGCTGAGATAGACCTGGAGAAATAGCAATACTGAAAGTCATCCCTTCTCCAGTGTCAGCACAGAGGCTGTGCTGTGAGGGATGATGCACAGACAGAGGTTGAGCTGGTGCTGAGGCGCTGCTGGACGATGCGATCGCTCACTTTTCCCTACCAGCCTGAGCGTGGTCTTGTATTTATTGGCCTTCTCTTAGTCTGAGACAAAACTCTGTGGGACACACATTGCCTTTTCATTTCCTGATTCTACTGTGCAGAGTCCTGGACTCAGGAGAGATCCCAAGCACTTCTACAATGTAAAAATTATCAGCAAGTTCAGAGCCCACCATGCTCCAGCTCCCACTTAACCACAACTCCCAGACTAGCTTGTGAGCAGCTTTCCTGAAGAGGAGACAGGAAAGAAGGGCTGGCAGAGATTTGATAGGAACAGCACTGGGAAGCCTCCCCTGACACAAGTTTTACTCTCAATACCACCAGAAGAAATTAAGCAATAATTTGGTCTATGGACGTTAACTTCAGAGCGAGCGATACAGACAAATGCTTCTCTATTGACACTTCTGTAATGGCTGGCATCTGCCTTCCTATTATTTCCAATCATGAAGCAGTTATCTGGATGCTACGTCATTCCAGACCTCCCCAAAGTATTCAAAATTATATTGATAGATTAAAAAATTGGCTTGGGTGAGAATGAATGCACTTTGTATTGGAATGCAGATCTTCAGGATGCCGAATGCTGGATTTCTGTGCCATTGTACCCCCCAGCTTCTGTAAATATGTCAGTATTATGGGAATAAGTTTCAGGTCCTTAGAAAGTCTACATATTTAAATTAGCATGGATTTTTGTATAAACACTAAAAATGGAAAGCAATGCCTATAGGATCAGCAAACAGTTATCTATAAACACAATATAGGGGCTGGAGTAGAATCATATTTAATCTATGCCAGACCTAAACCACCATTTAAGTGACAAGCTGCAGTGTCGAAAAGCAGTTTTCATGCCAAATAGAGTCCCTGTGCTGGTGCCAAGGCCAAAAGAGCAAGAGCAAATGGAGAACTTGCAATACTTCCCTTGGGGGCCTTTCACAACAGCCTGCAGACAACAGATGGGAAAACACCACTGAGCTCAGGCACAGCTCCTGTGCCCTCCAGCAACCCTAACAAAAACTCTCAGGTGCTGCTGCTTGTACTACCAGGTTAATCCCATCTTTCCTGTATGCATTCCAGGGGGAGAGCTTGTCTGGCTTTGTCCCCTGCTGTCCTCCTGCTCTGGCCTCCAGCAAGGGTCACCTTGGACTTCCTGAACCATCTAAAGGGCCACATATTGGACAGCAGCTACAGGGCTTCTTCTGAATGCAAGATGTATAATAAGTCACTGGACAAACACGGAATACAGATTTGGAAGGTAGGACAGATTATTAACAAGCGGGAGAGCTTTAAAAACACCTCATGGCCTTGCATGGAATCAGCAAAATGAAGGCTATGTGACTTCTGCCACCTTGATTTAGAGAAAAGAAATTGCCTGCTAAAGGTCCCAGGAGGGAAGACTTCAGACAGAAGGTGATTAGTTCACATATTTGCCAGCTTGCTAACTAAACAGCAGTTGATGACAGCATTAGAGATAGGGAGGAGCAAGGAATTAAGGGATAAGAAGCACCGCTAAAGTCACAGGATAAACTCTGCATGGAAAAGGACAAAAAATTGATGTCAAGGTATATAAAGCAGTTTATCTCGGAGGCAGAGGCAAGACTGCCAGCTTTCTATCTCACATGGTAACAGCAAGCTCTCCAAAGAAACGTGTGTGTGTGTGTGTGTGTGTATTTCCTTAGCCAATATGGGGAACAAAGGTAAGTGCCTTTCTGAGCATCCTCTTCACTGCTGAGAGTTATTACAGTTTCCCTCTAGAAGTATCAGGATGGAAATAAATGTAACAGATACAGTCACACTAGAAAAGTACATGCAGTGAAAACTACTCGCAACAGTTAGAATAGTCCCTCAGTCCTATAGACTGGAGTGGTTATGGTAGTACTTTCCAGAAATACTGCTGAAAGTAGTAACATCCAAAAGCTGAAATTAACTTTACATATTATTCCCACATAGAAGGTATGTTTCTAATTCAAATCAAATTAAAAGTGAGTTCCAAACTAGGGCAAAATGAATCATGAAGATATGGAAATCAAAGGACCTGAAAGAGAACTTAAACGTTAAGAGTTGCAGAGAAGGACAGATGCCAGTACACACATTAAACATGGTGACACTTCCCTAGAGGATTACAGTAATACTTCACCCTTAAATAACACACTCAAAGCACTTCACAGACATTAACTAATTAATTTTCAATCCTCATGTGGCTGCAAAAATTATACAGTAGGGAAATAAGGTCAGATCTTCAGAGGAGATCAAGCTGAGATTAAACAGTCTGCCCAAAGGCTACACGCTGACTTGACAGCAGAGGCAGGGTTACAGCTCCCATGTCCAACAGCCCCATCACCACCGGAAAGCCTTTGAAAGGAGACTGACAGTCCCAGACATCTCCAGCAGCTGCCCAAACACAGCAAAAGGCTTAAGCAAGCTCAGATGCCTCCCCATGCTCAAAGATAAATCCATAAACTCATGTCTCAAGGAAAGAGGCGTTAATGGTGCACCCATAGATCTCTCTACCTCCCTAGGTTTGTGGCTCTGCAAACCAGCAGCTCTGTGGGGCTGTGGGACAGGTGGCTTCACACCTCTGTGCTGGTACCTCCCCAAGACTTTCTCCTCCCACATCCTGATTTGTGCATACCAGGTACCAGCATCACTTTGGCTTTATAGGAGGCTTCAAATATCTGGGGCACATTTTACAAATACTGTACAGAACAAGGTGCAAACTACTCCTGGTCAAGTCCTATCTACCAGTGCCCTGACAGCCTCATATATTAAGATGAATGGAGAAAAGGCGACTCAGGAATGCTAAAAGCACCAGAGCAGGCCACAGCAGAGGATGTGCTGGCCCTCTCAGTCTCCTGGGAATCAAATAATTCCCAGAACATGAAGAACAGGTCTCCAAGCACAGAAGATGATCAACTCATGAGTTCTGCAGCAAAACACAACCAATGCACAGGAAAACTATGTGGCAACAGCTCTGTGCCCCCTGTGAACGAAAACAGGCTGTGATGTTTGCAGCAACGAAATCAAACCTATCACCTGTCTGAAGTGCCTCACAAGCCATCAGTGAGGCCAAAATTAGGCTTTATCCTAATGCAGGCCACACTGAGAAGGAGCACGGTAATAACAGCACTCCTCAGTAAAAGACCCCAAAGGAGGCACTAGCGCAATCCCAAACAACATCCCTGCTCAGCGAGGCGCTGTGACGGTTTCAAGTGCTTTCAGAGCAAGAAAGCTCTACAAACAGAATGGCTACAGCAAGTCTTTTCTGCGTGCTCTGAAAATAAAGAAATAAAACAAGGAGAGTGTGCTGGTGGTCTGGCCAGGACATTTCCTCCAAAAAAAAAACCCAAGTTCTGCCATTTGTTGCAGCATTTAAACAGCTGCTGACAGTAAAAGCCATCAATTTTGCCTACAGCCGCGATGCCAAGCAGTATCGCCTCTCAGCTATTTTAGAAAGCGCTTTAGAGTACTTTGAAAGTAGTAAGGCACTATTAAAAGGTTCAGTTCTCATTGCAGCACTGTCAGAAGATTCATAAATTAAAAGCTTGGCTATTGCAAGCAGCGGTATGTCTGCCAATCCTGGGCTGCCTTTGTGTGAAGATCTGGAGTTTGGTTTTGTGAAGTAAATGTGTGTCCAAACTTCTAATTATATTAAGAAAAGGCAAGTGCTAGAAAACAGCTGGACCTCACAGCTCTAGCAGAAATCTATTTAAAGAGCCAAAGGTCTGAATAGCACCATTTTTTTCTCCTCCTATGGATATGGCTGTGGGATGGGAGGGGTGATAGGCTGTGTCAGGGTGCACCAGTTCCAACCCTTGTGCAGAGATTTCCATGCAAATGATCTGTTAAATGTCAAGATTTACTTCGGAACTAAACCCATTGGTAATAACCGTGTTGCCTCAGCAAAACCAAAAAGGATTAAAGAGCTAAAGCTAGGAAAAAAAGACATTGGCTTGATGTCATATCCCACATGACAGGGCGGCTAACAGAACATGTTTCCATACACTGAATAATCTTGAGAATAAAAGTGTTCAACACTTTGCAGACCAGAGAGAAAGCACAGTAGTGCCATACAACCAACTATCAACCACAGCAAAATAAAATGCCAATTCATAAAAGAGTGGGGAATCAGAGAAAAAGCATTATTTTGACCCAGAAAAATGTATTTCAAACATTTTACTTGGAAATTGTACAGTTGGACCAAGGCCTTGAAGTTCAGCAGAACTAGATGGAGATGACTTATTGTCCTTACGCTGTGGGTCATGCAGTTTTGGGACTTTCCAACAGCTGCAGCTTACACTCACCAGGCAGCACTGTGGAACAGTAGGATGCTTCTCACACTGCCCTACAGTGACAGGCACAGGAACCTTCCTCATTCAGACATGAAAAACTGCTCGTGGGACCTGCATGAGACTTCCCTGCAACCACCG
This sequence comes from Psittacula echo, assembly GCF_963264785.1. Classification (NCBI taxonomy): domain Eukaryota; kingdom Metazoa; phylum Chordata; class Aves; order Psittaciformes; family Psittacidae; genus Psittacula; species Psittacula echo. The sequence goes on from NC_137745.1 coordinate 7,612,014, forward strand.
GGCAATTCCTCATGCAGTCACAGCTGGGGACAGGACAGGAGAGGGGTCAGCCGGAGGATTAAAGCACCAGCTTCAACATGCAACAAAACCAGCCAGAGCAATGAGCCAAAAAAGACAGGAGGATGCATGATGGAAGGGGTGAGGGAGGCAAAGAGCTCAGAATTAAATTGTGCCCAAAGGGGTAGAGAAATGGTGCCGGGTGTCCAGCGTCTGGCTTGGCAGGAAAGGCTATGCAGATTGGGAGTGGGAGAGAACAGAGGGAAGGATCCCACCAACATCAGTAGTAAAAAACTTGGCATTAACTGAGGAAGGTGACTTGGATGAAGATCAATATAGTCAACAAGTGAAGGCAAGTGACTTGCTAGACAAAGACAGCAAGGAGCTGTGAGGAAGGGCATAGGGGCAGTGGGTTCTATGAAGAAGAAAAAAGCACGCACACAAAGACATAAACAAAATTTCAGTTGAAGGAACTGGCAGTTCCTCTGTCACTGGCATTTACATTGCATTTCCTCCAGCCTTTATAAAACCTGGCTCCTCTAATTCATTCTAATTCACTCTGTAATGCCTCCACATGGCTCTTTCAGTGTGTGTGCGGCAGTCTAGAAAGCAATAGTTGGACAGCTTCTGACTGGAAGGAAATGTTTTAGGCACTGCTCAAAGCCTGTGGGAGGCAGGAGAAAGGGTTGAATTTGGCCTTTAAAAGAAACAGAATGCCAGGAGAGTCACATGAATGCTTAAAACAACTTTTCTGCCTAAACAGAAGATGCATATGCCTGAGTTCGGTCTTAGCTACTAGCTGGAGCAGGCTGGTTTTAATTAACAGCAGGTGGTGGTTCACTCTTTTGGCAAGAGAGCAGATGTGAGTCAAAGTTTTAAGATATTAATGCAGTGTTTGCCTTTCTCAGTAAAAACACAGCATTCTGTAAACTGTTGTCTAGAACCGCATCCATACAAACAATTCATGGGGACTTCGGGTCTGGGTGGACAGTTGGCAGCATGGGAGCCCTAGCATCAGTGAAGGCTACCAGGATCCAAGGCTGTAGCAACAGGCGCATAAGCCCGTAGGATCAAGGGAAGTGGTCAATCCCCTTTACTCAGCACTCAGGCCACAGCTGGAACACTGCCTTCAATATTGGGGCCCTCTAATACAACCAAGATATTGATCAGCTTGCACAAGTTCACAGCTAAGACCACCAAGATGGTCAGTGGCTGGAGCATGCAAGCTGTAAGGAGAGGCTGAGTTAAACCTGGAAAGGAGAAGGCTTAGGAGGACCTAGAGAGGCCAAAAAGTACCTATGCACGGCTTACAGAGAATACAGCCACGCTCTTCACTGAGGTACATGGTGGGAGAATGAGATACAACAGTCTGGAGTGGATATACAGATATACTGGATATACGCACTCTGAGTATAACTAAGGATCGGAACGGGAGCCCAGAAGAATCTCTGCCCTTGGAGGTCTTCAAGACTTGACTAGGCAAAGCCCTGAGCAATCTGGTCTGAATTCAGTGCTGTCCAAGCTTTGAGCAACAGGTTGGCCTACAGAGTCGCCCAGGAATCTTTCCAACCCAAGTGACTTGATGATAACTCATCAAAAGTTCAATTAATACACAGTGCACTTGTTTATGAAGGCAGTATGTTCCTAAACCACTGAATTACAACACAATTGTTAAAAAAAAAATAAAATACCAAAAACCCCACCAAAACAAAAAAAACCCCAAACCAACCCATGACAATAACCAACAACAGTACAGACCATAGCTACAAAAGCTCAAATCTTTTCTCACCAGCTTCTGTAAACCAGTAATCACCTTGGCAAAGACAACAGGCAAGGACTGTGCAAAACCAAAGCCATCTACGCAATTTAAGAGAGTGGCCAGCTGAGTATTCATCCAACAGACTTCCAGCTGTACAGAAGCGTGACAAATGAACAAAATCAGGTGTCTTGTGCAAGTCAGCTTAGGTGCCATGACTTGCTCCATAGAAGAACACAAACAAAACAACAAAAGAAAAGCTACTTTTAAAATTAGGTTGATCTGAAAACAAATGAGATGAAGTTATTTGACTGCAAAGCGTCTTTCATTTTAAACAGAGAGTACAGGCTCAGCACTAGTCTTCCACTCAATTTAGATTTCCACTTTGGTCAGTTTCGGTTTTATCACTGCAAGAATAATATCACTCTGCCTTTCACATTAACTCAGGGGTTGGGTTTGGGTTTTTTTCCACATAATGTTTCTCACAACTAGATATCCCACAGTTTAATTAAATTAAGATTGAAACAGCATTGTAAGAATATAGACCATTTAGTACCTGAGACACTAAGCATTTATTCTATTTCATAAAGAAATTATGTGAGAGCCATTAACAACAACTATAATTCCGTACAGATTTAAATTATGTTTGGAATTGGAAGACTAAAGTTCCCAACTAATTTAAATTCTTCAAGATGGTAAAAATGAATTAATGATGTCAAAATTCAACAAATCTGAAAACTGGTGCAGGAATTAAATTATCTGTTAAATCTAAAGGTAGTAGCACGGACCGTGGAAGCAGGATAACCTATTTCTATCCTACATTTTTTATCATACAAAAGCTCAGAGGTTTTTTGGATGAGTTACAGTCCAAGGGTTCAGATTGGGTACTAGTAAAATCAAAGGGGCCTTGGAATTGGTTTCAAGAAGGGCAGGACTAGGCTCTGGCTTCTCCAGATCGCACCTTCTCCCTTTTCTGCAGGAAAACCTCAGCTCTGCCTGGGAGAAATTTTTCCCAGCCTGACGAAAATTGAGACTGATAAAAAAAGAACTGTAAAGAATGACAAATACAGTATTTCAGAATTGGGCACCCTGCTGTTAATGATCATCATTGCCTCCACAGTTTATGCATATTAAACTAATGCTGGCACTTCTCCTGGGGAAATAGTCTGAAAGGGGACAGGCTAAAGGAATCTTTATTGCACAGCATGTAGTCTGATAATTCACACACTGCATCAGCTGGGCAGGAGAGCCAATTTCCCCAATTTGGGTTTAACTTCTGCAAGAAAAACATCCACTCCCATCCCCTTTATCATACTAAAGAGACACCTCTGTTGGCTGACAGCATTGTGCAGGGAAGCAAAATGAAGATGCAGGACAAATTCCAAACCTGCATTACACCCGTATAACCTTCTTTGTCCAGGTCCAGGGCTGTACTTTGGATCTAAATGGTAAAACATGAGCTCTGCTAGGACATTGCTTTCCACTGTCAAAGCCAACCAAGCACACAGGGTTCATTTTGTTTCCAGGAAAAAGATGCTGATTAATTAAAATGCAAAGGCATTTTCCTGCCAAGATATTTTCCAGCCTTATGTTCAGCTAAGAATAATTAAGGGTTGCCCATATCATCCAAAAGACCGGTAGCCATTCTCAACACGCCATCATCTATCACCCAACACAAACCCATGTTTGCCGAGGAACAGATTGCAACCAAGTAGATGGGCAGCGCATTAGTCAAGAGTTTTACTTGTGTCTAACTCTCACAGCTTCTCCAGTATAAAAGGCCAATAGCTGCTCTCTTGCTCATCTCTAACTACACCCATGCCTGGTTAGCCTATAAACACTACCACTGAGAGCTTTAAATAGCTGCTACTTCTTGTCCTTACCTGCTATCCATTGCAATGCTCTGGAGAGGAAAGGGGCAATTTTCAGGACAGTGGGATGGAGACCCAAATGCTGTCCAAGGCTATCTGTGCTCCCAGATCACAATTAGCCATAGGAGCTTCTATGACACCAGCTTAAATCCCATTTGACTTCATCTACTTCCAGAATTAAAATGGTGACCTCCATGTCTTTACCAAGTCAACTATTTTGGAAGGAAATATGTCTCTCACTGTAAAAGTCTCTTGATATAAAAAATGTAACCCTCAAGCAGCTGCACTGAAGAAAATCAATTTTAGACTCCTGGTGGCTACCTTCCTGCAAAGCTTTATTATTTTTCATCAAGTATCCACAAGAACCAGATCACGTTTCTAGCTTTCTGTTCCTCTCCTGTGTAATGAAGGAGAATCATGTATATTGCTTTCATTTAATTTACGCTAGAAATTCAGAGTTATTGATTGCAGTTGGCAGACTCCCTAGCTATAACAGACTGGAAGCAACAATTTAATGCCTTTTGTATTACTTAGCACAGAGAGCGACCCAAAAAAAAGGGGGGAGGGCATGTGCAAAATGAAGCTTTGAGGCAGAGGGAGAATATATCACTGTGGAGATGAAATATTGGGTAGCAATACTTAAATATACAATACAACTAGAGCTGTAACAACTGGAGCCTTTTGTAACATTTAGTTAAAGAAATACCTGTTCAACTTACTATCTTAGAGATATCAGAAAGTTCTACTGTAATCAGGCAACATTTGTATACAAAATTCACTGAAAACCTTCTATGGAAAGACCAGAAACTATTCTTGCATTTGGATAGTACTGAGTAACCAGTTTTGCAAAGAGAAGGAATAGAACAACAGAATTTGGAGGAAATGTTTTGTTTAGATATTTTAAAAGCAATAATTCAATTCAGAAAGCTGCCAAAATATCAAGCAGGATTAATACTAGAATACTTTGCATGATTTGGTAGCTTACAAATGAATGCACAGAGCCAGCATCTGTCAACTCCCTTAGGCAGCCTTGCTTAACGGAATGCAATTTCTTACCTGAAAAACATAAATAAGCAACATGCATTTACAATTTGCTCTGCATAACTTAATATGTTATTTAGTACCCTAGATCACACATGAATCCAGCTCCTCCTATTAAGCATGCAAAGACACTGCATCACTTGTGTAGAATGTTTTTTACATCAACAGTACTTTGCAATTAAAACAGTTCAGATGTAAATATTTATACCAAATACAGAGACGTGATTAACATTCTTACCAGATACAAGCTCAGGGGAGTACAAAGCTTTCCATAACTACACCACCTCCTCCCAAGCCCCTCCAGTTATGGACCAAAGGTCTTTGATCCCCCCAGGCAGCCAGGGAAAGGAAGGCTGTTCTGAGCAGCCCAGAGGCTACCCATCTGAACCACAGCAACCTCAGACCTCCTAAAGGTCCTCCTTCACACAGGGAAAGCCCTCTGGGACGTAAGCCACAGCATGGCACACGGTCCTTGGAGCGTCCTCCCCCGCTCTGGGGTTTCACAAACTGATCCAAACAATAAGACACAGCCCTGGCAGGAGGGGACAGGTAGGAGGCAAGTCTCAAGCAGTGCATGAAGCTTGGTGCTGCTCCAAATCACAGACCAGCACCCAGGGAAAACTTCAGATAGCATGTTCATTTTCCCTCATGTCCCACTCGTATCCAATCTACAGTTCCTATCCACCAGGATCAACTGGTATTGAACGTGAACTGCATCCCTGAGGCTCTGCTCAGATATTAAATGGTTTTGGTGCAAGTCTCAGCAGTAAATAGGAACAAACCTGTAAGCCTAGTATTATCTGAATCCACAGGGGTCTAAGACAGAATCCATACGGTTGCCATGAAGTCCTTGGCTGCCGTCACAGATTGATTATACTCATTTGTAAAAACAGTTATTAATGTATAAAGCTTCCACAAGGGACAAACCCCGCAACACTAAAAAGAAAGCATCAATAAAACACTACAGCTTTGCGTTGACATTGTCAGGAAGCAATGTAAACCCAAGTCAAACAGCCAAAGCGCAAATGCCTGCAAAGCTACAAGAACAAGGAGTGGCAAAGTGGTGCCTCATGTGGGTCCCTGAAACCATGCTTGTTTTTCCCCTCTTCCTCCTCAAAATACCTTACAATTCTGCTATTGGAGGCAATAGAAGAAAACTTCAGAGCCTGGAATTGGGCTTTTGGTGCATATACTAAATCCTCAAAAAGACCAAATATCTGATTTTCTAGTAGCTCCAGACAAGCCATCCTAGCTCCCTGGGTCACTCAGGTAGAATTATGGGAATGATTTCTAACCCTTCCTCACTCCACATCAGCTCTGTGCAGCTTCTTCTCCAGAATGTTTTCAACTGTGCTTTAATTATGCAAACATGCTGTGGGCTTTTCGGATAGAGCATTGGCTTAAGTTGAAAGGAACAGGTATCCATCAATCTAATCAAAGTATTTGTAAAGCAATCATTTTTGCAGTACTTATGCTCCTTCTTTCAGGAAAACATCCTGTATTTATTAATCTGACAAAAGTTCAACCTTGCTACAAAGGAAATCTGGGACAGCTCCCTGCACCCCATATGTTTAAATGCTCCATCCCTGGCAGTGTTCAAGACCAGATTGGACAGAACCTTGGGCAACATGGTCTAGGGTCAGGCATCCCTGCCCATGGCAGGGGGTTGGAACAGGATGATCTTAAGATCCTTTCCAATCCAAACCATTCTGTGATTCTATGAAATGCAAATTTCTGGAAGTACCTAAATCTGTATCTGTAAGCAAGGCGCTTCAAAGACAACTCTCTGTGCTGTGTTTAAGAACGACCCAGCAGTGTTTTAGGGATGCCTGAACCCACATTACCCAGTGCACAAAGGAACCTTTTAGGAAGTTACTGCAAAAAATTGCCAAAAAGGATTTGATCAAGGATGAGAGAAAGCAGCCCTGCTCCCTGGTGGGCAGTGGGAGCAGTAGCAGGTGGAAGAAGGAGTAATCCTGCCAGTTCAGACCATGTTCAATACGGCCCTGGATGAGGGGACCGGACCAGAGAATGATGCTTCCTCCAAGCTGCTTCGATGTGCTTGACGCAAAGCACAAGGGAAACATGCAACAGATGGAGGGATGACCCTCTCTCAAAGCTGTCTTATCTAGCAAACCAAATCGTTCAGGGAAAGACTGGATGGGCAATACACTCCTGAGCTGTATTTCAGGAGCAAGATGACCTCAAGTATTAGTATAGGTAAGGATGGAGAGAGAAGGGATTTTTACATGCAGGCAGAGATGTAAAGCACAAACCAGAGAGGACTGACCACAGTGACCTGCTGTGGTCACTCAGCAGGTCACTCAGGGCTGTGCACTGTAACAGCAGTGTGTACAGGCAAGAGACCATCTGCATTAGGATTTCCTGAATGCACATGGCTTCTTACCTCTCCTGCTAATCTCATAATTCACAATTACTGTATTTAATACACATAAATGCCGAGTACTCCCCAGGAACTATCATATGCCACTGTGGGAGAGCAGGGCTATGCTAGACAGTCATTGCATATAATTGCATCAAGAACTGTTGATGTTCTTCATGCTAATAAGAAGAAAACAGAGAAGGGCTCTCACGTGTTTGCTGGCTGCCCTCAAATGCCTGCACATCAGTCAACTCTCTTTCAATAACGGGACATCATCCAGCCCCACAATAACAAGCAAAATGATTATCAGATATAGATCCAGATATAGCACTGCCACAGAGCATGAGAAGCACAAAGTCTCTATACCCAGTATGTTTAAGCATAATGACATATCATGCTGCTTGCCTGGCTCAGTTAGGCTCAAATGCTGGTTTCTGTTACAGATGTTTCATGCAGGAGGGCTCAAAACTGACAGGTTTTAACCGTGTTTGATGGAAATTTGACACAGACATTGCTGTCTCAGCTCAACGTTGCATGGAAAGAAAAGCAAAATCTATTTCAACTCTATAGGTTCTGATGTTGCGTTAGGAAATGCCCCAAGCCTAGTTGTTAATTCTCAGCATCATCTCTTGGTTCCCCTGCAGAGGGGAGATTTTGCCTCGTCCCCCTTTAAATACAGGGGATCGTTCCTTCCTGCAGAGCATTGCTAACAGGCACGCTGAGCCACTGCAACCAAGGTTGTCACACACAGTGAGAGGTGACATTAACACATGACAGTGACATGTGGCTCTGTTTGCACAGCACCATTTCAGTGTCACAGGAAACCTGATTCAGTTTGGGGACTTCTATACGAAGTGTGACATTCCCATTTAAAATGCATACACCTGGGAGCAGAGGGACTTATCGGCTTGATATTGAGTTGGCACCGTTGCTCATAGCCATAAAGGAATTATCAAAATGTTTTCCATAGAAAACTACAAATAAACCTTGCACCTCCACTTGCTTCGTATTTGCCACTGCTTGTGCAAAAAGCCTTTCAGAGAGATGTTTAAAGGTTGTATTTCCCCAACCTTGCTGCTGCCATGGGACCATGAGGAGATCTTCAGGGGCCTCCATCCCAGGGAGGTCCCAGGAGCTTGGTGAAGACACAACAGTCCTGGTGACATCAGCCCCACAAACTGAACTCCTTGGATGTGCACCATACTCACATCAGTACAGCATCAGAGAGGGAAATTAGTGACAACTCCTGACTTTGTCACCAAGGTCAACCCGTGCAACTCGCTCTACACCTCAATGCTCCCTCTGTACCCTCCATCTGACCCAGAGAGACCCATCTCTTTTAGGATGGGACTTGCAGTGCACAGAGCAGACCCCCTATTCCAACTGAGGCATTTACAGCATATAAAGAAGTAATAACAAAGCTGACTAACTATTAAATGGTGGGTCTTTAAAAAGACTTCTCTTTCCTGCTCATTTCAGAGCAAACCAAACATTTAGACATGGAATAGACACAAGCCTGGCATTGTTATACTGCAAAATGTAAAGGAATTGAAAGGGACAAGTCTGAATATTTAATTGATCTTTCCCACACACTTTGGTGACTTCACGTATGAGAATATCCTGGTGATGAATGCACTGTTTATACCAGAAATCCAGTAATAAAACCCATGTTCTTAAAAGAAAACTGAAATTATTCCGATATGCCTTTATGAATGTGACACAGGGACTCGGGGAAACTAATATCAGCCACTGAAATGGATAGAAAACTAAAATATCAAACAATTAGACTGGCTTGCATCAAACAGGTTGGAGGAGTACAGCTGCTGCAGGTTCTCCGTTGCAGCTATGTTATCTTAACAGCTAGCCAGAAGACTATGGCCATAGCCAAACAAGTTCGTATGTCTCTATGATTTCATGGTACACAAGTAACAGAAGATAAAACAGAATCTTTACATTATTTCAAAACTTTAAAAGAACACCGTGTTGTTAATAACAGTATGAAGAAGTTGCCTTTTTAAGTGTTATTTTAAATACTCAGTGTTATTTTAGCAGCAATAGCTTTCGCTATCAGCTTCCCGAACACAGCCGTGCTGGGAGGAAGTTATTTTCCTAACATTTACTTCTTCCAAAGGCTAAAAAATGTCATGGCTAAAATAGTCATGACTGTAACCTTAGGTACAGACTAACACTTATCTAAATACGAAGCCTTAGCTAAGGGTGCCAAAACAGTAGGCAAGTTAAGGGTTTACTGGTAGGAAATGAAGAAATGCCAAAGGGAAATAGCAACAGTTAACATATCTGCAGTCGAATTAATATTCCAGCAGCCTGGAGAGCAAGTAGTTTCTCAGCTGTTTGAGTAAATATTGACAGCAAAAGAGGTCAGTTACCTGAATTTCTGATGAAATCTGGAAATGTTGGGTATTGAAACCTTCCCGTGTTAAACAAGGCCAAATGTTTTCTGAAACCATAACTGCAGCTCCTACACTGGTTGACAAATTCCTGCTTTGGGGGATGAGTCTCCAGCCCTGCATATTGCAGAGGATCGGGTGGACAGATGGATGGGAAAATTGCTGCACAGAACAGGTAGCACTAAACACAGCTAGAAACATTGCTCTTAAGGATTCAAGGCAAGGTAATGAGATGGCTTAGATTCAGACCAAAGATTCATTTCTCTGTTTCTACACTGAAGCTCAACAGAGGACACAGTGAAAGGTACTTAAGAGAATTCATTATTACCCAGCTCACTGCAGTGCAGACGCTGTTACTCATAGGCAGCTGCTAACAGACCCGTTGCTCTGCTGCAAAGGGCCCCCTACTCCTGGCCTTAACACAACCAAATGGGTCCTCAGATAAAGGTCATTCAGCCCTCATAATTCACAATAAATGTAGCCTTCCCTGGTAGAGAAAGCAACTTGCCACATACCTGTCTGCACCTAAGAGGAAGGAGATGGGAAACACAGCCCTGGTGTATACCTGGTTAGCCACAGAGGGCTGCTATCTCCCTTTTACAGGGGAAGAGCAACTACATTAAGGTGGTGGGATGGGGCAACTCTCACAAGGTCTAACCTAAGTTTCGGCAAAGTGACTAAAAGCTGTTGGAAATGCACAACCAACTAATGAGAAACACTAAGCACCAAAAAATTGCAGCTCTAGAGCTTCAGGTTGACTTGTGCCCAGCACAGTCATCTACAGCACAGCTCCAAGACCTCCAGATGCTGAATTACCAACTCGTGCCAATGCAGCAATGAATTCGCAGGTGTTGGCAAGAGACACCAAGCCATTTTGTTAATGAAACCTTCAGTCCCTTCTGAACTGTTCTGAATTTTCACTACCAACTCCTAAGAGTTTATGTTACCATCATCCTAAAGCCCCAGAATTGCCATCCCTACATCCCTACATCCCAATGCTGTCAATAAATTACCTTTAAAGTTCAGGGCAACAGAATGAAACACGGACAAGCTGATGCCCAGAGATCCATTGCTAAGGAAATAAATTCTCCTTTACTGTATAAAATTCTAGGAATGTGCTGTTAAAGTGATCAAAAGCTTAGTATTGGTGACACTAAATCTCTGAGGGTTGCCATTTTGGGTGCCTATTAAGGGTTTATATTTATGTTATAAATCATCTTCTTGCATTCCACAGAGAGCAATTTTAGCACTAGGATCATACCCCTTAACTATTTTCTACACAAAAAGTATTGAAGAACAGTAATGGTACTATTAAAGACATCTACTTTTGGCTTCCTGAAAATAATGGCATGCTACAGAGCCATGAAAAGAGAAAATGATAGCAGTGCTAACCTGTAATAATTACACTAATAAAGAGAATATAGCACTGAAGAAATTATGGGGCAAAAGACACTAACATTTCTGTGTCTAGCTAAAGCACTAACCTTTCAGAGAATATATTTGCCAAGTATATAAAAAGTTCCAGTTATTTCAAAGGTTACGATTATCGTGTTCCCTTATTTAAATTGACACCAGTTATTACTATACTTTTTGGTCCAGAGTCTGAAAAATACAAGGAACATAAAATGTAGATATAAAATTATAGTGTTATTTGTTATTACACTGTTATTAAAGTGATATTTACAGAGTTCAGGCTGCTTTTCCCCCTCCATAGTGTAAGATTCAGCAAGAAACAGGAAAAGTCTGACTTTACAACAGATTCAGCTACTGGATTTTAAGCTTCTCACACTTTGAATGAGATGGAGCGAACAGAAATATAAGAATCCCATGAGCAGAGGCACCCAGACACCGAGCTTTGGTGATGAGATGACAGACACTGGTCTTCCTGCCACCCTAGGGAAGCTGTTGTTGGCCCTCCTGCCCTAGAAGCTCCTCAACCTCCCTGCTTCCATCTGTAACCACCTCCCTTGCAGACCTTAGGCTTATCCTCTTGATACAAGCTCCTCTCTGCAATGTGTATCTCCATGGAGGTTCCAACCTTCAGATGGAGACAGACAGTATTAAACTTGCTCTGAATGAGCAGCTCCTCCTGGGTTATGTGGAGAGTTGAAGAGGCATCTCCCAAGACTCTCTCTGGTGCACACATGACCCTTCAGATATTCCATAGCAGCAACATAGAGGAAGATCAGCCAAATTTTCTTTCTTCCCCAATCCTAGACAGCTGTGGGTACAGAAAAGAGACCCTGAGGTAGCACTACTACCAGCACACTACCGCACATACATAGTGCCCACAGGGCATTTCAATACCACGGATATTGTTCCATTTATAACCATGGGTAACATGCATGGAATTAAGGCAGTGCTATTATTACTAAATCACTGCATCTCATAATGTAATACCAGAAACATAATTATTTTCACATTGTCAAAAATCACTAAAATTGTTGCTATCTCACAGTTGTAATCTACTACTTCATGCCAATAACAGCCCAAGATAGTTTATACAAAGCCTCTACCATTTGGCTGATTTGTTAAAATTTCAGCGTAAGGAGGAACAACATTATTTGTTCATAAACAAACAGCAAAACCACCTTCTGCCTCTCAGTATATTCATGGCAAAGCTATGCAGTGCTTGCACCTTCACTTCCTACCACGATCATCTTTACCAAGAGCTGCCAGCAAAATGCAAAAATAAGAGGCAGAATAACACACAATTTGACGAGCACAACCAAATTTAAAGAGTTTATACACTGCTGCCTTCAGCTCTATATCACACATCATTATTCACCCCAAGAGCATCAGTGGATGCATTAGCAGAAACTGGTTCCCCAAGCACAGCTGAACACATGACAGATGAAAAGGCAAAGTTTTTCTGCACCTGCTTCAACTGTTTTAACAAAATTGTAGAAAGAAGAATCTGAGCATAACCTACCCATCCGTAGGACTTACTTCCCCCTTAAGCAACAGCAAGCATGGTTCAGAAGAAAGCCAGCACAAAAATATGTAATTACATGCAAAAGAAAGGACCCACAGGTAAAATGCAACATTAGTTCAAACCAAAAGTCTGAACAATACATAAACAGGCACAATAAGGAGGGTATACAGTGTGCACCCTGAATTCCATGGAAGTGCCAGCCCTAATCTTCAGATTATACATATATATATATACATATATATATATATATAAAAAAAGATAAGTAGCTTGAAGAGGTTCACTTAAAGTCTGACAAGTACTACCTGCTCCTTCTTACTAGTATGGTGGGAAATACATTCATTTTTAGAAAGGTCCAGCTCGTGAAAGGGTCAGTAAAATTAATCTTAATCACCAGAGGAAAGTCTGCTATCTCTAGCCACCAGCCACCACATCTCCTGGAAGACAGTGCCTATGGCCCATCTCTGCGTTAAGTACCTGTTGTCAGGAGCAACTGGTATCATTTGAGGGAAGAAACAAAAAACAAGAGACAAATGCTTCTTTGCAGCACTGGACAAATCCACAAGGTCCACAACAGAGAAGATGCTGTTTCAGGAGGACTTCTGTGGCTCTGATGACTCCAAAACTTACCTCACCTGACCATGAAGGGCTGTTGACTTTCTGTGAGAGACTGTCTTTGCCGAGACACTGATTTCTTGTGATCTCTCAGATGCAAACTGAAGTTGCAATGTATTAAGCAGAGGAAATGGTCCTTCAGCAAAGGAGGGTGGGAGTAATTGCCTCATCAGTCAGGGGCCCTCCTTGGTAGGTCATTCTCTGGAGACTGAAATGACTACAGAGATACACTTTCTTGACTTTAATAGTCACAAACTGATTTTCAACCTTATGCTGCAAGTTGAGTTCATCTAAAAGAAAGTACTATAGGCTGGGAGAGGTTATTGAGCATCTCCACACCTGCTACCTGAGAATGAAAAAATACTCAAGACAGTGGCAACAGCCAAATCTGCAATTTCCTTTTACTTTTCTCCTCATTTGGGAAGGGTATGATCAAGAACAGAGCAGGAACAAACACCAACCCTTCGGTTAAACCAGGCAAAGAGCACATGGGCAGATGCAGCTCGGGGATCAAGCAGCTGTTCTGTTCCTGCAGCTGCTGTAAAGTCTTCTCTTCTTTCTCTTTTTTCCTTTATCTTCTTTGGATTTGAAATTCATAATAGCTACTAAAGAAAACTGAAGGAAAAAAATACTCAACAAATGACCCCTGTAACATTCATTTCATTGCTTGCTGACTAACCTTACTCACAAATCCCATTTGGGCTCTCCTAAGTGGAAAGGCTGCACAAAAGGCAGGTGAAAATGAGAATAAGGTAGATAAAAGTGCTGAAAACCTAGGTAGAAGATGTCATTAAAAAATACAAAAGCATTTTAAAATCTAAACGTAGGGTAAAAATTAAACTATTTCAAACATAACAAGATCTGAAACATTCCAGCTTATTTTGTTCACTGTGCCACAGGGATAGAGTTAACGAGGGGTGCAGTGGCCCAACGATAATGCCAAGTTCAACAGCGTATATAGCAGATGGCTTCCTCCTCCAAAATGAGAAGTCATCTGACTTAAAGGGACACATGCATTAGGTAGAGAGTACACAGCCAGTCTGACTCCAAAAGGTAGTTCACTGCAACGAACCCACCCTACAGCAGTTCTTGAAGGACTGCAGCACGTAGGAATAGCTGAGGAGGAAGGAATGGCAGAGAAGAGCTGTGATGGACTGACCACAGCCCTGTTCTCACTGCAGTGCTGGGGGAGTGGGGCATAGAGGAGTTGAGAACGATGGAGTGAAGCTAAGCCTGGGAAAAAGGGCCTGCTAGGGTAAAGGTGTTTACGTTCTCTTTGATTCTCACCCTCTGAAACTGGCTTAATTTGCTATAAATTAATTTTTCACCAAGTTGAGTCTGATTTGCCTGTGACAGTAACTGCTGAGCAATCTCCCTGCCATTTGCTAAACCCACAAGCTTTATGTGGTGTTCCAACAAGCCGTTAACTGTCCAACTCCTGTTACAGCCATCCTCACAGCACAGACTCCATTACCAACTAACTTTCTGCCACACAAGTCAGAGGTGAGAGCTGAGGTGACCTCATCCATGTAAAGAGAAACCTCTAAAACAAGGGGCAAACTAGTTGGGACCATCACCTATCTCCATGATCAGATTTCCCTTGTGTGCACACAGAGCAACACCCGACCACCTCCATTCACTGAACAATCTCTGGAAAACAGGGCTCGCACCTGGAGTTATGAACAATGAATCTGCAAGAAAAGGCTTTATTTTTCCCCCATAAAACATTACTGAGAAGTATGACTCCCAATTCAGCAAGGAATAGGCCTAATTTTATGTGTGTGAGCAATGCTGCAGAAGGCAATCACCTGCAGTATATTCATGGCCTCATCTGATTTACAACTGAAAATGAAACAGAAACCCTTGTAATTTGTTTTACCAGGGTTTCTGGTTCTGTTGACATTCAAGGGAAGTGTTGTTCTTGCTTTTCCATGCACTGCAACAATGACGTGATTTGAAGAGTGCATCTATAAAAGACAGACTCCCAAAGAAAGAAAGAGGCAAGAAAAGTAAATAGGCACTTCCACATGTTAGTATGTTCTTAGCTACTGCTGTTTGTGGGAATTTGATGGATTTGCTATTTCCACCAGGCATCAGCAGAGGGATGAGACCTCCCTTCTGGCATATAGGGCTACTCAATCAGAAGACAGTAACAGCAAAACGAATAAACATCAGTTCCCACTATTTTGAAGCTTTTCACAGATGCTGGGACTTGTGGTCCTGCCATTATAGCCACTCCATGTGCAGGGAGAAATACTCCCTGCAGCGTGGAGGGAGTCTATGTAAGTGAATGGTAACTTCATGTCCTGCACAATTCAGATACCTCATTGCTGAGTAAAGTGCCCAGAGAAGGCATAATGGCCGTATACATATAGACCTTATACATAGACCACCTGTAAGCTGCTGGGCTGTCACCTGAGTTTTCCTTCTCTTTACAATCACCAGAGCTTGCAACACATTAACCTGTTTTGACTCCTTCCATCTTCTCCAACTGAGCTCCTTTCAAGCATGTTGCTGCAAACAGAAACCACAAACCAGACAAAGGTGCTCCTTAAAGCTTCATCTTGTCAAGGTCTTCCCGCTCCACATGATGCACAACTTACACAAAGCAATGATGCACATGTATGAAGGCAGAGTGAAGTCAAGCACTCCCACTCCTGCACACTCACTTGACCAGATGTGCTACTGAAGCTTAACGAAAAAGGCACAATTAGAAGGGGGCACTGCAGGCATAGATAATGGTCACATTCTCACTCTCACCATCATGAAGAGGAAGAAAACACGCTTCTCTGCAAAGGCAGCCTTGCTCCTTGTCCAGGTAAAAGATCCTGCCCATGTTTTAATACTCATGTGTAGAGGGACCAAAGTAGCAAGCAGATTTAATCATAGCCCAAAGGATGACAAAGGCATCACACAGTTATTACCATGCCATCCTGTTTTGACAGCACTAGTGTTGAAATCTTGAGTTTCATTTTGTTGCTGTGAAAGCAATGGCTTTCACCCAGCTCCAGACAGCTGGTCCCTTGGGGTTCTCAAACTTTATGGCTTAAAAAGCAGCAGCAGACTAAAGTTCATGACCAAAGCTAGAAACCGCAATGTGGCGGTGCTCTGAAGGGTTAAATCACAGCTGGCTACAAAAGAAATCCAAAACATAGGTTCAGATTTCACACAGCTGCTTTCAAAGTCCCTCCTCTCCTCTATTTAAGACTTTGTTTCACTAGTTTTTAACCCTAACAAAGATGAAGTACAGCACTTAGTTTTAAGAATTACCTTATTTAAAGGCCACCGTACACCAGCACCTAATTATACTAGAGGGAGGGACAATTTTAATGTGTTGGTTTTTAAATCAGCAACATTACACTAGTTATAACCCCTAATATAAACGCTGGGGTAGTGGCAGAAAGATATCTTACAGTGCTAATAGCTCATTCCTCTTCTCATCCGGGAGCAGCTAGACTGCTGTAAGGCCACCTTACCACACCACAGCTACTCCTGTATCAGGGCATTGCATGGGTGTATTTATAACAACTGCTACACAGTATCACAGTATCACAGTATGTTAGAGATTGGAAGGGACCTCAAAAGATCATCTAGTCCAATCCCCCTGCCAGAGCAGGAACACCTAGATGAGGTTACACAGGAATGTGTCCAGGAGGGTTTTGAATGTCTCCAGAGAAGGAGACTCCACAACCTCCCTGGGCAGCCTGTTCCAGTGTTCCGTCACCCTCACTGAGAAGAAGTTTCTTCTCAAGTTTAAGTGGAACCTCTTGTGTTCCAGTTTGTACCCATTACCCCTTGTCTTATCATTGTTTGCCATTGAGAAGAGCCTGGCTCCATCCTCATGGCACTCCCTCTTTATATATTTATATACACTAATAAGGTCCCCCCGCAGTCTCCTCTTCTCCAAACTATAGAGACCCAGCTCCCTCAGCCTTTCCTCATAAGGGAGATGCTCCACTTCCTTAATCATCTTAGTTGCCCTGCACTGGACTCTCTCCAGCAGGTCCCTGTCCTTCTTGAACTGAGGGGCCCAGAACTGGACACAATATTCCACCATTAACCCAGACGAAGCCAAAGCCAGGCAACATTCTACTTTGCTCTTTACTCCTCATCAAGGCAGCAAACCATCTGCCAGACCAACATTAGGAAAACCTCTGGTGTCACCACAGCTCTGGGCTGGGATTCAGGGTTTCAGGGTGCTGCCTGAAGCCTTTTGCCCAGCCACAGTGGTGCTGGTCCAGCTCCATTCCCATTACAGGATTGTGTTTCACCAAACCACAAGGGATAGAGAGCCAGAAAAAACCCATACTGATGAACAGCTGTTTTGGCAGCACAGAGAAGGCTTCAAGAGCAGACTACAGAGCATGGATGTGTCGGCAAGGGGCTGCTTTTACACACCTGGCTTCTCACATCATGCCTGCATGCCCGAAATGGAAAACACAGATGAGCCTCGCAACCTCCATCCAGCGACCCTTCGCTGTTCAGCAGGGCATTTCGACATGTGTCTAACTTTTAGCTTGTACTTAAATTCCACCTTTAAATAGGACTTAATTACATGCTTGATTGCTTTTCTCAGCTCAGAGAAGTGTAAATACATAATAATATATGTAATTATATATATAATATATAATAATATATACATAATAATAATATGGTATGATGAACTGGCATCCAAGGCAAGTAAGACTATTTTGCTGAGCTAATGTTGGGACTCAATCATGTAAAATAACACAAGTTCAGGAAAGATTTCTACCATCACATGTGAAAGTCTTTTCCTTCAGCAGATATGCACGTATTTCAAGCTGGACTTGCAAACATGTCTACCTTGTAATTTGTGTTGTGCTTGAGTAGAAAACTGTAGGTGTCCCACAAGAGATGAGGGAAGAAAAGCATAAGATTGACTGGATATCCAGGAACACTGCACCGACTGGTGTCTGCAACACCAAGATCCTCACTGGGCTACAGCTACATCCCTGGGATGCGATAAGCAACCACGGATTTTAGTATCTAATCTGGCTGAGTACTCCATAGGATTATGTTGCCCGTTAAAATCAGGTGCTCCCTTCCTCTGGTTGCAAACAGTATTGCCAAAGCAAGAAGTCTGACAGCAAAAATACAGAACAAACTATTACAGATGAAATTAAATCACTAGGAAAGGAAATCAAAATATTATTTAGGTTTGTCATTTTATTCATGGGACATCAAAATGAAAAGGTAAAAAACTCAATACCATATGACAGAAATATGCATTATCGCATTGCTCATATGATAGTAATAAAAGTAATAAAAGAACATAAAGCTGACTAATCTGCAGAATAGCTTTAAATGTAACTGAGATTACCTGTTTTATTGGCCAATATCATCTTCATTTAGAACTAATAAATATACCATCAAAAAAGTGCAAATAAAACAGTTCTGTAAAACTCAAATTTATCTTTTTTTTTGTTTTTTTTTAAAGGTAGAAATAAAGCTTTTTGAAGAAAATAACCAATAAATAAACCCCCACATCCATTGCAATTGTATAAGGCTGCAAGGAGATTTAATTTTGTTGGCAGGGACATAAGAACTTCGGGCATGCACAGCACTGAAATAATGAAATCCAGCTTCATCCATCAGACTGAAAACAGAAAGAGAAAAAAAGATGATAACAATGAAAGCTGGTGCCCCTCAGTGGAACCACAGATTTAATAGAAACCATGTTTCTGTGTTGCCTACAGCCATGAGCAGATGAAAGACACTTGTGTGATTAGCTAACAAGTGGTCATTTAATCTCCCCTGACAAACCCTCCTTTTCAATTTCAGGTTCTGCTGTTACCACTTGATGTTTGAAAGCCTTGTCCCAGTGTGGACCTGGCTCTGCACTGATCACACACATGTGCATTCCTAGGAAGAATGCAGATACCATCACTTTTCCCAATAAACCTAGCAAATACTTTACTGACTCTCAACAGTATTTTCTTCTTTTCTTCAGCAGTTTAATACAAGCATCACATTAGATTGATGCTTTAGTAAATAGTCAGTAATACATGAAGCTTCCAGTACATGGGAGGTGCATGATCCACAACACTCAAATCCACTACCTGCATGGCTCCAGGATATAGATACTAGAAAATGTTGCTGTAAGATAGAAGTTGATCAGAAATCTGCTATTCCATGTGACTTGGTCCATGCCCTTACACAGTAAATGTCAGGAAACTCATCTGTTTTCAAAGATCAAGAAGTTACTCGGATTTATCGCCTATTTACCTAAAGTAAGAGCTTAAACATGGACAGCTCTTCAAGAGCACAGCACACAGGATGTAAGCATATGCTTAAAATACAAATAGGCTAAGAGAGGCAAAACTATGTTCATCAAGTTTATGCTATGCAACATTCTCTTCAACGTTTATGGTTGGTATTAACCCTGAGCTTGCAACACAGGTTTTAACTTGCAAAGCATCCTTTATGACCACAGCCTTGTCAGAATTAAAATAGGCAGTGTGTGATCTCCAAGTTGAGCCTCCAAATAGGTCTGGCTCATAGTCCTGCCCCACTCTTAACTTCTGAGGGAAGCCCTCATTATAGCAATGCATAATCTGTAATACATTTAAAATACATCCTATTAAAAGGGAACTTCTGGTTGTGTTACGCCTTGCAAATAGAATTCATGAGATAAAGCAAGAAAAAAAAACCCCAGCCATCTCTTGCCCCCTTCCCTTATCTAATCACTTCATGAAGAATCATTCAAAGGTTCCTTTAAGGCCAAGGAACACACTCAGCCATTTGGTTTCCAGCCACTGACTTCTAAATGGATTGCTGGGAGCAGCGCAAGTTTCTTAAATTCCACAACAGTAGCAGGTTACTCAGCCTCCCTTTCACCTCATCTACTCAATTTATGCTCCAGCACACATTACTGCAGATACGACCTCCTCCATCACCAACTGGTGACGTTGCTTGTATTAATGCAAACAGCCTTGCTCTACAGCTACATGTGAACAAATTGATTCAACTCATCTTGAGTTGGCTCTGGAGGTCCCAGTTAGCCTCTAGGAAGGTTTAGAGGAAGTATTTTTAGCTGTCCTAGACTGCAATAAACAACATTTCTCCTGTGTAGCATTCGCGTTTCAAGTTTGATAGCTTAAATAGTGATGATTCACCACCTGGTCTGCTGAATCAGAAACAGTCACATTCTTGATGACTCTCTTCTCTGATAAGTCAGTCAAGTTATAGATACAGGTTTGGTGCACAAGTTGATAAGATAAAGGAGAAGTTTGAGTAGTTCAAGCCTCCTTTAGTATAGCTCTTCAGGGCAAATCTGCACTGCAGAAGTCGCTCATGTGTTTTGTTCAACAGGAGCTTTTAAGAAAAAGACTTACTTTATAATTCAGGATTTTTCATTTGAGTATTAAAGCCATGCTGCTGCTCCTTTGCCGCAAAAATCCTATTTGGTATTCATATCTCTAACTGAATGAGTGTCTTTCATGGAAAGCAATAAAGATCTATGAAGATGCAACTTGTCTTTCATAAAGAAAAATGTTCACGTTTCCTAAAAGCTGGTGTCCAAGCTGTTACCTAGCACTATAGGTCACAGGTTCAGAGGTGGTGCAGTCGCTCTGCCTGCAGCACGAAATCTCACACTGCGTGCTGCTCTTTTCACTTTTCAATGTAAATTGATGCTTCTTTGCAATCCAATTAATGGATTTGCAAATTCAGTTTTCACCTGACTGTACCTGAGGTGAACAACCAAAACAAGCCAATGACAAGGTCTTGCAGTATTTAAGCACAATATATCCCACAAAACCAAGGCGAATGACCAAAGGCTACCACTTTCAAAGCTGCTGGCATCTCTCACCTCCATGCACCAAATCCCTGAGGGTTCCCCACCATCCCTTGGGGATTAAGGGTCATATCTCACAGCCTAAGCAAAACCAACCCTGTAATGAAATGACTCAGAGGAATGTTTATTTGTACGGACATAAAACATTTATCTACAGCACTACGAGACTTCCATGGCACCTGTATTCTGTAGAAGGATGTTCACAAATGTATTTACACACAAAACCAGCGTGCAGAAACGGCTGCTCACCACAAGAGGGCACGTTTCAAAAACCTAAAGCAGAAAACTCTTACTCGAGAGCAGATGCTACTCCAGCGAGGGAAAAGAGGTTGGGGGGATGAGGGAGGGAAGTGCACAGGGAACAGCCAGCACAGAAGATTCTATAATGTGAAATGTCAATAAGGGCACTCAAGCCTGAGACAGGACAAGCATTCATGTGACAGACTGATCATTTCTTCACTGGCACCAGTGCTGTGCAGACACTAAAGGTACTTCACTTGTCTGCTGTCACCTGGAAACGTCAGCTGCAATTTAAAAACACTCACAAAGTCAACTCTATTTCTGCCAACGATTTATGCAGTTAAACTGCAATCAGAAACACCAATATTAAAGTATTCTAGGAAAATAAGCATTCACCTTCCCCTTAAACTCCAGAATAACAGACGCTACCCTGCCAGCTTTATTTCTGCACTGCATTTGTCAAGAACATGCTGGAAACCTGCTGCAGACAGAGCAGAAGTGCTTTTCTGTTCCAAATGCTGCACATTAGCTAAAAGAGCACATCTGCAGAAAGGTCATTATTTCATATTAGAGGTCTGTAAAACTGACTTGTATAGATTCAGACCTCTTTTGGTGCAATTCCTTTAAGCACAGAAGACAGCCCATTACCTACTTTAATAAACACTGGATTATAATGCAGCCACTACAAGGGTATATTTTTCCTCTATTCACAATATATATCACTAATATAAATACTGCATTTCCTCAACATTTTATGAAAATCATTACAAATAAAAGGATCCCTTTACAACAGAATATAAAATTACATGTTATTCTAAGAAGTTGCTGGAGAATACATCAAGTCATTTCAATCTAAAAGGAAACAGCACATTTCAACCATGTTAAAAGCACACATGATACACTCACAGGTCCAGTTATTATCCTTTCTTGATCAGAAGGGAAAAAGTGATTCTTCTCTCTGGCAAACATTTGTTCAAATAAGGAGCAGCCAATACTGCCTCCAGTATCTTATTCTTTATTCCATGTCATCCCATTGAGGGGTTTCCATATCAATTTACCTGCTAATAAACCTTTTGAAACCATTTCAAAGGAAACTTGCTCTTCTCAGCCACCCTCTGATTTCTACAAGCCTGACATCAGGACTGTGCACAGTGAAACAATTAACAATGCCTCTTTTCTACTCTTTGCCACCACAAAGGCTGTTGATAATAAAAACCCTGTTGATAATAAAACCTCAGCATTTGTGTCAGACCGTCTTTATATTGAAATATTGCTACGTACAACACTAAAGAAACCAGCCATTATCATTCAGCTTGCAAGGGAATCTGATGAATTCCGTGGGACTTCCCACACCAGAGCAGTCATTCAAACACATACTGGCAGAACAATGAGCATAAGCCAAAATATATAACAGTCCTATTAACACTAAAATTATCTAGCAGCAAAGGGGTATGAGAAGCAATATCTGGCTGGCAAAGATATTAGGCTGATGCTCAGTTATCCTTTAAATTGAGGCTGCCAGAGGACAATCTTCCACGCTAAACCTAGAGGCACAACGCAAACTGTCACTATAGAATCATGGAACTCAAACGCTATCTGCTACAATCTGCACTTCTCTATGGGTTATTCCTGTACCAAGATACCTGAGGAAAGCACCCAGCAACAAAGGAAGGCTCTTCAGGAGCTAATATGCATCAAGATTAGTGGATCCTACACCACAAAAGGAAGGATGAGTGTTCTCCTTTGTTTTATGAGGTCAGAAAGTATACGAATTGAAATATTGAATAGTTTTGCTTCTAAAAGAAAACAAACAGAACAATGAAGCAAAATTCCCTCATCATGATTACAGAGCTTATTCACCATCTCCAGAAGATGGTGCCATAGCTTAGAGATTGCTGTCCACCCTGTCTCTTCCAGAGCTCACCATTTTCCTAGCACATAGCAGCACATAGCTGACATCTGCAGTGACACTTCAGAGACCAGCTCATTAGAAGGAAAACAATGGTTGGATACAGGACTGTCCATAGCAGACCTCTGCCCCATCTGCTCCATAAACATCTTGGGCAGGCAGACATCCACTAGGATGACCACAACTCCTCCCAGCATGGACTATGAGCCCAAGACCCAGCTATCACCCAGCAAGCCTAGATGTGAGACTTAACCTACACACTCCAAACATCCCCAGCCACCTCCCTCCTTCCCCAGCTTCTTGTCAGTGTTTCCCCTTTCCTCACAGGCTTAACTGACCACAAACTATTTTACCATTAAGCCTACAGACTTCAGGTCTGCAGCAGAAGCACTGCTTCACTGCACCTAGAAAAACCTGAGCTTTCAAATCAGACTTGTTTCAGTCCTCAACTGGCAGTGGCTGATGTCAGTCACCTCCTCTGGTGAGCATCCTCTAAGCCAGCTTTTGCTCACAGGATCAGTTCACATGGCTACAGGTGTTTAAGCTGTCCAAGGCAGGACTGTCACCTACTCATGTGTCTGTAAAACGACGTTGACATTAGGACCCCAGTTAAGGTCCCTAAGTGGTACAGCAACACCTAGCTATGCTGAATTCAAGGTGTACAGCCCCATATAATTGCTCACCCTTCTTTCCTGCAAGGGATATAAGGATTTCCTGGCAAACAATTTTGCTACTTTATCTAAATAATGAATAAAAAACTCCAGATGGTTCAAATGGCATTCACTGTTTGGGACCACCACCTCAACAGTAACAACAGCACTACTCTCATTGCAGACTGGCTGCTGTACTAGTCTACCCAACAAAGGGTATTTCCAGTTAGAGGCAGGCAAATTCAGTGACATTCATCCACAGAAATATTGCAGTAGATATTGTCTAAAAGATATGATCTTATGTGAATTTCTACCGAAACTTCTGGGATGGAAGGTGATAAATACACAGTATCAAGCCCATGTCCCTGTTTGTACAACTTTTGAGTTAATTAATGGTTAAGTATACCACATGCAGACTGAGTAGGGAACACCATCCTTTGTGCTAAAAGAAAGAGAAAAACACTTCAGTTAAACTATTTAGCTGAAAATCACGGCAGATCCAGCAAGAGGCAGTCCCTGGAGTCACAGTGGTGCTGGCTCCAGAGGGAGCCACTGTCTTGCTTTTGCCAGCAAGAGGCCAGCACACAGAAGAACAGCAACCACCAAAAAACATTCCCAATGAAAAAGCAGAGAGTATTAACAAGGGAAGTTTCTTCTGCATCACCTGTTGAACAGTGTAATTACAGCTACTTTCCTAGCAATAAGTGACAGCAATCTTATGTGTTCTACTACTGTGATCAACACAAAATAGCTTGCTTTATAACAAACACAAATAGTTGAGCGTTGCCAGAAGAGAGCGAGCGTGGGTGCGTGCACCCATGTGTGTAGCAAAAAAGCAGTTTACATTCAAAAAACAGGCTATGGGGTTGAAATGCCCCTTACTGAAAGGGCCTAGAGGAGAACAAACCAAACACACACAGCAAAATGACAACTGAGAAGAAAAGCAGTCCATTTTAAAGACCTGCAAAATAAAGACCTAAGAGCATCTTCTACTCAGTTCCTCTCAAACACCTGTAGTGTTGTTATTTCTTAAACAACAGAACAAAGCCTCCTTTTGTAATTGCTTGAACTATGCTGAATTTAGACTGGGCTCAGCTGAACAACCTCTGATGGTTCTGGTCACACAAAGCAGATGAGAAACTAGCAGACTGGGAGGGTCAGAAAGGTGAGTCTGCACACCTTGACATGGACAGTGCATACAGCCAAGAACAAAGACAGAAGTTCATTGTTTCCCAGGGGAACAAGTCCCGAAGCAGCAAACACATCCTCACTGCAGTGAGGAACAGGATCAATCCTTGGGCGATATATCCAGCATAGTTGAAAAACAGCTTGCTCAAGGAGCCACCAAGACCTCTGGGGTGTGCCATTGCCTGCACTAAGCTCTATAGCCAGGTGTTGATCAGCACCCAAACTTCAAAGACCACCAATTTCACTTCCGTAAGTTACCATAAGAACTTAGTTGTGTTGCAGACACATTCAGGGTCATATACCATTCTAAAGCTTCCCTAGGTTCACTGCCCTGGTCTTGGTAGAGGGGAATGGTCCATCTCAAAGCTGTATCAGCTTTAATCCAGAGCAGAACGTTTGCCTTGATCTCTTCTCAGAAGTCAAAGTGTGGAGGGGTGGGCAAGTAATGGGCAGACACAGTCCAAATACATTTTCTCTTTTAGAGTGAGCCAAGTACAACTGCCAACTAAAATCAAAGTTTTGTGGTTTTCTGTCTGCATAGCAGCAGCCAGCCTTTGTGAGTGGAAACTAAATCCCAGCGACACACAACAGCCTGGCTGGCAAATGCTCTGGCTTCCAGCAAAGCAAGAGAGCGTGTTTTGCAGATGATAAAGCAACATGACGCAAGTTAGAGACACTGGTTTAACTCTTACCTGCTGCATACCATTAAAAACATAAGATGTGTGTCTCTGCTACAGCTCATTCACTGGAAGCCTAATGGACTTAAGTTTAGCATATCGCTAACCAGGACTTAGCAGACAAGCACACTGATTTTCTCACAGGAGACTGCCAAAGGAGTGCTCCTATTATATAACATACCCAGGCTGCACAGAGCAGCAGCAGAGGCACCCAGGTTCTCACTTCCAGCAAACATGGTGCATGCCATAACTCAGCCTCTTCCATTCCTGTTTACACCAGCCCCTCAAACACCACCAGAGAGCAGGACATCTATCACTAGCCAGTTATGACATCTGCCCATTCAGGTGAAACTGGCCAAGCAAAGCAGGGATGTAATAGACCACACAGAGATGGTAATGCAAGAGGTGGTGGCTGCCAGTTCTGCTCTGCCTTTGAGCAAGTTCAGAGCTTTGCTCTCCACCAGCTACTTTATACCCAAAGGGGAAGGTGACAGAGCATGTGCCAGCTTACCAACCATAAGGATGTTCACTCCTTCCCAAAGGAAACCTTGTAGAGCAAGCAAAGCTCACTACCATCTTCACAAGTTCTTGTTTAGTGTCCGTCTCTTACCACTAGCTTAGACAGGCAAATTGGAAGTGAAGCAAAACTGGACTGCTTAGTATCCTGACATACAACCACCACCTGAAAAAGGCTTTGCTTTACCCTCTTTGCCAGCTCTCTTCCAACCACATCAATAGCCCTTCTAAATGCAGGAAGGAGCTGAAACACCTCACCAGCAGATGTGCTCTGTAAAGGGAGTGTGGCTGACCTCAGGCACTCCTCAAGCACAGCAACCCAGTTTTGTGTTATGTAGTGAAAATACTTGCAATAGGTACCTCATGTTCCAGTATTGATAACTGCTTGCTCGCAGGTGAAGATCTGCTCTCTAAGGAGAAATCAGCAAAAAGCATCCTGAGAGCTATAGCTCCCTTCACTGCAGTCTTCCTAAGTCCCCTCTGCCAGATAATGAGGTGAGAGACTACAGCCCCAAACATATCATGTTGCTCTGGAACAGATCAATAACTTCATTTTTTCTCATATCAGAATGCCATTGTGATATAACACTGTTTTCACTGGGAATCTATTAATGTTCATTACACCACAATGAGCATTTGGGGCAGAAATTCCATAGAAGAAGAATTATATTACTGGCTGGATGCATTTACTAGATCAAGCAGAATAAAAATCTAAGAATTGCAAGTACATGTGTTTAAATGAAAAGCTGCCTTGGCTCAAGTGGAGAAGATAAAGACAGTGAAACATATACACAGAAAAAACTAATTATAAAAATCAAAATCCTTTTGAACAGTCTGGATGGTCATTTGGAAATAAATTTCTATTCCTAATACCTCCAAACGCCTGCTATGTCAAGCTTATTGCCAGAAGAAAGGCTGCTTACAAAGATAATTCTTTCATTAATGTACAATGAAGTATTTATATGAAGAAGTTCCAGGCAGAGAGCAAGACTTTCTTCCTCCCCCATGTGCTGTTGAATCAACCTTCCTTAAAAGACATGATCTGCTGAATTAAGTAGCTCACAGAAAAAGGAATTAAAAGAAGAGGACAAATTAAAAGCTTGACATGTTAATCTCTGTTGCTTTAATTATTGTGTTTAATGTCAATTGCAGAGAAAAAGAAATAAAAGACTACAACAAAGCTGTGTTTCCTGGATGCAGTGTGCTCAGCAGGACTTCTGCCAAAAGCACAGTGGTTTTTATCAAAACAGCTTCTGATTAAGCTTTCCCTCTCCCTCTGACAGTCCTGTGTGTTTTCATCTTTTCATTTAGGGCCAAATTAGCTACCTATTCCAAGGGTTAATGCTCTTGAAACTCTTATTATAGTAGTTATCTGCTCAGAGCTGCTACATGAAGTTTAAACATACAACAAACCTCAGTACATTATACCAATACTACATAAAAGCGATAAAATAGCATTTCTTTGACTGTGCAAAGTCACTGGTAGCGCAACGAACTGTGGTAGCCTTAAGGCATGCTCATACTGGGGTGAGCTTAGCTTGGAGGTAAGCAAGAGAAGTTCTCCACTGCCAGGATAGAGCTTCGAGTCTGGCTACTGGCACTGCAAAATTGACAGGCTCCTACAGGGAACACATCTTCCACTTGATTCTCCACATCAATAATCTGAGAGAGAGATGCTGGCTACAGCTGAACACTATTTTTGGTTGACTGATGGCCTCAGGCAAAAAAAGAGAGAGAGAGGCAGGAGGGGGGAAAAAAAAAAAAAAAAGATCTATCTATCTCTTCCTTTAGTGTTATTTGATCCAGTTTCTTGTAAATGACCCCATTACAGCAGCAGGTATCTCACCAGTACTTCGTGCCAGAGGGAATTACATTCATCACTGCCTCATCTGTGTGCATCTTAGAGGCACTAAGAGTCACAGCAGTCCTGGAGATTAAATACTTTAGCAAATAACGAACCTGGTACCATCATTTTCCCTTAAACAAAGCATAAAGCGAAGGGTCAAGTCAACTGGACTGCTCTTAACCAAAGCAACTGCAAGCTTTGGCACCAGGTCCAACACTGCACCAAGGCAGATACCTCCAAGGCTTACTATCCTTTCCTTCCCCCATGACTGCCACATGGAGGAGAGCTCACTGCAGCTTGCTCACTGCATATTCAGTTCACACATCTCTAAGGAAGAGCTCTGAATTGCAACCCACTGATTTGCACCTCGTCCTGATATTCAGGCTGGCCAGGAGCTTCTAACCAGGATTTTCTTTGCTCATGAGGTTTCCATACACTTCAGACTCTGGAGAACAGGACATGGCTGTGTGCTTGCAGCACAAAGAGAGTCAGCTTTAAGAGCATTCAGAGAAGTGGTAGGATGAGTGGTCCTTACCTCTTCCCCAGCTACCACTACATTTTAAGGGGAAGAGATTGCCATTTCCACAGCGACACTTCTACCCCAAAGTCAGCAAAGCACTTCATGAGAGGAACTACAAAGCACTCTTCGCAGCACCCTTCTCAGCTGCCAACAGGGTTGTCCTAATGATTTTACAACTAAAGAAACGAGTCAGAAAGATCACATCTTACTTGCAGGAGGTCAGGCTCTTCATGGACTGTCAGACTCAAACCTCTTTCCCACCCCACAACCTGTTGCCATCAGCTTTACACTACCTTTCAGTCCAGCTGCACGGATTCATTAGTGCTGTAATAGCTTTCTTTATCTAAGCTGATTTTTCTGCAGCACATCTCTGAGGCATAAACCAAGCCTGGAAAAAAACTAATTAGTGTAAGACAGTACTGCAATGCAATTCACAACCTTAACAGCCTCTAAGTTTTCAGGAGAGAGCGCAGGAAGTGATAAATGCTGGTACATTGAGAACTAATGAAACCTCTGCAAATGTCTGTGGTAGGGAGACCCTATTATATAAGGATTTAGATTTAAAAGGCCATACGGAAAAGCTTTTTAATTACAATAATATACGTAAACACAACTGTCACTTCGGTTCTGTGCTTGTTTAAGACTTCATTGTTAATTAGTTTACATGAAGAAGCAGAAGAGTGTTAAGGAAAAAAAAGAAAGGCTATTTGCTTTAAATATTAACATTTGCCTGTTAATGTTGATAAAGGCTCAGGCATGAACTGTGCCACAGTTCAAAACCGAGATGTGGAAACTTCTGTCTTGCTATGCTATGGAATTTACAAAAAGCAGATTATGCCATGTAGAGCAGACACAAACGTTGCAACCATTTCCTTAATATTTCCTTAAATGCTTCTCATTAAAGCACTGGCATAGGAAGAAAAGCAGCAATACATCACTGAGTTTCAGCCAGAGCTCAGGTGAAAGACAACCAGCCCAATGTAACAGCAGTGCAATTCCCAGTCTGTTTGCCAGCTCTTCTTTCCAGGAGCTGGGAGGAACCCAGCTTCCCAACATCCTCACATGGTGTTCCAGCCCAGCCACAGCCTCGCTGACAGTGATCTTGTAGCAGACTTAGCACAAAAGCATGGAAATCTAGCCCGAAGGAGAAGTGTCAGGAGAAATGGTTCTGCCCGCGAACCACCGTGCAGCTGTACGGGCATCTCACTGCCCATCACCATGTCTTTGCCTCCTCCTAATTTCCCCAAATCTCTCCCTTTCATATTTAGATTCTGCAGGAGCATAGAGCTTCTGCTGTCCTGCGTCCCTGAGAGTGCCTCAACCTCGCTCCGCTAAAAGTACTTACAGGAACAAGGGAAAACAATTTACACACAGTTTAAAAGCAGCTGCTAAATATAGTTCCATTTCTTCCAATTCTTAAAAACTGAAATGGAAAAAAATGCAGCTTTTTAGTTTTTTCAAGATACTGAGCTTCTGCTGAACAGCAAGAGACTGCTCTCTATGCCCAGCAGCTTAGTCTGTCTGACATGGACTGAAACAGAGTAAAAGCTTCAGAAATAGCCTAAGCCAAGTACCACAGAGTACCGAGAGTGCTGAGAAATAAACTGACAGATATTCCTATGACGTTCAGGAAGATTACTGAAATATTTGCAGCTAGTCCTGGAAGCTATTTTATTATGTAGGTAATATACCATCTTAATGTTCTATTACAGGGTTTTTTCAGAGTCATTGAGATTTTCATGATGCCCAGTAGTCTAATGAAAGAACTTGAAGTTAGTTTTCTCTAATGTTCATTAAACCCCTACGACAATAGCGCTGAAAAAAGAGTTTGTTACCACACCAACCACACTCAGGATTAGCTTCTAATTGAAGCTGTAACAGTGAAGCAATACCAGAAAGTAGTAAGGTTCTAAGGACTAAAATCAGTATCTTTTGATGCATCTCTAGTGCAGCAAATTTATTTAACAAGTAAAGCTATGTCCTAGACATCTGACAAACACAAATGAACTAATACAAGCTGAACCCCATTAAATAAATCCATTAGTCAACTATCAAGACAACACATTTGTCCTTCTGAAGGCACTTTCTTCATCTGAAGAACAAATTTACTTTCCCACAGCACATCACAATTTGGCCTGCTGCTCCACCCAACATCACCACCTTCACACAATGGAGCCAATTCATTGAGCCAATTACAGTTTTGGGAGCAACTGAAGAAGAAAGAGACAAGGACAGTTTTGCTCTGCAATGGAAGTCTGGAGTGCCGGTACTAACAGTACACAGTACCTTCGGACAGGATAAGTGACTACACAATGTGCCAAGGACCCCACCAGCTCTGAGCGTCCTGTCAGAAAGCTTAAAAAGTTGGGAGGTACCATGGGGAAGCATCTAAATTGAGCATAAAATAGGTTTGGGCAGCAAGAGATGCTTTTGCATATCTCCTTTTACTATTCCAAATTGATACTACAAATCTTTCATCGATGCTTGATGCAACTCCCATGCAACACCACGTTACCATGCCTAGGAGCCTCAGGGCTCCAGCACTAGGTGGAATATCCTTCAGAAAGAAAAACACACTGCAGGCAAAGGCAGCAACACTGCTGATGAGGACATGAGGTATTTCTTCACTGCTTTGGCCGTTTCATTTGACTACTAAAGACAACAGAAAAGCCAGTGAACCATCTGTCAACTGAAGAACACACTGCAGGAAATTCACATTTGTGCCTGCGTGCTCAGCCTGTAAAAACCCAAGTCCAGTGCCTCAGATATATAAGGTTGCTGGCTCCGACTGATCCTAAAAAATACATGCTTCCATTTCAAAGTAAGAAAGAGAGTTTGCCTCTGCTAGAAGTCAACATCAAATGCAAATAGTTGCTTAAACAGGTCTCCGGTAGCATTTGGTTCTTTGACCTGTATTACTAATACACAAATCAATCAAAACAGGATTTATTATTAATTTCTACTAACCTTCACTAGCTCTTACTTTGGTTTTAAATGGTATCTAAGGACTAGTATCATCAATCCCTCTACATCAGTAAGTTGCCTGAATAAAATATAAGCATAGATTCCTTATCTAAGGTTTACTTTACTAACACGGTCAATCTAAATACCCATGTGTCTATTAAAAAATTCTTTTCCAAGCTAAGTACATCATGTAATTTATTTCTGCTAAAGAAACCAATAGCATACCTGCACCTTGCTCTTTTCCACCAAAAACATTTTGGGAGAATAAGCTTAAGCTCTTTATTATATTTACTTTCTTGTTAAATGTCTGCTTAAACAGTCTCTGAATTTAGCATACATCATACGTAGTCATATTTGTTAACTTTGTCCCTTTCTCTGCACAGATGACAGCCCATAGATATATAAAATCAAATCTGTACTTCTCACACAACATGGAGAGATGTCCAAAACCTGAATATAGAATTCAACTGCTCAGACAACAAAACAGAAAGAACCTCCTGGTTCAGATGAAAATATTTTGATACCACACATTTCTAATGAAGAAACATTACCTAAAAGAAACAGCAAGAACCTACATTCTCTACCTCTGACATTCAGTTTGTACTTCTAAACCACCCTAAGACAGTAGCTGTTAGGCAGAGCTTGCCTTATGAAGACATCCCTGAGGCTGATGGAGGCAGGCACTCAGCTCCAAAACATCTCGAGGCAGAGGAAGCATTGGCAGAAGGCATGACGTCTGCGCCCTTTAGGAAAGCCCTTTGCATATAGGTCCACAAGAAAGGAGATGGAGAAGAACCTAAAAATCCTCTCACCAAAAAAATTACCCATTACCCCTTCCCAACTGCATACTAGGGAGCAAAGGAAAAGTCCTGAGCAGAAGCTCATGTAAGTCTGTTTCCACCACAAAAAAAATATAACATAAGAGGATAAACAAACTGCCAGCATGTCTTATTGCAGGACAAGCTCCAGTTTGCTAAATAACTCTTACAACACAGGGGCAGAACAAGGAAACTAGAAAATACTTACAAAACTCTTCATTCATACGCCTGGAGTTACTAATCTAACAATGTGTAGAAGCATGAAGAAAGCTAAAATGCCTGTTTCACCCTCTCCAAAGAGGTAAAAGGTCTTGGTACTGTAAATTGCACCTTTTCCCTGGGTTTTATGGAATACTTTGATGTTTGATGCTGCTCAATTCCCATCTTCACAGCAGAGAAGCTTCTTCATTAATTGCTATTTTTCTCTCGGACTCAAGGTCACTCCAAGCAGCTCCAACACCATACAATCTCCTACCTTTGCATTTCACCCTCATGAATGACACCTTTTTACTTTTCTCACTGTTGCTGCTGTTGAACCTTCTGCAGAACTGACAGATAAGGGCCTGACAGAAATTTCTTTGGACACAAGACAGAAATGAGATTTGGCTGAGTACTTCATACACAGGTGGAGACAAGTACCTTCACATGAAAGAAGGGAAGTGTTCATATCCCTCTTCCTCTCAATATCTTTTCTCTTTCAGAGAAATACTGTGTAAGAACCAGAGATGGAGGAGGCAGGGATGTAAAACAAAAAGAAACATGTTATTATTCGGTATAAATCTTCTCTGGTTCCTAAAGGAACAAATAAAGTAAAATAAGATGACATTTGATACATGGAGCTTTCTCATTTCACAATATTGGGCTGATGCCCAGAACTGAAAGAGTGATGCGAGTTTGCTTGTATGAGCCAAAAGAAATAGTTTTCACTTGTTGATAGTATCCTTTACAAGATAACATTTACAGCGTTCGCCACAGATCACATCTAATTCTTGCAACATCTCAGACTGGAAAGAGTTTCTGGTTTTATTAGCTTTGAACAAGCTCAGCTTCCCTTTCACTCATTTTTCCTTGAATGCTCCTTTTCTACCTGGCTGTAATCTCACTTTGAACATTTACTCAACTAATTTGCCTTAATTAAAATGAGATTACTCCATTTAGGTAGGGAAGTGAACTGAAATCAAATTAAAACAACTTTAATTTAGAAAAGTGTGTAAACACAGAAGTTTAATGAGGTTTAAATAATCCTTTTTAAATTCACACCTTTAGTTAATTTAATTCCACTTTCCCAAGGACCCCTGAATGGACATGTTCTATGTCAAGATGTATTTTGGGGAGAGAGGGAAACGGTGAAGGGAAGAACATCATCCATAGAAAAAAAAAAAAAAAAGGCAATCCTGGCTACAGATCTGTGCAAGAGGATGAGACCACTTATTTTTCTGCTTTAAGTACCCTGCTAGCAACAACAGTATGGGAGAGGATGGGGTACATCTGCACACATCCTCAGCGTTATCTTTTTCACCACTTACACAAGAACGCAGAGCAATAAAAACACAGACTTGAGATCCCTTTATTAAATTAAGAGTTGAAAAATTATAGGGAAAAGGGCACCAACAGCAACCAAGAAACAGATAGGATAAATTAAATTTTATCCTAAGGTGAGACAGACTATGACAACAGGCATTTATAGAGACAACTGGAAGATAACGTCCAGGATTCACAGCAACATTGTGTAACACTGCTGAGATGCCTGTGTCATCATGCCTGGTCTCATCGGAGTTACCAGGAATCCTTCTGCCCTCCTTTGAGTGGGCAACATGGGTTGCCAATGCCCACAGGGTGAAGCCAAGGTACAGGCCAGGTGTTTTACTTGAAGCTCCCCAAGCTACCATGCGAGGCTTGCTAAGCAAGACAAACACGGTGCAATATTAGCGGCCCTTTGGTTCTGACCTCCTTTGGGTATTAAACCATCTGTTATTAATAGTTGGATGTGGCTGCAAATCTTTGGTTGACTGACTTCAATATTGCTCCAAACCCTTACTCATGGTTTGTCTTTTTACTTGTCTTGAGCAGCCTCTTGGCACTAGAGGCTGCTCCGAGTGCTTGATGGTTTGTTCTCTGCAATCTTTCCTGCCTGATTTCTAAAGTCCTCTGGCTATGATTTCTTCTTCTCCTGTGCACTCGCTATCTGCCTTCAGAACATGAGATTTGTTTTCTTCTCTCTTGTGATATCTGCTCCTTCTGAACATATCTGAAGACACCCCACGTGTGCAAACTGTGGATGCTTGTGACCACATGCTGCAGGCTGGTGCATGCCCATGCACAATTTCCCCACCAACAAGGTCCATCTACAATCCATCCCACCCCGGCAGCACAAAGACCGACAGCCCCCAACAGCCCACTACATGTCTGCAGAGTGACACATGCAGGGCTTGCCAGTTCAGACAGTACTTGCCAACAGCTAACACAGACACCAGTATCTAACATTGCTATTTTCCCACACCTCTGCACTTAAACACAACAAAAGGAGACCCAGCACTGCAGAAGAGTTGTGAGTTTGAGCTGGCAAAATGATGGTGTGGGGCCTGGCCCTGCAGCTACACACACTGATGATGGGATGAAGCAAGACTGCAGCAGCATGCACACAGGCAGGCATGTGTCTGTGCTGGCAGAGTTGCATGCAGACCCATTGCTCTCTGTTTGGATTTTACTGTCCTTCTTATCACTGCAAGGAGCAATGGCAGAGCCATGCACTGCACAGCCTGCAGAAATCAGCGAGCCTGCTTACGCACGTGCTTATGTGCCGAGTCCAGGCTTAAAAGCAAATGTGTACCCGAGTATGAAATAAATCTATGGCACTGGAAGCTGTGCAAGCTACACACATTTGCTACTTCTTCACTAACTCGCACTGCCGTTCTGTGCTGATTAGACACTGACAGCAAAATAAAGCTAGAGTTTTCATATGAAGACTGTCACAGACTAATTCAAAGCCAATTTCAAATTAGGCAAATAAATCCCTGTCTAAACTTTTCTTCAAATACAATGAATGGCTGGTTTAGTACAGGCATTCGTATTTTCAGCTCAATATGTTAGAGGACTTTTTTCTTCCTGCTCCCCTCCCAAATATAAGAAGTCCCTGCAACACGAAGTTTATCACTGAATCACTTGCACCTGCATAATTCTGTTGATCACTAATATAAGTACTATAAAAAAATAAAGGCTGGAGGGTGAAGGGTAATAAAACAGCATTCAGGAAAATACAAAAATGCTCGGCCCTTAAATAATCCCAGAGCACCACTTGGATACACAGACCTTGGCAGGAAGAGATTTCTAGCAAGCCGAGGGCACTGGGAATTAATTTCCCTTCTCCTCCCAACACAAAAGGCAGAGGCACAGTCAGTTTGTACCAACAGCAGAACTTCTACTGGGAAACCATAGGGAGCAGGTTAATTGTGAGATTGTGAAGAAAATACAACATTTGCTACGAAGCAATTAAAAGCTGCTCTCACGAATGCTCAGAGTCCTTTGCAATTTACTCAAAGCAAACATGTTTCCCTAAAAAGAAGAAAAATGAAACCCCTCAGCCTTCAACACCGGCTCATTATTCCCTCTAGGTTCTTTTAAAACAAGCACTTGCAGTTTATTTGGCAGCTCCGTAAAACTTGTGCTTTTATGCCCATGCAAAGATCTCTCCCTTACAATGACTAATGATAAATCAAACCGAAGTGTTTTGCTGTGATTTCCATACAGGATCCCTAACACTTTGCAAATGATCAGGATGGTAGGGAAGGCTCAACTTTGTGCTTACACGAAGTCAGGCACATGGAGATGCTCCAAGTCATCATCACCTCCCAGGGAATGAACAGTAGGATGGAAAAGCATCACACCTGATTTCATGGGTGGTAAAACATAGATTTACTTGGAGCTTTCAGAGGAGGATGATAAGAGCTAGAAAGGGCACAGAATTCTCTGCTCAGACCAACGCTGGTACTTCACAGAACTCATCCAAGGTGTTTTTCTGTACTACAAGTAGTATTGCAGCACATTGGCAGCAAAACCATCCCTCATGCTGGTGCTGACAGTGGGATGCACTTCACTTGCCACACCAGGACCTGCACGGCAAAGCCTGCTGAATCCCACTGCAGCCACCTCCTTCCCCAGCACACCGGAGAGATGCTGCAGCCAAGCCATCTTTGCCAGCAAGCATGTGCATTTTGGTGTGAAATGCATCACTGCAGGGAAGGCAGCCAGGCTTCCCTGCCCGGCTGATTGCTTCCAAGGCTTCCTTGCCAACATCCACCAGCGCCAGCTTGCAGGAAGGCAAAGCTGAGCTTTTCAAGATGGGAAAGGGCTCCCAGACAGACGGGGCTGGTTTGGTCACAGAAGAAAGCAACACTCAGTGCATTCTCCTGGGTAACACGCTGGTGCTGTAGTGCTCTGTTTCACAAGAAAAACTTCTTGCAGAAGCAAGATGAAGGAATACAGACTGCTCGAGCAAGGGCCACATAACCACAACCCACCTCTCTTCATAAAGAAATGAAAGTTGCAAGTGTGTGGTGAGGTAAAAATAATACAATAATACAAAATAACTAAAATAACACCAATCTATAAGTAGGCAACAAAAATCAGCAGCTTCCATAAATTGCAGAGAGGAAGATGGTAGCAGCACAGGGGCAGTTTTGTGACCAGCCTTTGGCATCTTCCAGCAAACACCTCTTTGCCTTTCAGACAGCCCCAAACAGCTCCCAGCCACCCAGCAGTGACTTCATGGGGGACAAAACCATGCAAGGACCTTGTGAATTAGGAGGAGGCTTTTGTAAAGGATATTAAAGCTCATGCTTTGGGGATTAAGCCAGTCTTTATCTATTAGAGATCAGGATGTGGCTAACAGTTGGGGACAGATTATCTGTAGACCGGGGAGGATTTACACCTTCCGAAGCATCTGTGCTGGCTATTGTCAAAACCACCCTTCAGCCTAAGCCAACATGCTCTTATGGGCAAGAAAAGCAGAGCTTTCTAGGTTGCATACAAAGGCCTCTGAGTGTCAGCACGTAAGACTTTTCAAAAGACTTGCAGTAATTTGGAAGAGCAGAAATGAAATATTGATTGTACTGGGCCTTGCAGAAGTTAATTTTTCAACAGCAAAAACATGGGCTGGCCCTCGCTTATGAAATCTGCCCAAGGCAACACCCATCTCTAACCCTGTTATTTAACATCAGCCCAGAGATCTACACAGTGGGCAGAGCCCCCTGAAAACACCCTAGATTTCTACAGGTTTCTTTTAGGGGGAAAAAGGTGCATGCAAGGTCTCAGCTCATGAATAAGGAAGCATTCAGATCTTCATTCAATCCATCCCTCCATTAATAGCTGCTATAAATGTTGAGAAAGCTACTCCTTGGGACAGGGCCATAGCGTAGCCGTCTCTGAGGTGCCCATGCGTGCAGCAGAAGAGACTGCACACTATGCACAAGGTTACAGCAATTGCACAATATACTTAAAACTCTTTATTTTACCCCAAGTTCTTTAACTGTGTCCCTCACAACTGAATGACTGTCCACTGACAGTTACAGCACCAAAGCCAAACAGCATATTAAGTCTCCAGAAAGCTATTCCAGAAAAATCAGTCAGTCCAAATATTCCCAAAATTCATCTTTCAGAGAAGCTGACAATCACATTCTCATAAAAAACAAATGTTCAACTGGAGTCAGTTTTGTAATATATTAATTAACATAATTTTCATCTGTGGTGACAACAGCCCATCTGCTACTCTGGCATCACAAGACACTCTGAGTTTCAAGGCACTTTAAGCTGTTTCTTGCTTTGCATGGCTGATTTCCATCTGAAAACTAAGCAAGAGTTTCTT
Source organism: Psittacula echo (assembly GCF_963264785.1). NCBI lineage: Eukaryota > Metazoa > Chordata > Aves > Psittaciformes > Psittacidae > Psittacula > Psittacula echo. Next base: position 7,650,021 of record NC_137745.1, read on the forward strand.
GCCTCTTTTTGGATAAGCACTTCCAAACAGGCAACAAACAAGGTTTTTGGACTGGTAACCCAGTCCTCTGTATCAGCTGCTCTTGGGTCCCTGCAACGTGGTACCCAGCAGCCAGTACAAGGCACATTACTCCAACATCCATGTCAGGATCCTGGCTCAAAGTCAGAGAACCCAAGCAGGAAAAACCACCTAGAGAAGCAGTCAGCAGGACTCCCCGTACAATAAATTAAGCGTAAGCTTCAATGGCAGAAGCTCTTATCTGGATTATCAATAACATTGGCCAAGGGACATAAGACTTTGACTGACACCTCTACAGACACAACTGTCGCCAACACAGACTTGCTGATCTGTGTCAGCAAATTCAGGCATTTCATTGTGATTTCAGAGGGGGTAAAAATGCCAAGAGAAAACCATCTCTATTTGTGCTGTCTCCACCTTGCAGCTTCACAGTAGATATGGAAGAATAAAAATGTGGGTGAGGTTTTCCTGTTATTGTCACTTACAGGCTCACGTAACTCAAAGTGCTCATTTACACTGCTCCCAAATAGCACCTGAATCTGCAGAACCCCAGGGTGAAAACCATCGTTTTGGCAAAGACAAGGGTTTAGGAAAATCACTCACATACTGGGCAATAAGCCTGCTGAACTTCAATAAGAAATAACCACTTCACAGTTAAAAAGCAGGTTCATTTACTTTGTTATTTATAGCTTAATTATATAGATCAGCAAGCTATTTTCAAGTCAGACCTGATAAGCTGCAACGATTTTATAAACAGGAAATCCCTTGGAAGATGGAAGTTTAATCCCCAGCTTTGAATCCAAGCTGAAAAATGACATCCAGTATTCAGCTCGGCAGGCCCGTGGTTTCTTAACTATCTGCACCACACTGAAACCCGCATCAGGGCTTCAAGAACCACACAACATTGCCGTTCCTAGAAGTTGTCACCAGTAGCTTTGACATCTGCCAACCCCCCTTGACCTCAGTGTTTGTCACTGAGTCCAGCTGGTCCCCAAGCCATCAGAGATCTTGAGTTTCTGAAGGAGAGGATGCCCCATCTTTTATGGGTCTGTAAGATACTGAGCAAGTTGATGGTGATGGCTACTAACAGACACAACCAGACCACTGGTGGATGCTTCCAGGCTTCAACACAGAACATTTTCCAAATAAAACCTTACAACGCTGATAAAGGTCATTTGCCAGAAATCAATATTTAGAAACAGACTCCTGAGTGCAGCAGATTAACACTGGTGACAATGGTATTTACTTTCATTAAAAGTCATATTGCAATAATGGAGCGTTATTTTTTGCTATGTGTGACACAGGCGAGGAAACTTGAAACTATTTAAATGTAAATGAGAACGTTCATATTTGACACCAAGGCTTTGCCATTCGTTATTTGCCAGAAGTATTAAAGGATTTCTATTTACCAATTTCAGCATGCAGTGAACCGTGCATGGTTTTCACCAGGCATTCAAGCGGGCCCAGCACTAGCTCTCGCCTGACCCTTCCCAGTCTCCTGTCCCCATCCCACAGATTACATTAATCCTCTTGTCTGTTCTTTCTTTAATTAAATGATACAATCTTTCAGGCAGTCTGCACATAGATATCAGCAGATAAAACTTTAGAAAACTGAGTGTACTCACAGGAATAATCTTTCATGTTAATTAGGCCCCAAAATCACAACAAAATGGAACCTGAGATTATTAAGGGAGAAGCATGTGGAGAGAAATAGTAACTATTACAAACCCAAACTTTCCAAGTTTCAGATTCTGGCTGTTGCCTCTCATCACCAATAAGCATGGAAATAAATCTCCTGACATAGCTGAGAGCCTGAGATTTTTAATGGGTATGTTAAATAAATATCTGCCCAGACATGTTGAAATGAAGTTGATCCTCTCTGGTTACAAAAGACTTGAATTCCCGAAATCTCTTCAGAAGACGCATCGTATTACTTTGTTGTGACATTTAACGCAGGGATCAGTTCCCTGCCTCAGGCACCAACCTGCAAGGAGAGCAGCTCATCTAGAACCAGCAGACTTGCTGGGGAGAGTCAGACTCAGAACCTGGAAATCAGTTCATAAGCACTTAAAAGGCCTTGATGGGTTTTGATGAATGATGCAAAGAAGTCACATAACTAACCTCCTTTTCTGTTTTCCCCTTCAATAACATCATTAATTACACAAGAATCTCCAAGAAACTGGTCACTGCAACAACTCAGCCACTAGCTTATAGTTGTTATCGCAAGAAAATTATCATTTTTTTATTCACTAATGATATTTCAAGAGCAAACAGGTTTTTAAGAAAAAAATTATATAGTTACAAAAATTCTTTAAAGTGCTGCCTCTATAGCAATTAAAAAGTGACAGCCTGTTAGAGAACAGGAGGATCGTGCTATTTTTGTATGCTGCTAAATAGGTAAATGCCATGCCAACACAAATCAGAGCTGCAGTCTCACTATTACCTATCCACACAAAATGCATGAGCACACATCTGCCCCAAGACTACCACCAGCAGCAAGACAAAGCCCCACTGGGTCCCACACCAATCCTCTCCAATGCAGGGAGGACAAGGATCAGTCCAGAGGTAGTTAGAAACATATATGCTGGAACACCACCTAATAAAAGGACAAGATGTAAAGCATGATGTAATTCCTGGCATTTTCTTCAAGCACTCACTATAATGCTACTCTTGGTGAATGGTTGAGTGAGAGGGAGATAGACCAGCTTGCAGTGCTTTTGGATACTGCCATACTTATACGCCAGCGCTGGCAAAGGGACCTGCACAGATTACAGTTTCTTATGAGGCTTTCAACCACCAATGCAGTGACATTTGGAGTGTTTGAGGGAAGAAAGAAAATTATTTCATTAAATTCTATGACAGCATTGTGTAGGACGTGTCTCCTCCTGGGTCTGAACTAATGACCGTGAGGTCTCTTCCAGTTTTGCACCTCAGACAAGCGAAAGAGGAAGCTTTCACATAGCAGCTAATGAAGCACCAGCAATATGTATCTTTATCCTTCACCAAGGGCAACAGCTTAGTAGCTCAAGCAGATGACATTTATTGTGCAGTCCAGCAAACTGTTAAAAAATAAAATGATTCGAAAATATAATGTTTGATTGAAGAAATTATGAAATTCAAGTGCTTAGTATAAAGGAACAACAGCATGCCGTTTGTTACCTAATGCTGATGGTGTGATACGTTTAGCATCCTTCATAATTCAAGGTGGTACATGTTTTTGCTGTTAAAGACATTGTTAGTTTGAAACCTAATCATTTGGGAGATAAGTCATAAGTGCTTTCAAGTGTTTTCACAGTCACATTTCCATTGTCTTACAAAATATTCAGAAGCCTCTCTTCCAGAAGATCCGCACGAACAACAGGAGAGTACTATGAATAGATTGAACCAGAACGTACCACAACATGGTGGCACTTCTCCTATACACAAATGAAGCTGGTAAGAAATGACAAAACGACTTTTTGTCTTGCAGACATAATTATTTGCTACCTGTAGCAACGACACACATCATTCTTAATAAGCAATCTGAACACTTGAGTGCACTGCATGAACCTAGCTGCAGGCACAGAGCACCAGGGTCTCTAACATAGATTACAGCTTCCTCATGCCTAGCTCCTCCTCTCCCCCTGGGTCAAATGGGTCTAATAGCCACTTACCGACTACTCCCCCAGGGGTGGCCGTCAGCATGTATTCCCCACCCCAAATACTCAAGCTCCCAGCTAGATCTGTGGTGGTACACTTTTGCCACTCTATTGCTGTGCCATGTAGCTAAGTGGCTGCAAAAGAAGAAAAAACTTCATGCTGTGTGATATTTCTGCTGATGACAAGCCTTTAAAAATTTAAAGCACGTGAATAAAAGCTTTTGTGGTCAGGCAAATGGCCCATATGCTGGCAATTAAATTATATACAGGCAATATGGTTGATTGTCAGCTACAGAATGCAAATGGTCTTTCTGACTTTCAGAAACTTAGCTGGATCTCCACACACTTCTGTAAGACTCAGCAGCCTCAGCACCCAAACAGGTCTCTGGGAAGAGAGATTCCCCTCAATAGGCCACCACACAAAGGCAGGCTGTGAATGCAACACTTCCCATGGTACAACCCGAGCTGCATCTTAGGGCTTTCTATCCTACACACCCTCTTGTTGAAAAGGTCTCCACATCCTTTGGTCTAGGATTCCAAAGCACGCTGACCCACCCCAGAGCTTAGCTCTTCTTGTCCAGCTGGCTCCAGGCTCTGCTCCCTAGTGTAGGAAGTCAAGACACAGCCAACTGCAAACACAAACCAAGCTTCTACTTGCTTTAATCTCTTGCTTTTTGCAGCAACCCTGAATTTACAGATGTTACCTGCACAGAAAAATGGAGCTGGGTTTTTTTTTCTTGTTCACATATATTTCAAATAGCCAAACCCCTCTGTTTTCTACATAGAATTTTCTGCCCCCCCTTCAGACCACACTGCTTCACTAAAGCTCATCATTAACAAAATAGCCAGCTGACTAAGTTGACAATGCCACTTAATCCTTAGAAAACAAACCTGGAAATAAAACTCTACCTACTAACAGGTCACTAAAGACTAAGCTAAATTCAGAGGCAAGCTTTACCCTGAATACACACACTGTTGTTTTACACACAGGCATACTGGTGTCACCAACACGTTGCTATGCTTGCGGCACTTGTTAAGACAATAGTGACATCTGAAATACATGTATTGAATCTGTCCATTCACAAACACAGACATAAAACTCCCAGGCACTAGCTCAGCCCATGTTTTGATTCCCAGCATATCACTTGTGTCTGTTTTAACTTAACTTTGTGTTTCTCATTTCAGTTAATAAATAAGATATGGCTCAGAATGACTAAAAGCTTAATTCCACCCCCCATAGCACGTACTATCTCCCTATGATAAAGGCAGGTTCCATACAAAGTCACAGTAGAACTTTAGAGTCATGGCCAAAAGGGGTCTAAAAGGGAAAGGAACCGTTTTTCACACGAGCGTTGAACAAGAAACACCAAATCCCACTAGAAAGCTTTCTCATTACATCCCAAGGATAACATTTGAAATCCTGTATGCGTGAGTGAAATAATTTACTTTTCATTTCATGAAGACGAGGAAGGGAGGCAGAGGGAGGCAGAGGGAGGCAGAGGGAGGCAGAGGGAGGCAGAGGGAGGCAGAGGGAGGCAGAGGGAGGCAGAGGGAGGCAGGCAGAGGGAGGCAGGCAGAGGGAGGCAGGCAGAGGGAGGCAGGCAGAGGGAGGCAGGCAGAGGGAGGCAGGCAGAGGGAGGCAGGCAGAGGGAGGCAGGCAGAGGGAGGCAGGCAGAGGGAGGCAGGCAGAGGGAGGCAGGCAGAGGGAGGCAGGCAGAGGGAGGCAGGCAGAGGGAGGCAGGCAGAGGGAGGCAGGCAGAGGGAGGCAGGCAGAGGGAGGGAACAGAAGACAGAATGGAAAAGTCTCTCCAAATGAAGCATTCCTCTTATAATCACAGTTTGGATTCAGCTGAGATTTGCAGAAATGCATGACCCTTGGTTTGCAGATCTGTCATCAGCTGTGATTATTTGGAACATCCTGTCAAACTGAAAAATGAGATGGTCAAACTCCTGGGTACAGAAATAATTGCTTTTACGTTGGAAAGAGCTTTGCTTAATTTCAGAGAAAAGTAGACCCTGATAAACTGTACTCCTTATTATATTTCTAAATGCGTGATGTTACAGTTCATTTAAGTTCCCCTTCCTTATCGATGTATCCTCAACACCACTCAAACTCATTTCACTTCCCTTCTTACTTGAAATAGCCATCACTACTGTTGTTGCTGTAAAGAAACGAGAGTTTGTATGGAAGCAAAACATGGAAAAATGTAGGAAACCTTGGCCTTGAATCCTCTTAATCCCACTGTATTTTTAACATGAACACCTCCCGAGGAGAACTCCACATGTACATGTCATGGTTTAAGCCCAGTTGGTGGTGGGCAATGCAGGAAGATGCAGGAGTCTGATGTGTGCCTCAAAGGTATTTGATTTTAGGGGAAAACAGCCAATGAACTCAATTGTATGCTGTTGCCTGCTATGTAGCACTTTTATAGCCCACCAACTAGATGTCTTCAGGTCACCAGTGACCAGCCCTGACTTCACTCTGACCATCATCCCAACAAAGAATGATGAAACCATGCGAGTTCAGCGGTATCATCAGCAGGCAACGATCCAACACTGCACACGACCTCTCCTGCTCTGAAAGACTGTTACAAGAGATGGAGCCTGACATCATGAACCAGATGGACTCAGCAGCTTTATAGGGATTGGTCCATGCACTAAGGAATGATATCTCTCTCTCTCTGTGGATGTGTATATGTATATGTATGTATATATATATATATATATATATATAAGAGTGATGGCATATTGAAAATGTGGGATCTGACATGACGTGAATGGTATGGAAAAAGGGATGGATACTGTCCTGGGTTCAGCAGCAGCAGTCATTTTTCTCCTTCTCAGTAGCTGGTGCAGTGCTGTGTTTTTGACTTTCAGCCTGGGAACAGCACTAACACCGATGTTTTTAGTTGCTGCTCAGTAATGTTTACTCTGACCAAGGACTTTGTGAGTCTCATGCTCTGCCAGGGGGGAGCGGAAGCCGGGAGGAAGCAGAGACAGGACACCTGACCCAAACTAACCAAAAGGGTATTCCATACCACAGCACGTCATGCCCAGGATGTAGAACTGGGGGCAGTTACCCAGAAGGGCTAGATCACTGCTCGGTCGGGCTGGGTATTGGTCGGCGGGTGGTGAGCGGTTGTATTGTCTTCCCTTGTTATTTCCCTTATCATTATTATTATCGATGGTAGCAGTAGTGGTTTGTGTTATACCTTAGTTACTGGACTGTTCTTATCTCAACCCATGGGAGTTACATTTCTTCGATTCTCCTCCCCATCCCTCCGGGAGCAGCGGGAAGTGAGCGAGCAGCTGCGTGGCTGAGTTGCCGACTGGGCTTAAACCATAACAGTACGCAAGCCAGTTATGTGGCTTTCATCTAAAGTTAAATCATTCCTCCCTGTCTGAGCAAAGAGCAGCTATAATACCCCAGCTGTAAATAGAAGACACTTTGATATCTATGATACAGGCAAATAAGTCTTGCAAAGAAGTTTCAGTATTTTACAGAAAAGACTAGTCACCACAGATTTGCTAGGGTAGGAATTAGAGACAGCCCAGGCAGTTGACCAACGCACTTCAGAGCTCTCAATGATCTGCAAAAGCTTTCTGACCAAACTTTGGTAGGTTTTATTTTCCCTAGAAATCAGAGCAATATGCCTCCAGAAAACACAACACCAAAACAAATAACAAGGGGTAAGGGAGAGATTAAATTGCTGATAGATGTTGCTGGTAAAACTTCTATGCAAGCCTATCTTCTGCTCTCTTCAAACAGTCTTTACCACACTGGGACCATCTGTTAAACTGCAGTCACTGCCAAACTGCAAGATGATACCCCTGACAGTAACACAACTCATTACACACCGATTTGTGGAACAAGAGCTCGGAGGGTCCCAGCACACAATCTGGAAATAAAAAAAAAACACCACCAAATCCATCCACAGAGGTGACATTTAATACGTTTATGCATTTTATAGTAGTCTTAAGTGTGTTCCTAGAAGAGACAGGGAAGATATGCTTATTCAGAAGGAAAATTCACTACTTGCATCTCCCAGTCCACTTTATTATATAGCAGCCTGCATTAAGTGCTCTGTTTACAGACTGGCAGCAGCCGCCAAGAGAGCAATGCTTGAGTACAGATGCCCCCAGGGAGAGACACTCACTTCTTTCGAGAACACCTTGCAGATAGAGCCAAAACACTTAGCTTGAAGCTGTGAAGATTTTACACTTGTCAAGTATTCAGGTCACAGTAGAAAATACTCCTTTTATCTACTCCCTTTCTTCCCTGAAGGCTCCCAGACCTGGCCAGCAACTCCTCCTCTGCAGCTGGAGCTGCTCCCCATGCAAGCTCACCTTAACTTTGAGTGGGAATGCTGGGAGCAGTAGGGCTGTGGAGGAGGCCAACAAGAGGTAGGGTTCAGAGCAGGTAGTTCAAAAAGTGCCTGCTCGACTTCCTTTTTCTCTCTCCTCATCTCAGGGTGAGGTGTGCCAAGGTTTTTTAACCTCAAGCCTTGTAGAAAAATGGCATCTTGCAGTCCCCAACACCGATCTGTATGTCCCAGATGGACACATGGAACATGCACTGCAGCACAGCTCTGCTGGCATCTCTGCATGTCACGGCACCAGCGGTCCTCAAACTCTTCCCATGGGAAAGACTCTGCTATCTTGGCTACTGCTCAAAAATTTCCCAAGCAACAGCCACAAGAAATAGCAAGGGACTTCTGGCACTCTCATTGACAAGAAGCCCATTTAGTCTTCCAGGAAAGCCACAGGGAGCCAAGACGAGAGTGGCCAAAACGCCTGCACAGATGTGAACAGCGGGTACCCAAGCACCCCTGACTGCCAAGATGGACAACTGGTTCCTTCCCTGATAGTTTCCAAAGACAAACTATCTGTCCATAAAAGGTTCTGTGTCCCTGAGCCCACCCCTCACACAAACTCCCTCCTGGGGCTGCCAGGGGCCCAGTGGTAAGGGAAATTTCATGCTTTACTGAGGCGAGTTGGTATGGATCAGACAAGAACTATAAATGAGGCAACACCCAACATGCCAATCCATCCTTTAAAAACAAACAGCCACATGCATCTTTCCAGGTACTAGTTACTGATATATAAAGTACTGTTTTTATCTAATACTCTGCCAAGGAGTTTAAGTTGAACTGCAATCCATTAAAATTATGAATCTGGAGCTGACGGTGGGGAAATAAACAAAACAAGATGACAACTTTATGTTTAAGAAGCATGCTATCAATCTGGGAGGAGAAAATACAGCCTTCATTTTACTCAAACCAATGGAGTAAGTAGCAGAAAATGCAATTTATTTTCAGTATGTGACACACTGAATACATACAATTCTGCTTAAAACCCTTCCCCCTCCCTTGCTCCAATTGCTCAGAAACCTTCTACCAAGTTAAAATGAGAATTAAATCTTTAAACAGCTTGTGTTTGCAGGAAAGAATGGTGTCAATGAAAACAAGCCCAATTAGTTGATCATACTGAATTGATAATAAAAACCAGCATATGAAAGCTCTATTTTTAATGGTATTTAAAGTGACAGTAATTAAACATTTTATTACAGCGTGAATAAAATCTTGTCATGTTATTATTACACATTACTACAACAGTGACAATCAATAAATTAATACACACTAATTACAACATTTGACTACAGCACCGATGTGGGAGGGGGAGGAAGGGAAATAATGATCAAATCCCAGTCAGAAGAAACGGGAAGGATTTACAGCTCTCTAACAGCAGCACTACGAACAGCACATTAAATCTCAGACAGATGTTTCCCTATGCAAACAAAGGGCTCAGTGACAAGACCTCTAAGCCTTTTCTTTTTTTTTTTACACCACAGAGCAGTGCTGTTGCAGTCTGCACCATCAGGATCAGGCAGGCAGCCAGGCATGCACAAAACCACACGCACACACTTCACAAATGTGAAACACTTTCTCCTACGCGATGCCGCAGTAATCAACACTTGGTTCAGAGTTGTGCGTTTTAAAACACGCCCAGACTTTTAGACTACAAAAAGTTATCCTGTTTTTATTTGCACACAGTAAAAGCTGACCAGCCAAGCAGTTTCCTGCAAGCAGATCTCTTTTTACCGTTCCACATGGCGACTATGGTCAAAAGTTATTAAAATACCGAGATTTTGAAGCTGACCTTTACACTAGCTCCAAACTCAGTATATGAAACAGGATGAGGGTAGATGGAGGACAGGACATAGTGAAAACAAGATGTGCAAAGCCTCTACAATAACTAGCGTGTACTGTCACTGCAGCAACAGCCTGGGGGGTGTTAAAATGGTTTGGCTAACTTATTGCAGATTGCAAATCTCATTTAGCACTGAAATGCATTTGGTCTTGTCTCCAGGTACCTATTACCGACCCGCTTGTGATAACCCGACACTTGAGAAAGGCTGACAGACACCCTTTAATTAAAAGGGATTGAAAATGCACTTATGGCAGCACAGCTGGCCACAGGGAATAAAACAAACAAAAAAAACCCCAGTGCTTTCCTTCATAAACTTGGAGCACTTCTATATAAAGGATATGGACAGTGTCCTCCCCCACTGTAATTTAACTGAAGCTAGTCCACTTTCAGTTTGCCAGGAGCTGCTCAGAAGTCAGTCCTATCAGGCTACAACCTTTCCCACACCAGCTCCTCATCCAAGAAGCTATGAGTAAAAAAAAGTTCATTTTCTTCTCTTTGGACATTGCCAACGGACATCTCTTTTGACACACTTCTTTGGCACAACACCTCAAAGTTGCATCATCCTTTCAATTCCGCATTTAAAAGGTCTCACTGCACTCAAACACTGATGCTTTGGAAACACGACCTTGTCTCTGCTGAGAAATAAATACTACTTTGGACTGCCTTGCCTTCCCTTCCCCAAGCTGATCATCAAGTCTGGTGCCTGCCACTTCATGAGATTCACTGCAAACTTCAGATTTATGACAGAGTATCATGATTACCACTTTACATAAAGGGTGTAAAGGGTGCATCAGTGCAGTGAGCTGAAGAACTTGGATGCGTATTCTAATTTCAAATAGAAATCCTGCTGTCTGACGTCGCTTTTTCTTAACAGTGAAACCTGTTCTTCTACTCCCTATCTGCAAGTCCTACAAGGTCACCCAGAGATGATGATCAATGATCAATGTAACTCAACAGTCCAGGTTGTGTCCCTCCTCCTCATCGCAACTGTATTTCATACGGGTGCAGCAATGTGACGCTTTGTCTACGTACTGCTGTGATTTTCTAGAGCAGATTCAGAAAGCACAAAGCTTTGCATCCAGATCTCATAGAAAAAAAGAAAAGAAAAAACCTCTTAGAGGAAAAATTAACCCAAGGAAAGCTGTGAAGCTCAGCTGGGTGAGGAGGACAAACACATTTCCAGTGCACTGCTCAGAACCAGGGGTTCAATGCTGAAGTCTGAACGCCAGGAACTGCTGGTTGGGATCCAAGGGCTTGCGTTACAAAGGTCAGGTTTGATGACATAATACTCCCCCTGACCTAAAGTCGATAAAACATATTAACTAAGCAAGATTTTATAAATGAAACATATGCATAGAGCAGTTACACAGGATCTTCTGAACCCTGACTTGAAAGTTCTTTCCTAAAGGGAATAGTAAATATTTTTAGAACTACATTTGCAAAAGACAGATGCAATCCAGAATCATGGCATGAAGACTTAAGACTTGCAGTGTCTCACCATAGGAGGGATGAAGTAGAGAAGGAAAACAGCCATTTCCAACACAGGGTGTAATTGTACCTCTGGCTGCCTTTGAGTTAAGGTCTAAAAGGTTACTCAGGTTGAGTTTAGCCTAGTAGGTAACAGACATGGTATGCTGACAAAGTAACTGTGACTTCTAGTACCTGTATGGGTATAATCATCCTGTCTAGCATTTGCTATATTTTAAATACATATAGAGCATATATAGATGGATATACTATATATATACAATAGTAAACGTAACTTACACATAGTATAATTCTACAGTATTTACTTCTAGGCAGCACCTATAGCGAAGTCTATTATATCAGTAATGCATTGGGTACAAGTGGAATACTCACTGCAGGGAAAGCGTTATGAAAAATAAATGTTTTAGGAATATTTGAAAAATCATCCCTTTATCTTGCTGACACTGTGAGAGGTGACACTGTCATTTATAAAGTTGAACAGTCTGATTTAGAGAAGGTGTCATGCTTCACTTCTGCAGCATGAGCCATTTGTTAGGGAGATAATGCATCAACTTTCCTCCAGAAAAACACAACTACATTAAGCTAATTTTAAATCTAACAGCTTTGTTACTGCACTTGAATCCTTAATCACACTATCTTTCAAACAAATGGCCTTGGCTCTTCATTTCTCCTCTCTCCTGGTATTTTGTTAACACAAATTCTTAAAAACGGTTTCACCCCCAGTGGGATGCTACAGCACCCCTGTGTGCTACAGCATCGCTGGATGTCCCACCTTGGTGGTGTCCAGCAACAGCTTCACTCCAAAGATATTGCTCATGCACTTCCTTCCTATTCACTGCAGACAGTGAGCTCTCACCTCCTGTGAGCACACACACAGTAGGTCTTTGCTGTTTTCCATTACTATGGTTTTCCGTATATAGGTCTCATTTTTAACCCCATTATTACAATTAGGAGGCCCTATGCCTATCATGCATGAAACAGGTATGTGACCAAAAGCAAGCAAGCATATGCAGTGGGTCCTCCTGCTCAATACGTGCCCACAGCTGCCTTTACCAAGGCTGCTGAGAGGAGAGAGCAAAAGATGGTCCAAACTGCAGACCTAAACCCAGGAAAGCAAAGTAATGACAAACAACTGCTCCCCCTGATGAAATCCTCCTACATAACCTGCCTTGCTTCCATCATCACAGGCTTTTCCTAAGAACAGATTCATGTATCTCTATCTCCTCATCTTTCCCTTTGCTGAGGACTTCCCAATGACCATGTGTTTCTGCAAGAGAGCTGGGCACCATTGGGAGCTCTGAATTTAGAACGTTCATGCACAGGGCTAGAAAAAAAAAGCTGGTACAGAATCCATCTATCAAAGCCTCACAGCCTGAAGTGGGATGGAGATATGCATTTGTAACGAATACCACAATCCCAATGTTCATAGACCAGACTACACCCTATGGTTCTCCAACAGCTGACAGCAATTTAGGAAGTCAGGTGTCCCAGGCAGGGACATGCTTCTCCTTCCCTCCCCCATGGTTTCAGGCCTTTTTTTGCATACCACCATCTGGCAAACTGAGCAGACATCACAACTGCCCCTTTGAAATAAAGGCAGCAGAAACCAAAAGTCAAGTTGTGCATTTCCAGCATGAGGGAGAGAACAAACAGCCTTTGCAGCTCCTTCCTCCTTTCCAAAGCCATTACTGAACACCCATGCCCTTGCTGGCTGCAGCGATAGGAGCCTAGCCTTCGCATCCTGGTACCAGTGCAGGTGGGATGTGAAATTCCAGGCTCTGCACTCACCTGGTGATGACGCTTCTCCCTGGTGCTGCTAATACAAACCAGGCTGGCTTCTGACTGGTCACATTCCCTTCCCTGCCCCACTCTGCACTTCAGATGCCTCTGCAAAAAATTAGCAACTTCACAGAATCACAGAATGGTTTGGGTTGGAAAGGACCTGAAGATCATCCAGTTCCAAATCCCTGCCATAGGCACGGCCACCTTCGGGGCTGCTCCAAGCCCCATCCAACCTGGCCTTGAACACTGCCAGGGATGGAGCATTTACCACTTCCTTGGGCAACCTGTTCCAGTGCATCACCACCCTCATAGTAAAAAGCTTCCTCCTTAAATCTAACCTGAACTTCCCCTGTTTAAACCCATTACCCCTTGTCCTATCACTGCAGTCCCTGATAAAGAGTCCCTCTCCAGCATCCCTGTAGGCCCCCTTCAGATACCAGAGGGCTGCTCTGAGGTCTCCATGCAGCCTTGCTTGCCTTCTTTTTCCTTATTTAACTGCATCTGCCAAGACATTTGCCAAAGAGTGGAGGTGCCCAACCCAGTATGCTCCAGGACATCCCTTTGGGATCAGACAACAAGGCATACCTCCATGGCCGGTGCCACCTTGCTTTAAACCGGTTGCCATCATTTTGTAAAAATAACTGATCTTGCCCCGTTAGAGCTTGTGGCCTTCATTCTTCATTAAATAAACCTCTCCTTGGAAAAATCATTTACTCTATCAGGAACACCATGCATTTATTACCAGCACAGACAGCAGCCCATAATGTTGACAAATGCTATAATGATTGGTAAAACACTTACTGGTATAGCAGGCTTTAGGCTTAATTTCTAACAAGCTGACAGCACACAGTGATAAACATCACATTTACTTGCACTTGAGCAGGAACAGCATATGCACAAGTGGCCTCTCTGTGCCCAGGTAATGTCAGCTGTAGCTCCAGGATACTCCAGATCACACACCACCTTCCAATTTCTTACGTCTTCGGTATGGGCCAAGCTTCAAAGGAGACAGTGGAAATTCACAGCACCGCTTTCCCACGCACTACGTGCAGCGAACCCCAGGAGCGCAGACGGGTGGGAATTCAAGCGAGTCACAACACATTTCTTTCTATGAACACCATGATTCACCCCAGCCAGGGCTGCTCAGGGGAGCCAGCTGCTTTTGAAGAGAAACGTTACTTATTTCAAGGGTGAGAGGTGTGCTTGCTCCTCTGGTACCTGAGGGGAAAGGATCCAACTCCACAGCACACGGCTGAAATTGGGAATACAGTCCCAGGCATCTAGCTGCACAGGTGAACAGCCTCAACAAGGGTCACCAAGCACTCCATAATGAGCTGTTATCATGCCCTTTCCCCTTTTCGTTCAAACATTCCAGGCTTGGCATAATCCTGACATGGAATAGGGGCTTTCCTAAGGTCTGAAAGAGGCTTCTCTATATTAAACAACAGAAGTAATTTCTTATTTTGCTGTTGCCTGTAATCTAATCACCACAGCAGTCCATTGAAGCTCATCCTTCTGGGTTTACCAAGGGCACAGCCTACATGTTCCTGGTGAAACTACCCCTTCTCAGAGGCAAATAAACACTCTCTGCTTCGGCAGAGCATGGGAAGGAGAAGAGAACCACGCCGTGGGAGACTCATCCCTGCAACCAGCTCAACTACTCATTCTTCTGATGGGACAGGAGAGTTACTGCTCAGCAGGGCACACGAGAAGCCCACCTAGATTCATATTTTATGGATGCCTACATAGGTCGTTATACAAAAAGCTGTTCCAGATGAAGGTCTGCAACTGGGTAAGCCTATAACATTGCTTTACGTTAAGGAAAAACAGGTTTCCTCACACAACACTGAGAGCTATCACTGCATGGGTAATTCATAACAGGTCTGCATTTCAACAGCAACCAGCAAACAAATGATTCCGTCATTTCTGTTCTGTCAGAACATTTTAGTAGTATGACAAATAAGTTCAAAGTATTTTCAAGGCTTTCTCAAGCTGCTTTCTACTATCTCCGAATACGCACCCCAGGAAGCTAACATACAGTGAGCACTTGTGAATGTCTGCCTTCATAGCTATAGCTAACTAGACTTAACAGCATCTATGGCAAGATGGAGAGCCTGGGAATTTCACAAGGATCTTTAGCATCTGTGCCAAAAAGTACCAGGATACTGTTATGGATGATGAGAATGGGATGTACATGGAAGGCGGAGGCCTGCAGCCACTTCTTCATCTCCTTTCTATTTATTCCTGGGTCAGTCTTGGAGTTCAGAAAGGCAGAAAACAACAGCAGTAACCAAACACTATGAAAAGCCAGAGCCCAAGAGAAGCAGAGCTGTGTTCCCCTGAAACAAGTGGATATCAGTTTTTTGTCAGTTTAAATATTGTATTCTGCTCACTGACTGTCAGTAAATTTACACATAGTTGGCAGCTTGGCTTATGACCAGGACCCAAAGGAATGTCGACTGTAGCAATTTAATGGCCTGTTCTTATCAGCAACAGCAGCAACGTTTAAAGTACTTCTCATAGCTGGTAAATTTATCTTTAAAGAACCCCCAACAGCAGAAGAGATGCTACTTTTACGTTTTTCACCCTGCTGCGGCCTCATATTAGATAATTATTCATTCCATACACCCCCAACTGCTCCTCCAAAGCTTTGAACTTCGCTTCATTCTAACTGCTAGGATTGCAAACCCAGTGATGAAAACAGACATCTCCTGGCTTTTCAACAAACAGCAAGAATTCCTCACTCCCTTACAAAGGCTGTATCCAGCATTCACGCTGTGATGAGTCAGCAGCGCTGCTACGCCGAAGACACTAAGCCTGGACATTCTTGAATTCTCCAAATTTCTTGGTGCCAGAACTGAATACACACAGACAGATAAAAGCCTTAAGAGACTGGTGGTTTGAACGCTTCCAGGGCTTGAAATACTCCAGACTCATAATTATGAGCCTTGTATCACACCGCATGTTCTTCCTGCAAGAAATACTACAGCTCCCATCCAAGAGGTGGTGGGTTTGCACCTCCTGGATTTACATCATCTCTTTTTCCCATCCCCTCACACAAGGAGTAGCACAAGGACGAGCCCAAGCTCACATTGCTGTGCTGAAACCTCCCCACTGCCTGCAGGCACAAAGATGTGCTGGCACAATCGGACTGCTCAAGGCTACATTTTCCCATCAGCAGCCAAAGGCGAGATGCAAAATCACCAATAAAACTGCTGAAGTGGCTAACTTTTAAATGACATTTCCATCCTGACCCAGTGCGGTCAGTTTGCCAACTCCAAAGAGCATTTGCTTTGCTCCAGCACCGTGATATACCTCCACTGGCAAAACACTCCAGCCACCTGTTGCACCTACACAAGGAGAGCATCCCAATGAAACAGCACACTCCAGCTACATGAAGCAGGACCTGGTGAAATATTTCTTTTACCATAGTTTCCTCCATCTCAACCATGAGCGTGACCAGCAGGTCGAAGGATGTGATCCTGCCCCTCTGCTCTGCTCTCGTGAGACCTCACTTGGAGCATTGTGTGCAGTTCTGGTGTCCTCAACATAAAAAGGACATGGAACTGTTGGAACAAGTCCAGAGGAGGCCACGAGGATGATCAGGGACTGGAGCACCTCCCGTATGAAGACAGGCTGAGAAAGTTGGGGCTGTTCAGCCTGGAGAAGAGAAGGCTGCGTGGAGACCTCATAGCAGCCTTCCAGTATCTGAAGGGGGCCTACAAGGATGCTGGGGAGGGACTCTTCATAGGGACTGTAGTGACAGGACAAGGGGCAACGGGTTCAAACTTAAACAGGGGAAGTTTAGATTGGATATAAGGAAGAAATTCTTTACTGTGAGGGTGGTGAGGCACTGGAATGGGTTGCCCAGGGAGGTTGTGAATGCTCCATCCTTGGCGGTGTTCAAGGCCAGGTTGGATGAGGCCTTGGGTGATATGGTTTAGTGTGGGGTGTCCCTGCCCATGGCAGGGGGGTTGGAACTAGATGATCTTAAGGTCCTTTCCAACCCTAACTATTCTATGATTCTATGAATTACTGAAACTTAGCCCCAGACTGCAGAAGACAAAGAGTTCACTGCAAAGAAATAAGTCTACAGAAAAAGCCACAGTTAGTTAAACTAACCAAGAGATTGTGCAGGGTGAACTGAGTGTGGGAAATACGTTAAGAAGGAAATGGTATCAAAATAAATTCAGAATACCCGTCCAGGAATGTGAACTGTTGCTTTGCATGCAATTACATAGGAGACAAATCATAGCTCTGGCTGAAAATGTAAACATCTCTATAAGCAATAGGGGAGGAAAAGCAGGGTGTCCAAACTAAAAGGCTCTCATGCCATTAAAAGTAATCACTAAGCAACTGTTAGCCAGTCTGAAAAGAAGATAAAAGGATAACAGAGGGAGATATGGGGTGGCAATTACACTATAAGTAAAGTAAGTCTGTATTTATTTTTGTTTTTATTAAAACTCCACAGATATTAATAGCCAGACTGTACTGCCGGGAGGAAGGGAGGGGAAAAAAAGTGAAGTAACAAAAGGGCTGGTATTAGTCCCAGGTTCCCCAGACAGTCTTTCCCCACAGCCCCAGAAACAAGCACCATCTCATGGCCACCCCAGATCCAGACCATCAGGTGGCATCTGACAGCATGCAAATCATAAGTGGGAGATATTTGCTTATAGTAATACGGTCCTTTTGGACGAGCTTATGAAAGGAGCAACAGCATCAGAAGAATTTTAGAAATGGCAACAATGAAAATAAAACTTGCCTGTCGTAGCTCTAGATTTTAAGGACATTGACACCTCCTTAAGCAAAACTCAAGTAAGTCATCTCCTATCATCATCATTTCATAGGCAGGGGAGCTAAAGCACAGAAAAGTGGATTAACTCACTAAGTTCATTCTGCAGGCCAATGCCTGCAGTCCCCCTTCCACCAGACCACCCTGTTTCTGCCACATATGAAGGATTCCTCAGGATTTTATACAACTGCTTCCCAGCCTCAAACACTTGCAAATGCCACATCAACACTCCACTGACTTCAAGAAATATATACAGCATACCCCATCTACTTGCTGCCCTCATGAAAGCTGAAATAATGTTTGTTTCTAAGGAACCACCTCACTGAAGAATTAGCATTACACAGCTGCATCCATAGTAAGATGTGCCGGACAGTTACATGCTACAAATCACCATCAGACAACTACTCAGCAGAAAGTGGAGCAGCTGTTGACGCTATAGTACTCCTTTTAAATCTGCCTACTAGAAAACCCAGGATCTGAATCAACATGGGTACTATTCCCAACATCATCTCCAGAATTCACAGATAACATGCCAGCTGACACCGTTCTAGCTGTAAAGCACTGTAGGGTTCATTTTTAAAATATTATAAAAGAGTAGCTGCTCAGGGAGCAAGGTGACCACAGAAATGTGCATTTGAAAGCACCTACCCTTGCTTACAAAAATCATCTGTTATGTTTCAAAAAAGCCCTGTTTGAAACATTTGGTGAAGGACCAAGAAGAGATGTTTCCAGGACTTCCTTAAGACCATGTTGGAGAACTGTTTGGTCTGATGCCTCAAAAGACTAGCGTGATTTCTGTCAGCACCTCTGGACCAGTTGGAGGTGGGCTCAACAGAGGTTTCCCTCTATCCCTGCCACACTCAAAACCCTAGTACAAAGGGGGATTAGTACTAGGGTAAAAATACGTATCAAAAGACAAAGATGGAGCTCTGCAGGACAAGGCTTGTCATCTTTGCTACGTGCTGGTTACTGTCTAGGATGACAAAACCACCGAGTGCTCAACTACCCTCACACAATCATACGACTGTTCTGTATTTCCCCTTTCAAAACATTATACAGTAGAGCCATCAAATATATAAACCAAGAAAACACTGGTGCTATTTATAACACTTTTCTGACATTTGCTACTCTGAGCTGAATAGCAAGTGACAGCTATTGAAAAACACTGAGTAATATTTGGATAAGCAAATAAATACTAGATAAAATGCTAGGAAGACAGGAATGAAGGTTATACTGCCAATATGGCACATGCTCCAACAGCACGCTGCCAGCCCAGGACTCAGCAACTGTATGCACCTTTCCTGCAGCAGTATTAGCAAAAGCATACAGACGTTCATCTGTAAGACCCTATAAAGAACGTTGCTTTCCCACAAAAATCTGTTTGTTTTCCAGGACACAAGTGAAAATAGATAATGAAGACATCTGCAGGTGATACTTGAAAGACATGGTGAAAACATGGGGGAAGAGTAAAACTGGATTTCTAACACTCAGCAATCTCAACCTTGTTACAGACCTTTTACTAATGGCACAGAAATGGATTTTATTTGGATACATCATACTTTTAGACAGCACATTTTAAAACTCAAGCAGAAACAGAATGATCTGTAATGTCCTGACTGCATTGCTTCCCAAAGCAATGGTAACCAGGCAGTCTTATCACAGTAGCACAATACCCACCACATATACACAGACACATCACCTCAGACAGCTGCAAAGTCAGACCCCAAGATTTCATCTCTCTCTGCCCTTCCAGCATCAGTTGCCTTCATTAATGCCTACCGCCCCTTGTTAGGAGACCTGACCAGTACGTAGAAAATGTATTTTCATTTTCCTGCTGGAGTATATATTGTGCCACTTGGAAAAAGATACTTTATTTTGTCAGGTTAAAGAAGAATAAAGAAAAATCAGAAAGAAAGCAAGCACTCCACTGAAGCGCTCCAAAAGAATGAACCTGGTTATTCTGTTACATTTGGCAGTTGCTAGAATTCACAACAGCACATACAGCAATAAACACATTTACATTTACAAGAAATAGGTTTAATAAACCCTGACTTACAATTCACAAGTCATTTGCAAGTGAAAAGACCAGACCTTAACCCCTGTACATTGCAGCCTTCAAATTCCACCAGAAGTCCCAATTTCAGGAGTAATCTCAGAAGTCAGGGAACTTGTTACTGTTTCAGCCAGGCAGGAAACAGAGTGGGAGCTTAACTGCTAAATAAATGATTCTTTGCAACAATCAGAAATGAAATTAAGTCTTTCTGGAATCTTACTGCAGCCCTGGCAACACACCCCAGGCTCCACTGCCAGCTGAACTGCACACAGCAATCCAGATTTACCAGAATAAAACTTGATCGGATACTGAATTAGGATAGGAGTACATTCAAAACAACCAAGAGCTTTTTTCAGCCTGCATATGAACATTACAGTCATATGTATTTTGCAGCCATCACTTTTGACACAACTAATTCCATTTTCTTTTAATGACTTGAGGGAGAAGAGGGGTTTTTTCTTGGAGCAGCAGTCAGTGGAAACAAAGAATGACCGCCTTTCACAAGATCAGAGACATATTTGCACATAAACAGCTGAAGAAAACGGGACTCAACAGTCTGCAGATGCCCATGATATAATAAGAACAAATAAAAAGCTTATGACACTGTAACTCTGCAACAGCAAAAGCATAAATCCTGCTGGAAGCACTGGAGTCAGATGGCCTTTTAAATCACTCACAGGTTCTAAATTTTCTGGCAATGGACTACACGCTGGTATTAAACCACAAAAACCTTTTGCCAAACAGATACTGAGGCAATAAATAGCAATAGTGAAGCAGAGACAGATAGGCCTTTGAATCCATTGGTCAAGAAAATTGGTATCTCCAAGACAGGGCACAGATTACTGGACCTGGTCAAGCAACTGCAGCAGATACCCAGTGCTGGAGGCACCCTGCAGCACCCTTTTCCCCCAGTCCTGGCTTTCTCCAGGCAGCATCACCTGGGAGCAAGAATCATAGAATACCAGGTTCAGAGGGAGCTCAAGATCATCTGGTCCAACCTTTCTTGGCAAAGCATGACCTAGACTACATGTCTCAGCATCCTGTCCACCTGAATCTTTAACATGTCTGCTGTTCATCACTTCCCTGGGGAGATTATTCCAAAGGCTGATTGTTTTCAGCCACTGGAAGTAGGAGGTGGCAGAAACTATGGGAAAAGGGCTCTGATTCAGTGCCCAGGGACACCACCATGGAAAAGCCAATAAACTGAGGAACTGATTGACTACTGGCAACAGTCAAGTTGAGGGAGAGCTCCTGGGTGCAAAGGGGACAGGTAGGGATGTGCAGACACCAGCCCTGCTAGCAGCCCCTGCACAAGCAAACACTTTGCTAAAGACCCCATATCAAGCCTCTACATTTGGTGGATAAGACTGAGATGTGCCGAGTCCCATCAACCCTGAGCTGGAAGAAGAACGGGTAGAAGAAAAATATCAGGACACTGCTGAAAAACATAACACTTACAGTAAATCCCCATGTCAATTCTGGGCAATTTGGTTTAATCTGTTTCTATGTCTAAGCACCTAATCTCTAAAACCCATGACTAAGTTCTCACTCCCTCATCCAACTATATGCACCCTCTCAACACTTTTAGTAGCAAAGTGATATAGATTGGATCAAACACAGTGTTTCCATTAAGCCACCATATACCACGTATCACTCCATGAGTTTTTAGCATTCATGGGCAGGCGCTTCTCGCGCAAAGCACAGCTACGCTGTCCTTTAGACGGCAATTACAATCAAAACAGGCTGCAGCAGAAATAAATCTGTGATTATATAAATGCCAATACAAAAAAAACCCTCAAAGATGACCATTACTGTATGGAACCCAATGACTAACACAGAGCACAACTACAAAAATATTTTCTTAAGCACATTCTCAGTAATCCCACAAAATGCGTGCAGCATCCCTGCACTGAAGGGCTAATTGGGCACAGGTTTATAGCACTTCCCAGCATTACCCAGCTGTAAAATAGGGGATTCATTTTACAGTCAGAACTGGACGAAATTCAAAGTGAGGGTTATTAATACCTGACAGCCTCTAAGTTTTTCTCTGCTTAAGGAAAGTAGGCAGGTATGTGCTTGCTTTATTGTTGAATGCATTTAACAACAACAAAAAAACACCTTTTTTAATATAGAATCTTACTCACCACTGACACTTTTCCTTAGGAAAAATAGCATAATAATACAGTTCTTCATTATTTCAGTTTGGGTTAGGGTTTTTTTGGCCATAAGTGGAGGGGGCAGCTCTTACAGTGAAATCTGTTCTGTAGACTAATCACAGTCTCCAAGCATATGATCGTGCCCCCTTCCCCAGCTAAGCCATGTTGGCACTGGTAAACATACACAGAAGCAGGAACCCCAAAGGGCTCATTAAATCACCCTGTTAATTCACAATGTGACACCATGCCAGGACTAGAACAGTGACTCAATATGACATGGTGGTCACGCAGAGAAATTAAAGACATTTTACACATCCAGGTCTAATTTTCTATCAGTATTTATAGGTAACAGATTCATATGGATTTATAGCCTCGAGGGATCCCGAGATGACCTACTCCCATCTCCCTTTGTAACACAGGCAACATCATATCAATCAATTCCTCCCTGGCTTCTGTTTTAACTAGAGCACTTCCCTACACATCAATCCTTGATTTAATGCCTTTCCACAACAGGGAACCCACTGGGTAACACTTGATAAATTGCTTCAGTGGTTAATTATCCACCCTGTTAAAAAAAAAGGATATTCTATTTCCTGACAATGCATTACTTGTAAAATTACAACAGAGCTTTAATAAAACAGCCTTTTTAATCTGTAGCTATTGAAGAGTAGAGCAGTAAGAACATAAACTCCCATTTTATATACCTGAACAAAAAGGACACAAAGGAAGGTACTACTGTAGAGAAAATATGAGGAAGAGATGTTTAAAAAGACTTCCCAGAAGAGATACAGACCCATCCCAGATCACTCACTCAGATGGACCAGTTGGCTGTGAAAGAAGATTATTTTAATATACTGTATTTAAACAGTATTTTATACTGTGGTTCTGCAAACAGTTAAAGATGCTAAATCCATGGGCAATGAATCCTGGGCATAAGAATTAAGACCCCTGTGATACTCTTGACCTTTAAAAACAGCCTCCCATTTGGGATAACAATGCATGGGCAACAAATATGCTCCTTCTCATAAGGAACAGGTCCTTCCAGCGAGGGCAACAAGACCATCCTGGATGCAGATAATGATCTGCTCAGAGAACTTTCATGGCCATCTTCATGTCTAAGCAAACCCCTAAAGAAGTGAGCAATAGCTGCTTTCTTCCCTGTCTATTTCAGTATCAACTTTGGATGCACCAGAGCACTGTTAAAGCTCTCTGAGAACAGCAGGATAACTGCCTCCAGGTCTCTTGGCCAAAAAAACCCCATTTGCCAGAAGACGCACATTTACACAAAACATCTATTGCAACTTCACAGGTAGGAAAGTTATACTTAAAGAGCATGTTATATATGAAAAAACCTTCCTTTGCATAAGGCCTTATTCAAAGGCCACTCAGACCACTTGAAAAGCTCTGCTTCACCATTAACTGCCCAGAACCACCCTGCCCAGGTGAAGTGGGAATGAACTTACAGTCTAATGATGCACGTCAATTCAAGCTGAAATCGTGAGGCAGTATTTCGTGTGACGAAAGTGGAGACCCTCACCGGTTTGGCTTCTCTTACAAAGCATCTCAGTGAGCAAAGAGTTACAAGTTCATTTTTCTGCATGTCAAGTATTTAAAGACATAAAACAAACGGAGCGTGCATAAGCTTCTTCTGATGCATATAAAACACACATCATACTTAACCTTGAGACATAAAATGATTGGGCCTGAGCCAGCATTTTGAAGACTTTTAGGATCAAACCCTTCAGAACACTGCCTAGGCCATTAATAATAATTTTAGAAAAAGGAGGAGAAAAAAAAATAAGGGGAGGCGAAAACCTTTGCTTGTTTAAACAAATCTCCATCGATTACTCTGCAGTGCGCAGCAGCCCACATCCCTGCTGCAATCCTGACCAAGAAGCATCAATGTCCAAAACACACAACACCACAGGGTTCGCAGAAAGCAACGTACCAACCGAGGACTTAGAGACCATTCCAGAAATGAAGCCTTTCATGGTTCCCAAGGCACAGTTTGAGTTACCACCATTGATTTGGGCCATACGATGGTTTGAAAGCCTTGGTTGGAGATGACCTGGAAACCTGGACAATTCCAAACCAAAACCCCAGATCCACACTTTCACAAATGAGAGGAAAGAGTTAACAGCAAAAAAGACATTTAAGCTGTTGGTTGGAGCTAGTGGACAGGATTAACAAATAAATAACAGAAGTAAGAAGAGGAAGGAGTAGAAGTGTTTCAGGGCTCTTAAGCCTAAACGGTAGCAGTAATTGAGATTAAGCTAAGAATCCCCTTTCCTTCACCCTTTTCTCCTATTTACAGTCCAAACTACTGTCAATGTATTAAATGTATTTACTAGGACTGGCTTTGTGAGACAGCTCATGTTTTTCAGAGTCTGTTCTACCTGACTGTGCAGCATCATTCCCTCCTGATGCCATGCTCCTAATTACACAATATTTGGGCAAAGATAGGCCTTATCCCCCAAAACAGACACGCAAACTTCTCCCCTGTCACTCTGGACATCAGCCAGAAGAAACACTGGTGAAAGCAGAGAGCTCTACTCCAAGCCACCTTTCCTACCCAGCTTCAAAGCATTTGACAAAATGGGCAATAAATGCTCTTTGGGAAGACCCATACATAGCAAAAATCCTAATGGAACGAAAGGAGTTACAAGTTCAGAGGTGGCTCAGACTTTCCCTATAGTTTTAAATCTATTAGTATCCTGACAGTTATTAAAAGAGTGCCTTCAAGAAGCAAGTTGGCCTCTCTAAAAATCTTTGTCTTCAAAACTTAGTATTATTTTTAAATTCTAACAAAGACTGCAGGCATGATGAATGCTCTCTCAGCCCAGAATCCCTCTGATTATTATCAAAGGAATTGCTTAATATAAAGTCATTGCAAATGTAAAATGCCAAGTGTGCAGTTAATATGCTGATACCAAAAACTGAGTAATACAGCTGGTGAGCATCCTAAACCTTCTGCCAACTTACTCATGGTGTGAATATGGAAAAAAAAATCCCAACCCAGTTTGCTACACAGCTTTAAGCTGTCAACAGATTTTATCCTAAATAGCTTTTAAACCAAACCAAACAAAGTGCATGGCCAGCTGTGCTCAACTCCAGGTTTACTGGCAGCCAATTAATGTTTTACTAATTCCAGCAAGTACTAACTCCTTCCTGATTGCTGTTAGGGTACAAGGCTGTAAAAAAACACTCCACATTGCTTTAAAGCAGGTTTCCCTCCCTGAGCCTAGGTAAGGATGCTGCAACAGGCAAGGAGGAGGATGCTGAGGAGCTTAGCTTGCTGCTTGGGGAGCACCAAGCGTCCGTTGGAAAGGTCGAGTGTATTGACTGTGTGCACAGGGGTGTGGAGGAGGCCAGAAACCCCAGGTTTGCTCTTGTGCCTGTCAGAAATTATCCTGCAGAAAGCAAGCAGGGTAAAAGGTTAATGAAACACAAGCTGAGGAAATTCAGCAAGGACACAGATGACTGTGCCACAAGGCTCTGGGGCCCTTTCCCCAGATAAAGGGCTGCAGAGATGACAATGGAGTTATGAAAGCAGAGTGACGTAAGACTGTTTGTGTCTCCCAGGGCAGGGGTTAACATGCCTTTGCAGGCACCACCACCTAATTCCCACTCAGGAACGAGTCCCCACTGTGCTTCCTTCTGTCCTCTATCCAGGAAGGAGCTGAAGGGTTTGCGAGGAAGGAAACATATGGAAATTGGGCAATGAAAGCTTACGTGACATAAGGAACGCAGTGAGCACTGACTTAGGTTTTCCTTGAAAGAAGCAGCAAAGCCACTGGCGTAGTGAGAGCAGAAACCTCAGAGATGGGGAGTCTCTAGCACTACAGTACCTCCCTACCCAGGCTGCGCTTGCCCAAGAGCTTGAAACCCAGTCCTGGAAACCTTAATCCAATGTCTCAACTTCAAAACAGGCTTCTCATAGTGATATGAAAAGAAACTTAAACCAATGGGATACACCAAGGTAGCACCTTCATTTGGTACCCCATGGAAGGGCATCTTTACTATCGAATTCATCACCATGCTTTATTTTGTATCAGGCAATACACTCTTCAGCCTCAAAATCAAAATTAACAGTATGAAGTTTTGCATAGGGTGTGGGTTTGTTTTGATTTCTTTTCTTAAAAGGACAACTAATTTTTCTCATGCACAAACTTTCCTGTACCATATTTATGCCATCCCTATGAATTTACAGAAAAGGGATTAGCACCTCTGGGTTTCACATGCAACGATTAGAACTATAAAATGAATTTTTCTAATCCAGGGGTTTGAATAATTTTCATTGAACACAGATTCCAGATCCAAACCCAGCTTCTTTTAGTGTTACCTAATCAGAGTATCCAAAATACACAAAGAAATAGAAGGAGGGAGACACCAAAAACCAAACCAGCCAAACACCAACAACATTCATTGGAGAATTTCACTATTTCACTGATTTACTCAGATAAACAATCAAGGACCTTCCCACCACAGTGTGAGACCCATTTAAGGGCATAAACTCAAGAATATCTGCGCACTGTAGAAGCTGCCACTGGACGAGTCACACGTGGTAGGTAGAAAAACAATCTGATATTTGGAATCACTTTTACAACTGGCGCACTAAGGCAACAGACTTAGGAAAATATGAATGCAATGCAAGACTAAAGCAAACAAAGAGCCTCACATAATTCACAGCAAATACTCTGCCAGCGCTTCACCAGGTGAATGAAATTAGCAACCTGACAATTAGCAAAGGGAATAAATCCCCACTCAAAAGCAAGCAGAAAGGAATTTTCAAGCACATGAATACAAATACTTGGCTTCACACTTGCTGTTGTTACCACTACAATATGTTTAGCCATTTCTCTATGGCATGTAGAGCTCATCCCAGTATGAAAACAAATCACTGACTGTCTTGGCAGATTAGTAAACGTCAGATCAAATCAGACCTTCCCCTAGACTATGCAGGGGCTGTACAAATTTATCAGAGTCTCACAGATTCTTTGCTCTCTTGACATGAATAGGTCAGAACAGCCCAGAGACAAAAGGCAGTGAGATCTGGAGACTAAAAATGCACAGTTTTGGAAGGCTGTTTATTGTCAGGCTTTGTTTTACCATCAACCTCATGCACAGAGAAGTAGTTTTGGAGACTGATAATGCCACAGGAGATAACAAGATAAAGCAGCTTTCTCTTCTCCAAGGCTCTCCCTGGAAGACACTTTAAGGCTGACTAAGAGTCCACCTCCCATGCCTGAAACCTCTGCTGTGCTGTGAAAACACAGAGGGGAGGTTTCACATTACTTGTAGAAACCAGAGATTATCAAGTGTTATATGACAGGGACACATCCCTCAAGCTTTGCTGTCAAAAGATCCTACACAGAGAAGCTAAAGCCTCTGGGCTCCAGCAGAAATACTTCAAGAAATGGAGGAAAAGAGAAAGGAAGGATCTACGTTACAAAGGACGTAACTAGGATGGATGAGAGACACAATCCAAAGTTTCCCCTAAACCACACTGGCTCTGCCACCATCAGTCAAGCACAGAAAGAAACCCAAGAAGAGCCACCACTGATGCTGCTGCAGCAGCAGCAGAGGAACACCAGAATACCCTGACCACAGCCCAGGTATCCTCACAGGGAAACCAGCCCATGCCCAATTCAACTGCTTTTGTCACCCACAGACTATCACAAAGATGCCGCTGGGAAATCATGCAGGGTACAGGCAGCAAGCAACACCAGTCAGTATTTCTAGGATGGGATGATACCTTTCAAACTCAGCAGCACACCTGGCAGTAAGGTTTGGACATGAAAATACATCAGCATCTCTGCTTGATGGAGAACTTTCCTGCCTGAGGCGAGGGGCAGGCAGCACAGCAGCAGCATAACACCATCACAGCATCCACCCCCCACCCCAGCACCCTCAAACTACGCTGCAGCTCAGGCACCTATGGCAAAGTTTCCAGCATCTGGAAGTGTTTCAGAAGGATTCAGAGCCCTTGCTCACCTCACAGCACCCACTCAGCATCCTCTCTCCTCTCCCCGGAGCTGGCTGTATTCACTCACACTGCTCAGGTCCTGCAGCACTGTGGAGGATGCTGCTCTAACAAGCTCATCCTGCAAACATGTTCTGTAAGTTTCAGAGCACGCTCCTGTGGCACCAGCCAGGGGTGTAAATGCCGACCTTTCCCTCTCTGGTCAGCCACCTGGCAATCGTTCCCACTGCCCAACAAGATGACTGGGTGTGGGAGGACTCTAACATTTATCACCAGTCCTTCAAAGCAGAGAGCAAAACCTCCCCAACCACGGCCCCTTGATGAGCTCCAGCACATGCAGGTGTAGGTAATGAGGGAAAACAAGTTCAGGCTGAGTTCAATAAGGTATTCAAGCCTATGCTTAGCTCTGGGAGCCACAGGTCCTCCCAGCTTCATAAGCCCTACCCGGTGCCCATAGACAGGCTGATACATACCTATGCTTCTGCACCAAGCCACAAGCAACAGGAGGTTTTGAATTTATGCCTTCGCTGAAGGCATGTCCAGAGCAATCCTTACTGGGATGATGTGGGCTGTGAGAGCCCTTCAAATATGGCCCTCCTTCGTTTACATCACATTGTATCAGTAGTTAATGACTCTCAATTACACAAAGTGCTTTTTAAAAATCATGGTACAATCAGTTCCAAAACCCACGGAAGTATCTGACAACTTGAATTCTCATTAAGAAGATACAATTATAAACAACAATCTAGTTATTTGTAACAGACACCAGAGCGCACACTGTTTATAAAAACAATTGTTAGCTTTGTGTAAGGCAGGATCATCTTGTGCTTTTTATTTAAGGAACACAATGGTAAAGAGCACCGAACCATAACAGCTTTGCCTTTTCAAAGGGAAATCAGGAGCACAATAATGTTTTATTGTTATTCTTTCAGAATACACAAGTGAACAATATATTGCTTAAAAACAATTTCTTGTAAACAACTTTAATAGGATAAGCAAACAATACCTTAAGAAATCAAAGGAATTTATATCCTGAAAGACCAAGTTATTACTTTGGCTTGTTGATATGAAATAAACTATTTATCAGCGCTCAAATAATTTGGGAACTATGACCACAATGATCTATAACGAAAGATCATGGCAAGGAAACAGAACCGTAACATAAATATTTAGGATTTCAATGCAGCAAAGAACACACACAACTTCTTAGCTACCAGAGGAGAGGGTTAGAGCACGGCCCTTTCTGACAGCCATCAAACACCAACCAGGGTAACAATTTCATTGCTTTCAGAGAAACAAGAAATGGAAGGGGATAAATTTTACAAGAAAATAAAGGAATTACCCAACAGCTTTCCTTGGTGAGACTTGTAGCTTGTAAACTTGACTTCCAAAAATACAAGCTGGAGCCAAAGCTGACACTGGCACGGAGCACGCAGACACGCGCCACAAGCCAGGCTGATGGATGGGCAACCCTGCCCTGGCAGCCAGCAGACCAGGAACTTCACTAGGAACAAACCAAATCCACCCGAGCTCCCAAGATGGCTCCGAAGGATGGACTCGGGAAAGGGAGCGAACAAAGAGCTGCAGCAGCCGCCCCCGGGGGTCCACCTTGAGGAACCCCTTTCGGCCTCATTCACTCTTACTCAAACCTCTTCCTTGTGTCTTATGGAGATGAAAAGAGCCTGCCCCGGGTTTCATTTACCCCGTGCAAGCCCGTGCTCAGCACTCCTTACCTGCCGCCTTCTCTCACTCCGGTTTGGGATTCCCAGCCAGAGACACAGAAGCTGCTGGCAGAGGGTGTGATCCCAGGCGCTCCTCTACTTCGTACCTGGGCGCGGGACACTGAGCATGCTCCGGGTTCCTCCCCAGCCAGGTTTCAGGGGATAAAAAAGAAGGAGAAAAAGCTCCCCTGCAAGTAGATTAGAGACGTCCCAGCAGTGGGGGAAGCTTATCCTGGATCTGTTTCAAAGCATTTCAGCTGGAAAGGGGATAAAGCAGTAAGCAAAGTGCACACAGCCGTGGCTCTATCTAGCCACTGACTTTAAATCAACCCATACAAACAAAAAGTCCCTTGGAGCAAAACACGCAAGATCAGGGTCCCCTTCCAGGTGCTGGCAAAACACACCTGCGTGTTTGGTTGTGCCTCAGTTTCTCATCCATAAGGAGCAGCTGTGAAGGCCTACTTGTTCCTTCTTGTGCTTGCCTTGCCTGTAGCACATTTGGATAATGTACAGCTTTTTACAAGGCATTTTTACAATACCTAAGACAACAGGGCCTTGACCTCTATTATAACTGCTAAATAGTATCACGTTGCTTACATCACTGTAAAACCCAGAAGTTAGGCAAGTAAGGAACAGCTCCCAAGTGACTGTCAAACAAAAGTCTCTTCCAGCATCCAAACATTGCCAGTAATACAACCAAAGCTGCTGGAGCTAAGATGTGAAATCTCATAGATCGGAAAGGGAAATGGGCAGAAGGATGAGAACAGCAGGCTGCTTTCCTGCAGCTGGAAGTGCACATTTGGTTCAGGGACTACGGCTCCCCTGGAGCTGAAGGTTGCCAGAAATCTTGCACCAGAATCTGATCCAATTTCTATATAGCTTCCTTATGTCGCCTGCACTCCAGCATGAAAACCCATGCTTGGCTGAACAGCCACTGCTGTCCCACTCAGAGGGCTTGCTCTGCCCATTGCAGAGCAGAACCCCCCTCCCCCGGACACATCCATGTCATATCTCAGGTGAAAATCCTAAATCAGACTTCTTCTTATAAATGTGCTATTTATGCAGGATCCTGGTGCCAATCTGGCCAGACAGATGGGATGGGAACCAAGGCTCCTCCAGGTACCCATGCGGTGGCTAGCATTCCCACTGACCGAGCTGGCACATGGACTTGCACATCCAGTACAGAAATACCTGCTTTTGCTATATCTGACTTGTAAATTATGTGATTTCCCCAGGTCTTCCCCATCTGCAAATATGACCTTTTGAGTTGGGACTCTCGGTGTAAAAATAGCCCAGTCACACTGAAGGTAGACAGCCAAAGTCCAGCGTTACCAGTACCCTGACCTCAGGCACCCAGGCAAAAGCTGTTAAGCATGCGCACAGGAAACACAGATGTGATCCTGCCCTCTCATTTCTTCAAGTCACACCTGGTGCTCACAAAAGCTGTGATATCAGCCTGATCCATTTTACACGTTTAGCACAGCTTAAACTACCTGGAGGTGCAGTAACAGGTTGGCTGATGGAACTGAGCAGATGAGGGTTAGTCATGATGGTAGGCCATGATGTTGAAGATGGAGGATCTCGTGGGACCAGGCAGGGACCAGGCAGCCTCATGCGTCACCATGCGTGGGAAGGGTCAACGCTCAGCTCACAAAACCCATGACATTCAAAGATGTCCAATTGAAATTGGGTCTTCCTTACTAAAACCCAGCCCAAGAGGAAATGCCATTCTTCACTAGAATGGCTTTGGTCTGTACTGGATGGAAAGGCCAAGTGTTGTTCACATTTTAAATTTTCAAGCCAGACAGGTACAATATGTTCCAAGGAAGAAAGATTTCTAGCACAGTGAAAGGAAGAACACACACAATAAATAAAGCATCCAACACTGAGGAAGGGTCCTTCTGACTCTGCAATCCATAAAAGAAGCTTATCAGAGTACAGCAGTTCCCATATGGGACTGGAAATAAGTTACACTGGGAGAAAACTTTGGCCATGTCAAGGTTTGGGGAGTCTTTCTGGTTTTCTTCTGCTTGCTTTGTTCTTTTTATCATCAGCAGTTTGATTCTCTTTTTAAAATGCATACTCACATCACCCTTTTCACAGTAAATCAGACTTTATCAGTCCCATTATGCCTGCCCCTGAGTACCCCAAGTCTACCCCATCCCCTTATGTAAATAAGACATAAATCACCATCAATATGGCCCCACTACTGAATCTGATCACATCGCATCATTTGTCACCAACCTATTCATTACTTCACCTCCTAACTTGGTGCTATCCCCAAGGCAGCCACACATGGGCAACATCCCAGCCTCGTGCACAAGGACTTGCTTCTGGGACAGCAGCACAGCTCAGAGCCACCCGACAGAACAGTCCATTCTGTGATGACAAGGCCACCCAGAGCTGAGCACCTATCACCCAATACAGGAAAATGAGGAGCCTCCAGGCATCCCAAAGAGCAAAAATGCATGGTGCATCTCTAGGTACCTGCAATTACAACACTGACATCAACAGCTTGGCAAAGAGCAAAATCCATGTTTCCCCAAAGAAGCTACTCGCAGTTCTTCAAGATTTTGCCTTTAAAAAGTTAATCACTGCAGTGAATAAAGTTTTATTAAGTACAGCAGAAAATAAACTTCAAAATATAACTGTATGCACTCATAGTAGGAGCTTTAGAAAAGCAATGCTGTTCAGCATGCCAGGCTGCTGCTACCTGCCCAGTCCCAACACACTCAGTTCTGAGTGGATGCAGCACTGAACTTCTGCTTAACAGCTTCAGTGCTCCCAAGACTGATGATTTTCACACATATCTGATGATGTTCTAGAAAAACTCAGCTCCTGCAGTCACGTAATAAAACTAGGAATATGCACTTTCATCAAGTAAAAGGCTTTTGGATCATCATTTTTGCCCAGGGAACAGAACATAAAAATTAACCTTTACATTACAAAACTGGAAAAATCCTAGAAGACCGTTCCATGGTTCCCATTGCTTTAATCTCAGGGGAAGCAGGCACTAAATAAACTAAATGATTTTGGGTTTTGAGCTCCTCTCACAACTTACACGAACATCTAAGCTGTTTGGTTAATTTTTTTTCCCCAGAAATTTATGCTGCGAGTAACTGAGCAGTGAATAAATTCCAGGTAATTATGAGCTCTCTACCATTGCTTCAACAATATGAAACAAAGGTGACATGCAGAGAATAAATTCCCAATTATTCCTTTAGTTCTTCCTGTCACTACAGTGCGCTCTGTCTTTAAAATAATGAAATAAGAAATTAAGCACAATCTGAAGAGCTGTAAATGCACAGACAAAAGGGTCCATGTTCCACTGCAGGATCTTCTCCCCCAAACCCTAATATTTCAAATAGGCTTCTAGGCCTGATCCCCCAGTTTTTGAGGTGAAACGCCCACTGTTCTCCCAGCACTGTTCTCCCACCCATTTACTGGACCATCATCTCCTGATCCACCTTCAAGCCCCCTTCAATGCTACAGGAGAGTCTCAGAGAGGTGGTTTGGAAACTTCCTCTTCCTCATAGCAACAGGCACAAGCCAAGCTGCCCGCTACCCGAGTTGCCATTTCCCACAGCAGAAGGTGGCTCCAAGCACTCCGTGTCCTCACATCAACTCTTCACCCTGTCTCATTAAGATGTTCCTCCCCGCTGCCCCCTCCTTGCTGCTAACCTCGGCAAGCAGTAATGGGCTCCTTTGCAAATCCGGTGCACATCTGACAGAGCTCAGCGAGCTTGAAACGCTAATATTTTCATGCATATACAGAAAATCAAGTTTTAGTCTAAACAGAAGTGGCAGCTTCTAATTTAAGACTCTACCATTTGACTGCTAGGCACAACAAAATACTTCTTTCCCACGTAAGCAAACTGCCTGTTATAACGCCTTCTCAATGTGCAATTTCAAATGAAGGTGACCAACTTCGGCGTTACACAGAGTTACATGGGCTCCCCTTGCTGCTAATGCTAATCCCTTCTGCTGGGGCTCACTCCCCAGCAGCCCAGTTGTATTTTATGGATGAAATTCCATTCCCTCTGCTAATGCCAACAACCAGTTGCTGAGAGCAAGAATTGCATTAAGTTATTTCATCCGCAGTCACACTGCCCATGGGGGCGAGGGAACGGAATCCCACATGATCCTGAACGCATAGAGGGCTTCTCAGCTGCTTCATAAAAATACAACATGTGCACACTTACTTATATATACATACACACATGCCCACAAATAAAGTGCAGGTTTAAATCATGCACACTGTGCCTGCAGTGAATAGTGTCTTGTGTGCATGTCACCAACAGACCAAGGAAACCTTTGACAGCCCCACATGCTTGCAGCTGGTGGGCTCCTGCAAGCACCCTAGGGCACTGCTGCTCTGCTCCCCAGGCAGCATCGGGACCTGCTGCACCCCACACGGCACCTTTTCCTTGCAGGAAATCAAAGCTGTCCACTTCCAAGCCCTGGACCACAACCTGAACCAGGCACAACCTCACTCCAGCAGGAAACATCCCCACCACACACATCCCGAGCTTGATGCACACAGCTTTATCCACTCTATTTTTCAACCTGCTGAATTGCTAGGATATGTTTAGCTGTTATACATGGACCCCAAATCCATAATCCCACCCTCAGCAGCTGTTACATTCGCAGTGGTATTTACAGCAGATGTTATGGCTCCATATACAGGTAAAACAATTGAGACTTCCAAAATCGGGGCTGGGGGAGGCAAAGCAGAGCCCAACCCCTGCACCCAGCTGCAGCCAAGCTTGGACAATCAGCTGAGGATACAGCACCAACACAGGCAGAAAAGAGCCACATCACAGCATACAGCAGCTTAAGGAAGTTTCAAGTGTTACCATACTGGCATTAAAAGGCTGTCAGCTTCCAGTGAGTTAAGCAGCAGAGGCTGAAAGTCAGTGTTGAAAGGATGATTAAATATAAGTGACTTAAATTATACATTCCAGTTGTGGAACTGACACCATTTAAAACACCATTTATTCCCAGTTTCCTCTGACACTGTTTACTATCTACTAAAGATGAGCATTTTCTTACAGGCACTCAAATACCAAACTAGGGATTTATCAATCCGAGATAATTAAAAGGTGTTGCATTACAAATACAGTAAAAAAAATTTACATTTCAGGGCCACCTGAGATCACTTAAAGAATCAAAATGGACATTTTATACCTGAACACCTGCCTGCACTCTACCAAGGCTGATAATTGAGGCACAAGAAGCTTGGAGCTATTTTACAGTGGATTTACAATCAAACGTGCTGAGCTGGTGGACAACCTGAGACAGACTTGGGACCCATCATGAAATCTTCCACATGGAGCTCTGTAATCCAAAGCTCTAGTAAGCTTACACAAATAAATTGCCTGTTTCTCCTTGATAAATATACAGAGCGACTTTCAAGACGTTACCTTTCAGATTTCCAAGGCAAGGAGCTGTATGATTTTCTTCGCTAGCAATGACAGCACTTTACCAGGAGCACAAAGAGGAAGCACAAGGGATTGCTCAAGGCCAAGAGAACTAAGAGAGCCCCTTCCCCATCCACAGCCCCTCCCAGAGACCAGTTTGATTGGCCCCAATTCCTTGCAACTGGGGCCATGCTGTGGCCTTGTGGTCAGATACCCCAACCCACAGCATCTGGGTATTTGCCTTTGCCTTGGACAGAAACAGTGCTGGCAGGGTGAGCAGTACCCACCAAGCTTGTAAGCTATGATAGCAGATGATGGACTTGCGCATGGGCATCTCAGTAACTTCAAAAAAGGCCTCTTTAACATGATTTTCCCCCCTTCCCTAAAATTTGCAAGCCAGAAAAAGCAGTATTGATCTCGCTGCCTGGCAAAAATAAGATAGAGATGAATTAAGCACAGAGATCTCAGGGAAGGAGTCTCCAAGGAATCTTTTCATTTGAACTAGGGCCCTTAGAAAATGCCAGGAGAAAGAGGAAAAGAAAGAGAAAAAGATACATAGAAAAAGCCTAATCCTGGATCTCTGCTGTCATCTCACTTTTTCCTTGTGCTCACAGGAGGACAGAGCATCATAGCCTCAAATCAGACGAGGCTGCAAGATCAGCAGGGGAGAGCTGAGGCTTCAAGCATAAGACAGAGGGAGGAAAGACGCAATGCAAACAGCAGCAAATATAAACAGTGACTCATGACACACAGCAAATAAACAGCACTATAACAGTTTTTGCAATTGCAATTATAACCACAATAAGCATGAATGACAGTCCAGCACAACGAAAGGGAGGATGACAGCGATGGGAACAAGGTGTGGGACTCCATCCCATTCACATCTATTGGTCACATAACTTCCCAAATGAGCCGCTCCAGAGAGAAACAGAGAGAAGGGAAAATGTATGGGACAGCAGCAATTGCTTGTGATCTACATCTGCGCTTGAAGTTTTCATGGCTGCACTGAGAGCAGAATTTATATCCCAAAGCCAACCAACAGCCCACAACACTGCTACTGGATTTGACCCCTGGCCCCTGAAAGCACCTCTAGCAGCAGAAATAAAAAGTCCAACCAGTGGGTTAATGAGCAAAATAGACCTTGCGTGATGGGTGGATGGACAGAAGGCAACAGGGCAGGGGAGCAATCACACCATCGGCAAGAGGCACTGGTTTAACTGCTTTGCAAATCCTCCAGTGGAGCAGAGCCGCAATTTCTTTTGCTATTGCTTCATTACCCTCATAGTGAGAAAATCTCCCCCAGTCCACACCTTGAATCCTTTTTTCAGGCCAATCCAGGTATCTTCCCCCTGCGGATACTAAAAGCTGATGATCGCTCTTCTTACAGAAATCTTTTATGCATCAGAACATGTATTGCCTGCACTCAGGCTTGTATTTCCAAATGCAATTCCTTCAGCTTTCCCCCTCTGGCCTCCTTTGCCGAGCTTTCCCATCTGTGTGGTTCACCTCCAGACTTGCAAGCATGACCATTTTCCTCCTGCCTTGCACCACACAGCACCCCTCAGTGCAGCGGGAAGCAATTATCAGCCTTGTCTTACACACAAAGCTTCTGTAATGATGACTGAGACAGAGATTTGACTCCTTTCCTCAAACCTCAGGACACTGGTGACTTGCTTGAGCGGGCCATCCCCAATAGCCCCCCATCACCACATACCACTTTGCCCGCTGTTCCTCTTCTTGCATTTGGTCATTCACGTCCTGATCCACTCCAGAGCCACCACCACACTTTCCTCTTCCCTATACCTCATCATGTTGCCCAATTAATTCAGCTGTTCACCAAGATGATCTGAAATGCTGCTCCTAAGCCTTAGTAACATAAGCAGCCACCCTTGCCCACTAACTGGTTATCCCATTAAAGAGGGAAGCTTGGCAGATTCACCTATTTGTTCTTCTTTACAAGTCAGATTTTCTTTTGGACCCCCCTTCCTCCTCCTCCTCCTCTCTGCTGTGCACAAATTGCTCTGCAACTACTTTTGTGGAAGGAGGGTCAGATTCTTCAATCCTCCTCATTTTCTGGGTCTTCCCTTCTCCTCCCACTGAAAGTCTGTCGTGGGCTTTGCTCTGCTTCTCTTCCCTCCCCACCACATCCCCAGGGGACATCGATGGCAAACACCAATGGTTCAGAGCTTGCCGAGAACAGGTTATCCTCAAGTCATCCAGAATAACTCTACCAAGCTGACAAGCAATCGATAATCTTTCTTCATCCACATTCCCTTATCTCCCCTATTTGAAAGAGTTACACGTCTGCGTATGTAATCAGCACTGCAGTTTTGTGAGGACTGAAGCAGAGGAAGCACAGAGCACATCCGCCTCTTGCGACCCCTCATCTCTCCAGCCTTGCTCTGCTCCTCTATGGCCTTTCTCATACATTCCATGTTTTTTGCAAGAATTTGGAAGCCATCATATAAATAGTTTTTCCACTAGAGGGCACAAAGACAATTTCTCCTAAATGGAAACTGATGTCAGAAGGATTAATAAAATCATTACTAACATCTCACCAAAGATATCTCTAACTCCAAGAAATGAACACTTCATAATTTGAGATGTAGTTGCAGCTCCCCAGGTACTAGAACACCACCAAATGTCTCTAACAGGTAGAGACTGAAACCCTAGGAATGCAAAAGCAACACTACTTTAACAAGATCTTGTACACAGTGCTAAGTACTTTTTATCCAGCGATTTCTGCACTGCCCACAATTTCTCATTAGTCACAGACACCGCAATGGAGACAGAAAATCCATCCTAGTGTTTTTTAAGTTGAACTTATCCAAATTTAGCTTCAAGTCAATTAACTTCTTTGTACTTTTGTTTCCTAGATTAAAAGAAGTTGTCTACCAACAAAGATCTTCTCTTTGCAGATACTTTTAGGTCATGATAAGTCACCTTCTGACCTACCTTGGGTAAACTAAAGAGATTTTAGCCTTTAAGGCTCTTCTGTGCAAGCCAGCTTTTCCAGCTTTAAAGCTTGTCTTGTAACTTCTTACAGGTTGTATCTATAACCCTGACACTTTAACCAGTTCCTCACCAAACAATAGTGCTGCTCCACGAAAATGCATAAACTCAACAGGAAAGCAATCAAGTCAAACATTTGACTACACAAACCTAATAAAAGGGACAACAGTGATAATACGAGAGCATCATGTACGTTGAGAGTGCCCCAGGATTCATCACGCTCCCTAGCCCCACCAACAGCTTCAAGTACAGCAAACCCTGCATGGACCTACCTTGCCGACTCCAGTAGTCCTGACACTCTGCTCTCTCGGGGCCCAGGCCAAGGAGATGTGCAAGCACCTGGTAGCCCACTCGTTTATGGGTGCCTGCACGTACCCCCATGCTCCCCTCCATGACCGGCTGTTCTTCAACACACACTCACCGCTCCAGCCTGATGGCAGCACAAGGTTTGCTTTCTGCCTACTGCTGCCTGTGGACTTCCACTCCCTGGAAGGTTTGGCTTGAGCAGAGTCAGCCCAGAGGCTTTTGCTGATGGAAGAAGAGAGACAATAGCGAGACGCAGGTGCTTCCTCCCATTTAAAGTGTTTACTTGTGCAGCTTAACACAGTGACGCTATTGTGAATTAGGTCTGCTATGCTGGTTTACAGAGTTCAAAAGAGAGCACGTAACAAAAGGAACCCCAAAATACTGCTTATTAATTTAAAGTATTTTTTTCTTCCCTTTCAGACTCTGCTTCCTTTGCCAATGCCAAGTAAGAGGTGTTCTCCAACCATACAATAAAAGCAGTTTCAAATGGGAAATGATACATACGATATCAAAACAAAACAAAGAATTTAACACAAAAGCAAAGGATTTATCAGTACATCTCCATAGCCTATGCAGTTGGCTCCTTGTGGCATGGAGCCTGGCAGCTATCAGAGTAGGCTGAATTCAAGGCAGTTATAACCGCATACACTCAGAGAAAAATCAAAAAGATCAAGAGGGAAGGTAGGGTAAGCTAAGCCACAACACAGAGCTAAGGAAAACATCAGCCTGAAAGAGGAACAAAGGCGTATTTGTTTTATGAGATAAAGCGAGCAATTCAGCTGTATTCCACAGTAAACCTTCTGGCTTCGGACCAAAACAGGGAAGGAAAAAAAATAAGGGAGCATCTGATTCTCATCTTGTTGTCCTAAGCTCTGAGCTTACATTACATGTCTCAAGATGTTTACTAGAGGTGCCAGGCACTCAAATCCATGGTTGGATCTTGTACATAGGAAGTATCGGATGTGCTGAACATCTTGCAGTTCCCTCTGCAGCCAGTGAATGCTCAAAGATACTCAGCACTTGGCATTTTTTATTACTGTTACTGTTGTTATTATTTTACTGCTAAGACGCCTTTTTCTGCTGTCTGAATGAACTCAGAAATCCAACTTTATAGACATGGATTTGTAAAACCTCAGTCCTCCCAAAAGCACCACCATTCTACTGTTTGAGAAGTTGCAAATAAAATACCACCATATTCAAGGTCCTGCAACTTAAAACCACACCTCATTTTCACATAAAACTATAGGGCAGAGCGCCAGACATGCTGAAAGCAATGCCACGCATTCTTATTCAACCTCATTCTCTTAACATCTAAATAAACAGAATTGAGTCCTTTTGTCCAAGTACCATACTATTTTGTCCTCTCCTCATGGCTGCAACTATTTCAGAGGTGTTTCCATTGATTTGCCTTCTTGGTGGGAACAGACCAAACAGGATTTGGCACTTTGCTATCATCTTCTGG
Organism: Psittacula echo; assembly: GCF_963264785.1. Taxonomy (NCBI): domain Eukaryota; kingdom Metazoa; phylum Chordata; class Aves; order Psittaciformes; family Psittacidae; genus Psittacula; species Psittacula echo. Next base: position 7,690,062 of record NC_137745.1, read on the forward strand.
GATCTGGTGGGATGGTTGTTCAGAGAATGTCAGATCCAGACTCCTCCTATCCTTTAGCATCAGTGAAACTAGAAATGGCAATTAAAATCCCTCTCTCCACTGTTCCATCCCAAGCATGTGTTAGATGGTAAGTGGCAAGCGCTGCTTCCACCAGTGCAAGTGACTTGAGTACAGCAGTGACTTAAAACCAGCAGGTTAGTCATTTCAGAGTTGCTCTTGTGCAGATGAGCAATCGTGTCCAGATTACGAGACTTGAAGTAACATAAAAACATAGGCAGATGTGTGCTAAAAACAGCTGCAGCAACTCATGAACTCAACTGTTGACTAACAGTTTGGACCAAACCCATTTTACCTGCACTGAAACAGCCTGTCAGCACTTTCACCCCCACACACACACTGTCATTGGAAACAGCACTAGCAAACAGCAGATGGGCTTCATAACCTCTTAAACCACTCTGTCTGTTCTGGAAACAAATCTCTGCCAAGCAAAGGCTAAATGAGCATCTACAGTCACATCTAAGTTACCCACAAAACTGAAGACAAGGCATGGTGTGCACTGTGTTCTCAGGTATGAACTCACATCCAGGGTAACTGCCAGGCAGACTCTGCTCCAAATCTCTTAGCAGCACCACCAGCAACTCATCCTGAATTGCTTCCCATGCCTTCCAGCAGCCCTGCAGAGGGGGACCAGGGACCATGCAAGGTGACAGACAGGAAGACAGCGCTCCTCCTTTTATTGTTGGTTTTAGTCCCACGTCTTGCTGGGCACAAGCAACCCATGTGTTTTATTTTTATGGCTTTCATTGTACTGCTGCATGCAGTTCCTGAAGGGACGCAAGATGCCATTGGTTCAGAGCAAGTCCAAGTGAAAAACAATTTAATGCACATTCACTGAAAGTATCAGAAAGTAAACAGGTGAAAGCAATTTCATTTACCAGCAGCGGTTTATGGATGCCCAGAGACCTTGAGGTTTATTACATACTGCCTTGGGCAGGTGGAATGACAGAGACAGAAGAATTTCTGCCTGTAAAATGCCTTAAATTCCAAAACCCAAATGAGTCTTTATGAGACCTGCTACTTGTACTCACTCCAAAGCTGCAGGAAGGGGGGCAGCCAGGGGCCCAAGAGATTGCTGAGGATGCTCAGCAACCTCCAGGACAGCAATGCAAGTGCAGGGCTTGGTCCCACCAGGGCGAGATAGAGGAAAGCTGCTCCCTGCCAGCACCACCACCGGACACCAACGTTCCAGTGCACCAAGCCCCGCATGGTTCAGTGGGATTGGAGGGTACAACTTGGGAAGAACATTAAGAAAGGCTTTTCCAAAGCTTAGTATTGATAGAAGAGTCCTGCCTTACAAATACCAACTATGATAAAACACCTCTGTGGAGAGAACAGAAGAAACAATTCACGCCCAAAGGGGTGCAGCCTAAAAGACATGCACCCTGAAAGCAGCAATGACAGCTGGAAGCAAACACAACTGAAGCCGGCAAGTAGAACAAATTGAAGGCTTTCATTGTGGCAAATGAAGCTTTCAGACAGACCAGCAGTAACACCGTGTACAGGACTTTGTTGCATTACAGTTATGACTCCTCCCAGCAGCATGCACAAAACATACCCCGGCTGTATCCATTTCCTACAGCCTTTTTTAAACATTATAGGATTTTTTTTCCTCTGTAACGCTTCTTGCTCTCAAGGCTGCAGTAAATAAGTCAGTTACAACCCCCTGCCACTTTGCCTCCTATCATGCTGCCTCAAGCCACTGCTTTTATGTCTGTTAAGCTGCCAGCGTAACCACTTCCAGCTTCAACAAACACTTTAAAATAACCTGTAGCTAAACTCTAGGCAGAATGAAGCGTTTTATATTCACAGGAGAGGAAAGGAAAAGCTATTTTCTACAGTTAACACCACCCTCCTTTCACCTACATTCTCTCTCCAGTATCAGCAAAGGGAATCCTGGTTGCAAATCTCTTGACCAACAACTCAGAACTGGGCCTGGAAAGCCCAGGAGATGGTGGACACTATAGTCATATCTTTGACTGCTGCATGAACAGGCACCCTGGCCTTGGACACATCAACTGCTGAGGATGTGAATGCTGGTCCATGACAAGCTCTAGTGTCACCATACTGGTCGTGGGCAGTGTTGTGGTTGCACCTCACAGAGGCAGGAGACAGAAGGGGACCAGGATGCTCAGCTCCAGGAAGGTACATGCCAAAGAACATCCATTGAAGGAAGAGACCTTCCTGGCATTGAATCACTCCTCTCACTTCAGGTCCTGCCCTTAGTCCCTGCCCAAAGCACCTCACACAGCAGTGTGTCACTTAAGCACTGAACTGCCTTGCTTCAAGGCACTGAATCCATTTAATCTACGAAGAAAGGCCATAGTTTGTCAGACCGCAGGTCCATGTACTCCCTAGTCCCCTCTGGGGAAGAGCAGCAGCGACTGCTTTGGGAGGAATCCCAGAAGAGGACAAGTACGTGGCAGTACTTCCCCAGAGAGCATCCCACCAGGCAGAGGCGATGGCTCAAGCCACAAGTGTTGTCTTAGCACAGGCCTGGCTGGGTTTCTCCTGATCATTCTCTCCCTCCGCTTCACACAGGGAATGCCAAATTCAGCCCACCACTATGATAAAGCACCAGGGAGGGTGGGGGATGAGGAGGAGAAGAGATACCTGAGCCAACTTCAAAGGTTTGTTATCCTTTGAACACTTCACTTATACATAATTGAAAGGGCTATATGTTTGGACTACAAGAAAGATATTTTCCCCCCCCTCACTACCAGACCCATCCGACGATAGCCTTGGGGGAGGTTAGCAAACTTGGGAGAATTGACCGAGAAGCAAAGTAAACTACTACTGACAGCAAGTGGACCAAAGCCCAGATCCCTGAGAAGTTCTGACAATGGGAGGACCCAGAAAAAATAAGCCAGCCTCGACCCAGCATCAGGGGAGGCCGAGAGGAACACGTGCATGTGTATTTTATTTCACACTAACCTCCATTTGACCAGTTATGCAAATAAATCTCTGTTTGTCCTAAGAACACTTCTAGAGATTGGGGGAGAACTTGAAAGACTTAGCGATATAGTGATCTGCTTGTCACTGCATTGAGACTGAACTCAAGGGTTACAAGAAATACAGTATTAAGCAGCAGGAACAGCACATACAGCCCATAAAACAAGGGAAAATGCATTAAAATTTAATCCAAGCTTAAAAGAGAAAAGAAGAAAAAAGTGCATAGGGATTTGATATGTGATCTTGATCACTTCAGTTCCTTGTGGGCAGAGAAGCAGTATCTAGTCCCCAGAGACTACGTCCCAGGGCAGCAAGACACAGGAGCAATGCGCCACAGCTCTACCTGTTACAGCTCTAGCATCAACCCAACAGGGATCAGACATACTTATGACTGCAGGGAGCATGGCACAGCCTTGCAGCCTTCATGGCTAGGGAGAGCAGTGCGCACACACCGTGCCAATGCAGGGTATTTGCCTGATGAAAAGAAGAAAGAAGATGTGCATATGACACCCTCCTGCTCTTGATTCTCCTAAGGCTCCACTACTGAGGCTATTCAGAAACTGCTGTCTCAACGATTCACTTAAGCCCGGTTTCAGCTTTCCTTTATTTAAATCAGTATAGCTCAGACAGTCACTTATCACTAAACCTTGCAGCACCAGGTCAGCTTAACTATGCCAATATTCAAGCAATCCTGATGTGAACTCTATTATTTTCTAATTGTTTTAGTTAAACAGCTATTTTCTTCCATTATAGGCAATGTTTCAGAGCAACAGCATGCGGAGTCTCTTGATTAATATGGTAACTGCAACAAGGGCTTGTGAAGGAGTGTAATTCTGCCAAGGGCGGGAATGTATGGCAAACCCCTAAACCCGTACACACACAACTTCAACAACCCAGCTTCTGCATCTGGCAATAGCATCCTTCCTGCATCCTATGCAACACTGAGACAGAACAACATTTTGTACGACTGACCACAAGCAGCTGAGAGGATCTAGCCGAAGTCACACTGCTCCTTGGGGTGGGTCAGGAGAAACACAGCACACGTCAAGTGAAAAATAAAGAATACTTGCAAACTACTTAAGATGTTTTCCCCATTGGAGGCTTACCCACCCCTACCACCTCTCCTGCATGTCCCACCCATGGCAGAAGACGCTGGCCATTTTGATGGCCAAGGTTTGACCTGACCTTCCCATTGGGAAGGTTCAGCTCAGGCCTCTGCAGCACAAGATGCTGCAAACCAGCAATGCAGATGAGAGGGATTCACTGCTTCAGTGCACTGATCCATACAGACAGCAAGAGGCAGGGGAAGGCAGAAGGGGAGGAATGCACTAAAAATTCTTTTGACAGGGTGAAAAATGAAAGCAAAGTGAAACACTGCTCAAGCTGTCAAAACAAAATCACAGCAAGCCGACTGAAAAAGAAAAACCATACAGCTCAACTTGCATCTTCTAGTAGGCAATAACTGGTACATTTGTTTTCTTGAAGATAAGTGGGTGAGTTAAGTTTGCCAGACAACACTGAGCAGATCTGAAAGGTAATCGCATCAGAAATGCAAGTGATCAAATCTAAAAACAACCAGGACATTAAGGACTTGCTTGCTTCCACCTTGCAGTCAAAAGACTCAAAGAAGTTTTTAGAGTTGCACTATTAAACCAATGGAAGAACGCCAAGTGCTTGATCAAGACAAGCTTTGCCCTTTCCCTCTCAGCTCATCATTCAAAGAGGAGGAATGATAATGCTCTTAGTAGCAAACGAGTCAGAAACTGGCACGGCAAAAGGTCCCGTGCAGTGCATTTTTGGTCATGGTGGTAAAGGTCAACGTAATACTGAGAGTACAGAAAACCCATTAACCTGGTGAGAGAGTCATAACAACGGTACCCAGAGGGTATTTTGAATGGTGAGACAGCTTGTAATTAGCTTAGGTGGGCCAACCTAATTACTCATGGCCTGAGGAAGCATCTCCCAAAGCAAGAGGGGAACAAGATATGTATTTATAGTTCTTTCCTGATAGCCCATTATAAGCTTTCAGAGATGAATGACCACAGCATGACTGTTTTCTTGTAACCAAGATGCAAGCAGTAATGGCTGAGTGCGACAGAAGAACAAAGGCAGGGGCTGCATGGGGCTTAAGGCAGGGGGACGGAAAAAGAAAATAATCACAAAAAACCCAAAACACAGGCTTGTGTTACACTACAATGTGACATTGCCATTTACTTGCTTCATTTTTAAATGGACAATTATATGCATTATATGTGCTTCCATAAAATCCATTTTAACAAGGTTTCAAGCATTAAAAATAGAAAATACAGTGGAAACAGTTAATATAGATGTTACACCCCATATACATTCAGAACTACCTTCACACATTAAAACCTTAAAAACATTCTTCCAAATACATTCGCATTATAAAAGGAATCACAAATTCCCACTATGTTTCCATTCCAGCAGACCAGTGCCTACTCAGACCTTTATTATTAGCCGTAACAGGGTTGCAGGCGCACACAGAAATCAAAGTGGGACCTGGCACAAGATAGGTGGGAATAAAAAGGGGTTTTTTACACGTTTCCTTTTTCTGTTTCTTATTTATTATTTTCAGGGCATCTTCTAACATGTCTCAGTCCCTGCAGCAAACACAGTTTTTCCAATTGCATCTCCATTGTTTTAACCTCTTTATCACTACTGGCTGCCTATATTTGCAAGAGCTGAAACTCAACCACTTCTGTTTTACTGATTCTCCACCTTCTCCCTCAAGGTTCCCCCTTTAATTAGAAATTAACTCTTCTGTGTTAAAGACCATTCCCTTTATAGCCAAGTGCTTGGTGTCAGGTAGCCTCATTCAACAACACTCTCGCATAAAGCCAAAAAGAGCAGCCTTCCTTGTTGTCCCACACTGCCATTCTGGTGCTATGCTATATGTACTTCCTAATTTATTAGGAACCCAGCACATTCTTCCACACAAACCTAATCCTGCAAAACAGTTCTCAAAGCTGAGACAGACTGGAAAATAAAACTTCTCGATAAATACACAGTATTACAGTATACACCCTTTCGTAAAGCACAACTGGAAATGACATGCACTTTAACAGGGTAAAATCTGGGAACTGCCACCCCAGCAGTAAATGCCGTGACAAGCCCCGCTTCCTTCCTTATCTGTGGCCAATAGAAGACGAAACACTCTAGGAATTAGTCACCTCCAGTTGCCACCGTCAGCAAGAACTTTAACACAGAGCATATTTTCCAATGATACTGACCCCTGCAAGAGCATTTACAGAAACAGGTCTTTTTAATTAAAAAACAGAACAACTCATGCTCTGGGGGCTCACCGGCCAGTGCTGGAGAATGGCTATTGCTCAAACCCCCCTCCTCCTCAGCCCATTGAATTGCCCCTCCTTTGCTCCCCCAGCACTGCCCTCCTGCTTTAACAAAGCTGGCTGTTACATAGGATTGAAGAGCAAACATATCATCATAGGAAAATGTATTTAGGAAGAGCAGACTACCAAAACAAATGGGAACAGTGAGAAAGATAAAAGCAGGTTTGCGCTGACAAACAGCGGGCAGTGATGGCCGTGTCCAGATGCCAAGCCAGGGATGGCACCCTCACCTGATGAAGAGCTGTCTGGTTGCCATTGGATGGTTGAAACCATCCACCACAAACTGCGTTTCAGATGGAGAAACCTCCCCTGCACATGGCCAGCCAGAGGCACACCCAGCTCCTGCACCACTTCAAAGCAGTGGAGGCAGACTCAGCTGTCATCAGCTGAACCCTCAAAGACCATCTCCAGCATCCAAAGTGGCATTTTTCAGTCCCTTTTATGGCCTGAGCAAGTGACCATCTCCACTCCTAAGAGGCTGGCCTCTCAGCTGCCAGGAGGCAGGGCTCAACAGAGAGCTGCTCATCTGACACCCATCCAACCTGCCATATATGATAGCTCCACTCCTCCCTTCCCGGAAGCGTTATTGCCCCCATCACCTACAACCACCCAGCACACGATGGGCTTCATTGTGGGACTGCACTGCCACAGATACTGAATTAGCAGCCTCATTAGGAGTTTCTGAGATGCCAGAAAGTGAATGGTCCCAAATGCTCAGCAAGAGTTCAGGCCACCCAAACCGAGCGGCCTGGATGAAGCATAGGAACAAGGTATACTAGCAAGAGCTGAACATGGAGCATCTCAACTTCAAGGCTGCAGCTTTATTATTTCACACAGAATTAAAGCACTTAATAACATGCGTACATTGACAGATAGCAAATTGCAACAAGAGTAATAGGAGAGCAAAGAAAAAACGATGGCAAACTAACCAGATAAAGCCAATCCTAAAGGCATGAAATTCCTGTTACTCCTGGATTAGCCTGTACTCCATTTATCAACTACCCTGGTGTTTTGGGTTTGCTTCTCATAATTCTAGGGAGGTGCTTTGAGAAACATGGCATTTCTTCCCTCTCTAGAAAAAAAAAGGGGGAAAACCTCACCTGCACTGCATATTTTTAAGATTAATGACCCAAGGTCAACCTTTTGAAACTTTGCAGTGGTGAAATATTTTCCCAAACCACATTTCACTGAAGGAGGAATTTCATCTTGACTTGGGATACTTGTTTTTAATCTAGCTAGGTTCTGAAGCTTTTTTTGGCCCTTTAACCAATATCAAGCAATTAGGACTCCAAAGCTTGATTAAATCAACACCCTTCAAAGTCAGTCCTGGTTAGCAAAATGACAAAGGTCAAGCACTACAGAAAAAACAATGATCTCACGATGGACAGAAAAGGGGTATAAATATTGTCCTATTCTTGCCCTGCCAAAAAAGAAAAGAGAAAGCCAAAGCCAGTAGTGCCTCACAATAGCACATAGTAGCTGAGCAAAGTTATGGAGGAGATTGTCTGCTCAGCCAAGACACTTCTTCACTTGGGCAGAAATCAGTACAGGACCCTCACAGCCCTCTTTGTCACAGGAGGCAATTAAAGCTGGATGGAGTAACCTCTCCTGGCGCAGATGAGGTATTTACACACAACCAGAGATGGTTTTGTGTTAAATGAATCTGAGGATTAAAGGAGCACTCAGCCTGAGGGCAGTGCCTGCTCCTCCAGCCCCAGCAGCCACGGGGTGTGCTCCCATGCTCAGTATTAACATCACCCAGTGACTCAGATAGAGGAGATTACGGTCCATCTGCATCAGGCTGCTTTGCTGTGAGGAAGGCAGGGTCTAGAAAAGGTGGGCACACAGAGAGAGGAAGGAGAAATAAAACCAGTGTCTTTCAATGGGCAAAAATCTCCTGGGAGATGCAGAGAACCCCATTGTTGCTGATGCCAGCAAGTAGGTCAGAACCACCGAGACTCAAAATCCAGAACTCCACCTCAAACCTGTGCCTTGTGTTTCCATTCTGCGAAAGAAACCTGGCAGAAGAGATTCCTCCAGAAACTGCTGATCTCTGCAGGCTCCAAGAACACGTGAAGAAACTTTTACACGCTGAGTTTGAAAGCCTAACAGCAACCAAAGAGGGCTGTTTGTTTTTAAAACCTGCTCCCAGGCCGAAACCCTCAGTTCCAGACTGAGACCAGTGTACACAAAGGTGTTTACAAGCCTCCCCAGTGAGAGTTTTATAAACGGAAGAGCCGACGCAAGCTGAACTGCAGCCTTGAGAGTTACGAGCGCGATACCCCACTCTTCCTGTCTGCAGAGGTGACCCATCTCTTACATGTCATTTCAGCCTTGCGCACAAGCGTTAATTTGGGACCGATGACTCATGATTCCTGTTTTCCAGAACATCCAAACCAATATTGCAAGGAAATCTGTTGTGGTTTTTCTCCCCCCATCCCTGAGTGGCTGGGTAAGGACAGGAAAGGCAGGAAGAAGTAAAAAATCGAGTAAAACATGGATAAACAGCTCTGTTAACCTTTCCTGAGCCCTTCCCAAGTGACGTGCAGCAGAAGGTCCCCCCTACACAGGTCACAGACCATGCAGAGGCTTGGCATCAAAAGGCCGAGTGCCCATTGAAAATGCTAATGATGCCTGCTTGATCTGGAGCACAAATGGAGGACAAACAGACCCAAACACTCAAACATCCCAGATACACTACCACATATTCAGCCCCTTCTAGGAGTTGCACCATGCTGCCATGGGCTCAGGAGAGGAATAGTTTCAGGTTTTATTCATTCCAAAAACCAAGTACATAGAACTGCCTGGCTCCACAACCCTGAGACTTGACATATGGGGAGGGGGTAGAATAGAAAAGCAAAGAAGGCAGCTGATCATGTAAAAAGGCTGGGGGCATGCCAGCGTGGCTGTCTCCAGCAGAACAACAGCTCTCTCACCGAGCCCCAGCTTCCAGCACAGTCCCATGGAGCACGTTATTGCAGCAGAAGCAAGGACCTGCTACAGATATGAAAAGCTCTCAGTGGTTCCCAAAGCTGCCATTTGCAGGAGGCTGGTCTTTGCCTTTAGTGCTGTTTGCACTTGGTTGCCACGGATGGAAGCTTTTTAAATGTTCTTCCTATTTAAACAGCACTGAAAGAACAGGGCTCCACAGGTGGAAACCCATTCAATGGTCCATGCAGGTGCCTAGTGATGCAGCAGTGCCCACTGGGTCCATTGCCACCAGGACCAAGATTCTCTTGAATAACAATATAAAAATGCAGATCATGCAAGATTTCTAGTGGAGAAGGCTGAAGGCTCTCAAATAAGGTGGGACCACATCACACACAGCTTGTACAGACACCAAGGGCCACCTTCCCCATGCCCCAGGGATTTCTCAGCTCTGCTTCCTGCTCAGGCAGGTGTAACCTTGGCAAATTAATCCCAGGGGATGTCTTTGCCATCTACCAGTAAACAAAGGGATTAAGTGATAAAATTATCTACTACCAATTCACATATGAAACTACAGCCAGCCTACACTGCTAGTAGAGAGGAAAGCATGCCAATGTTCAAGGTGCCTTCAAGACATCTCATCAGCTGCTTTTCCTTTCTGAAGACATTGCAGAGCCTGTAATTCCTACCCAAAGTGACATTACTTCATTTCCTCTGCGAAACAACAGCTCTCCCAGCCCCTCCTTCCCCCGTCTTGCTCTCTCATGAGCAATGTGCTTGGATCTCCAGGAAGGGGGTAAGGTCAGAAGCAAACGCCTGGATTGCTCCCAGATTAGCAGCCCAGAGGGAGTAATTCCAACAGAAAGCATTTACAGTATTCTTGGTATTAAATGATTTTGGCCAAGATGAAATTTGTTAAAGTTTGCACTTTTGTTTTTTCCAAAGCTCTGAAGTCATTTCTTTCCCCAAAGCTGCCTCCACAGGCTGAATTCGTGGGAAAAGGGAGATTTCACACACGGAAACCAGCACAGCTAAATAACAAACTGAGGCAATTGCTGAGACGCTGAAGCCTGATCAATTATTCTCCACAGAAGCAAAGTACCCACATTAGAAAGGCAAATTGTTGTACCTAAAATGATGGTTGTGTCATCCTAATTTCCAGAGATAAATCCTGCTTCAGTCAAAACCTTTTCTACATACAAAGAGGAAAAACTAAACATCCAATCAAGCAAACATGTAAGAAAATAAACTTCATTACAATTTGGGCAGACAAGAGCTTTATGAGAAGAAGCTGGTTTATCCCCAAGACTTGTGAATTATTTTAGTAGGATTCAAGAGCTCCTAGATGAGGCTGACAAGACCTCATTAAATCACGGAACATTTAACGGTCTCATTCATTACATTTTGCCCTTCCCCCTCTTTCCAACACAAATCAATCTTATTCTTGTTTTTCTTTTTATTTCCCAACTTCACTGGTTCTGCACACAATGAATTTCCATCACAATATTGGATGGGAGCACCTCATCTATTAAAATGCCATCAGTATCAGCTCTGCAGGTGATGAATTCGGAGAGGAAGTAACATTGCTTCTCTTCCTCCCCCCTCTACAGCTTCACGTTTTCTCACAAGGAAAATGGCACTGTGCTCTCAGACTGGAACTGATAATAAACACTATCAAGCAAAGAAAGGCCTAAAGGCTGAATGAGCCAGTTTTAACTCCTGCAGAAAAATACGTTTTCTAAGACTAATTCTAAAGAAAGCAGTGCCTGGGGAAATACTGGGTGAAGTGGGGGAGAGGCAGAAATCACAAGGTTTTGGAGGGTGTTTTGGTGCCAGATAGAATGCAAACCGCTTTCATCCACCAAGTTTTTTAATCTAATGGATAAAGAAACCCTCCAAAGAACAGTCAAACCTCAAGAAAGCCTGGCTTTACAATGCCTCTAAACAAGCTGGAGCAAGCTTGCAGTGCATGTACATACTTCCCATTCAGAAGTGATATATTTGCCCTTAGAGCAAAGGTCCTGCCCTGCACTCTCAGGCACCGGACCTGAGTCACTGGCTCAGCATAAAGGCAGCAAATCCTGTCAGTTCAGGCAAAAGGTTAAATTCAAGCTTGCAGATTGGCACATGCCTTATTTGAGATTTCAAAATGAAATAAGAGCCGTCAGGTCTTGGACAACTGCAGAGAGGAAAGCGTGGAAGGATTCAGGACATCCACAATATTGGACTGCCTAACAGTCCTTGGCTGAAAACACTGAGAGATATTCCCACTGCTGTGACTCCACGCAGAAGCACGGCGGTATGATGAGTGATGGCCATATAATACACACAAAGATATTTTAAACAGTTTGGATTATTATTCTTTAAACAGTTCAGTAACTGGGATGAACACCACCACCCCAGCACTACAACACTCCTGCCATCCCTGTGTCCTGCTATTTATATGGAAACCATGGATCTGGAACAAATGACCAAACAGTGAGTCTTGGGATTCAAACAGCATCCAGGAAGCAGCTGCAAATAGCTCTGCAAAAGTGGATAAGGAAGGAGGAATCCCTGCTCTTATAAACCCTCAATGCTCTGGATGCTCCATGCTAAACATCACTGCTGGCAGGCCAGACCATCCTGGGGCTGGATGAGACAAGGCACAGGACACTGGGTGGAGTAGCCACAGGAATGCCTCCTAATGTGCTCCAGAGAAACCTTCTTCTCAAATCCAGACTTAATATTGATTTATATTCTAAAGCATGAAGCCGTATCCCATCCAATATTCATAATTTCAAAGGGCTGGGTTTTGTTTTAGGTGGCTTTTTGCCTTAATCTCAGCTGCTCCAACAGTTTGTGTATATTTAATTACTGGCATCGTCTCAGACGTTGTTGAATTATGGCCCTCAGTAATACCCTGTGGCAAGGAGCTCTGCCAATTAACAAGGGGGAAACCATTCCCCGTTTCCTTTGGAGTGCAGTGTTAAGGCTGCATAGTTAAATTCCCAGAGGCTAGGAAATGCAAACATTAAATATTCTAATAACATCACTAAAGAAGTCGTGTTTTACATATATGTCATTCCAATGAAATATTTTTCCTTGCTTTAATGCAACTTGTGCTGTTGTTAAAGGTTTATGCATGAAAAAGAGAAAGGCAGGATTGCACACAGGAATCCCATACAGGATATAACATAACCAGGCAACCACTGCTGCAGACACTCAAATTTCACATTTTTTAATTCTGTTGATTCTAACTAGACAAGCTTAATGGCACAGCAATTATATAAATTACCTGGAATACATAACACTGCATTTATACATAACAAATGAAGTGTTGCAGAGGAAACGCCAATGAAATATCATAACAACCTTTTATTCAAGTTTCAGTCTTTGAAGAAAAAAGACAAAATCAAAGGCCATACAACTGCAGCAGAGCGATGAGCAAAACCAGCTTCTCCGAGAAGCTTCTTCCCACAGACCTGTGCTTCAATCTGGGCAATTAAGGCATTTCCAGAAGGATGGCGCCTGCAAACCCATAAGTCCATCTCTCCCATCACTGTCACACAACAAACTCAACTTCTTCACTCCAAAGTCCAGGGCCAGCTGGGCAGGACCATAACCACATAACATGAGGAAAAAACGAAGAGGAAAAGGAAATTTCCTATGTAAGAGCTGTCACAGAGAATGAAACAAACTCCCTTCCCCACCTCCATCCCCTCTTTCTCTATTTTTTAATTCAAAAGGAGCTCTCCCAACACAAGCCAAGCACAGATGCAGTGCGGCTGAGACTGTCTGGCAGCAGCAACCAGTTAGTCCAAAGCTGTGACAGCTGATACAAACATTTTAAGCTAATAAGATTTCACAAGCACGACACAGATGCAGGGGCAGTATTCAATACAAGCAGATGCTGGTGTGATGGTCTTGCATTCCTGTGTCCTTTTAAGAGAGGGGCAAGGTAAAGTTCAATGAATGTGGAAGGGAATTCCAGCATCTTGGAAAAAGGTGTGAGAGCAAGGCTACCACCTCCATAGCGTTTCTGCCCTGGACCACTAGATACACAGAGACATCCCGTCCTCCTCTGCACCCCCATGCTGCACCTCACACCTCAATTTTATATACTTTTGCATTAGTCCTATAGAAAAAACCCCTCTGCTCCAGTTTTCCAATGGGCACCTTGCAGGCTGCTTCAGAGGCACCCCAGAGCAGAGCCCCTGCCTCAGCAGACAGTGGGCTCGGTCCCTTTGACAACATGTTTCCTGGCAGCACCAAGCATCCTCTGTAAAAGCGAGGTTTGGAGTGACCGGCATTACTGGGGCCCCCTTGCACAAAAGCTGCTTGTATTTTACATTTATTTGACAGTAAAATACTCAGTATTGTTGAGTTTCTGCCAGACCACTGCAAGAGAGCACTTTGCTGGAGCAAAAGCTACCCCGAACATGCAACTGGGATGAAGTCCCCATATCACTTAACACCACAGCTCTCCTTCAACCCGTTCCTCCCAGTGAGACTTCTAAAGCAACAGATGCTTCCAACTCATTTTCTTGAAGAAAGAAGAAATAAAACCCCTAAAAGGCCAGCAAACCACTTAAGGGAGAGTACAGGCTTGAAATAAATACATGTACTCAAGAAAAATCAAACCATAGTCTTTGACTGCAGCCAGAAGAACAAAGTATCTGAGCTCAGCCTTCAAAGACAAGGAAATTCAGAAATAACACTGACTCTCATATTACTCATCCCCACTGTGCTGGGTTGTTACAATCCATGCAGGCCACCCAAAGTTAAAAAGACCTCCAGAAAAATATTCAGCTCAAAGGGATATGTTAAAAGCAGGCCCAAGGCAGGCTATGTGGTTGAAACGAAATGCACAGCATCCATCTAGTGCTGTATATGCTGTTCCTGAATTGCAACAGTCACACTCATCTGGTTATAATTTACAAATTAGCACTAGGTAAAAGAAGAATTTCCTCACACCTTGAGATGTGAAATACCAGCTATTTTTCCCCAGAGTTAACTTCATCCTCCCTTACCTTTCAAGAGTCAATACAGTTTTTCACGATGATAGCATATCATTGGCAAATATTTAAGCTCTCAGCTCTGCTCCCTTCCCCTTAGGTGGCAGCCTGATGTGCATTGAAACCAATCTTGTCACTGGGAGGAAGCACTAATCCTGGCTTTATCTGAACCATTCCTACTGCTGTTTGTGATACATCAAATATTAGGACAATGGGTAATAGTTTCAGACTTAAACAGGGGAAGTTCAGGTTAGACATAAGAAAGAAGTTCTTTACTGTGAGGGTGGTGAGGCACTGGAACAGTTGCCCAGAGAAGTGGTAAATGCTCCATCCCTGGCAGTGTTCAAGGCCAGGTTGCACAGAACCTTGGGCAACATCGTCTAGTGTGAGGCATCTCTGCCCATGGCCAGGGATTGGAACCGGATGATGTTCAGGTCCTTTTCAACTCAAACCATTCTACAATTCTATGAACCACACACAAAACACAGGTAAGGAGCTGGCAGGGAAAACCATTCAGTAAAAGGGGTTATTTTACATCAGATCCAACCAGAGCAGCAAACACTGATGATGGGAGAGCAAAAGGGACAACATATGAAAAGACCACGCTGCTGAAGGAAAGCACATAAACCCGTCTTTATCAAATAACAGCATTGTGGCCCTATTTTGACAGATGCCTCACCCTCTTTGCATGAAAAGCACCAGCTAGGTCAGCTGAGATGTCACAAACTCACTATCTGATGGTGATGCCCTCCTGGAGGCTGCGCTGAGGATGTGGGTACCAAGGGACCAGCGGTCCCCAAGGAGGGACACGCACCCTCACAGTGATCAATGCCACTGCCTGTGGGATGCAGAGGAGACAAAAGTACAGCCACTCTGGGTCCCCACCACTGCTGGGAGCAGTGCTGCAACGAGGTAACATGGGATGACTCAGGACTGCTGTGAGAGGGCCATTAATTACACCTTTCACATACGCACGGTCATGCTCATACAGGCCTTTTCCAGGGTTTCCCTTGGGTATGGCTGAGATAAATACTCGTGTGGACAGAGCAGGAAGGTGCTTTCAGCCACATAATCTGGGAAATGCAAAAACCAACCTAAGGTCTTTGATTGAAGCCTTTCTCCACCACAACCTAGGTCAGGAACCGTTTTCTCTGGTTATGTCTGCAGAGATCCATTGCTCAAATGCTTCCTTACACTTGATACAGTGCTGGTTAAAGCTAGGTTGGGCACAAAACCAGACCAAAACAGCCTCCCACAGGTCTGGAGATGATATAAATCAGCTCGCTGAGTCAGCAGTAAGGCAAAACACCCCCCAGACTCAACCTGCCCCTATCCCCGCCCCACAGACTGGCCTAACCCATTGATGCACATAAACTCCCATCCCAGGCACCAGGACACCCTCCCTCCAGCTTCCAGTGGACCTGCTGGCACAGGAAGGGACATCTTCAGCCACCACAGACCTAGCGCGCTTGGGTCCAGTCCCCAGAAGATGTCTTTTCACACTGTAAAGTCCTGTCTGCACCAGGAGACACTACAGCTTCATTTATCTTCCACCACACAAGATCCTCATCTACATGGTGATAGTTCCTTGTTTAAGCACTTTTGTAGCTCAATTCCCAGTGGCTTCTGCACATCGCTCAGGTTGTATGCTGACAGCTGCAAGCAAAAACTACAAAGTGCTGCTGGAACTTGCACCGATTTGTAGCAAAATGGCTGGGAACCAACATTTTCAGAGGTGCTTCTGCCTCACCCTTTTGCTAAAAACAAAGTGGTTTCCCTGTTGGGAAAGATAATGAATACTGGAAATCAGAGCAGTTTTGAGCAGAAGCTCTTAAAGCAGAAAAACTAGAAATTACCATAGGAAATCAACTTTTCCCCCCCCATCAGATTTGATTTGTTGGATAAACAATCTTTTCTCCAACAAAATCAACACTGATTTCTCCTGCCTTATTTTCTCACCCATCACAAGAATGACCACGCTCTGATGGGCTGCTTTGTGCCCAGCGCTGAGCTGAGTATCACTCCAGGGAGCTACTGGTGACCCCTCAGCAGCTCTTGGCATGAGATGCCTCTCAGCTCAACACAGTTGGAGACATGACATATAGATACATGTGTACATACGCACACTTTACTATGCCAATAGTCCCTCCTGCAAACAACAGTGCCCTGCAGCAGATGTGACGCTGCTTTGCAGTGATACCAAACCATGACTTTCCCCTGGGAAGGAGGCAAAACCACATCTGCAAGCACTAAAAAAAACTAGAATAAAATATTTCACACAGAAATTCTACTGATCTTGGCAGCTACTACAAATGACTTTTCAGAGAACTGGTGTTTAAAAGACCAGCCAACAACTTCAGAGCAAACCCTGTAAGTCAATTAAATACTACTCCGTGGCACAGGCCAGACAGTGCCATGGATCATCCAGTGCTCAAAGAGTGGAACTGTTGATTTTAGTCAAAGGCAGCAATCTGGTAGTAAATACAACATTGTGTGTCCTGGTCAACAGCTGACTGGTGCCATTAGAAAGTATGTGCTCCCCCAATTACAGAATTAATTATAAAGTCATGTCAGGTCACTCAGTTGGAAAACAATTATTTCACTTCACAACATTAAACAAGAGGCAGTGCCCCACCTTCACCAGTATGCAAATTGCAATGGGTTGCTCACTTCAACGCTGGCAGGCACCCAAAACGTAACTCAAAATATTTCTTAGGGGTGAGATGAATGAGTATCACCCTGTAAGAGTCCCGTTTGGCAACAAGGAAAATGCAGCAGGTGAAGGTGGATGGCAAAGCAAAAACACAGCCCTAGTGAACAAGTTCCATAGCAAACTTCCTCATCTACCTGCAGTCAAATCTAACGAACACGATGCTCTGGGAGGAACTGATAATTGCAGCACCTGCCCCAAGACAGGACCACATATGACAATGGATATCTGTCAAAAGCCCTTTGGAGGATACTGCACATGGAAGCTCTGTCGGAAGACAGTCACGTATTTGGGAATAGGCTGGTTGACCGCGACCGCTTTTCTTTTTAAGGAGTTTTGGTAAAGGCACTACAAAAGCTTTGGCAAAGTGTTGGTGGTGGTAGGCGGTTATGACTTCAGAAAACCTGCACTACATATTTCTGGGGTAAAATTCCCAAACTTCTCCCTGCAGGAAGGATCTTGCACCTTCCCTGATCACCCATGTCTGGGATACCAGACTGCCCTCAGCTCAACAAGCCTTTTGTATAAGGTTCGGCTGTAATGCACACACACACACAAGTAAAATTATCCTAGGAAGACTACAGAGATTTCAGTGGGTAAAGTTATACATATCCTATCTCCCCAATAGTAATTAGCCTTCTCCAAACCAAAGCATGCTCTCATTTGCCATTAGGTAATCTCTCTTCTCCCCCAGATTTACCAGGACTGCAGTTCAGAAGGTGCCCAACTCAAATCTGCTTACGTAGCTTGTCCCAGGTGATGCAGCCCTCCAGCCTATTTAAATGATCTCTGCAGCATTAAACACTGTCTGCAACAAACCTAACTTCTGTAGAACATAGCCTCATCTTCCCTCTACAGCATGTACTTACAAAACACATTGCAGGCTGACAAGCACACACATTAGTTTTGAAGAGTGTAATGAAGAAACTGGATAAAATAAGAAATATCAAAACAAACACCAGATATTCACCCCCCACTTGTCCACGAAACACTTGAAGCCCTGAGACACAGTTTATTACATCCAGAGCAGCCGTGCAACACCGAACCTCCTTTTATTGCTTTGGGGACTTGCATCACAGTTACCTTCAGTTTGATAAATACTTTCTCATACAGCACAATAAAACATAGTTGGCATAGAGGAACAGCACAGAGATATCAAATATAATACATACACATGTGCATATAAAAGTGTACTACACACATTTCCATATGCTACATGCTGACATTTCCTTATTAATGCAAATAGCCTTGCCCTGATGCTTCCTGAGGCTATGTGATGATAAGAACACTGAGATGTGGATGCAAAGAGTTTCGCAACCAGACCCCCTTGTCACGCAGGTATATAAATGACACTACTGCAAATCCCAGACATTTCCCATGTTAGCTATCGGGCCTTTGCCTCCAATTTGACCTGGCTCTGGTATGCTGGAGACATTGACAAAGGCTGGCTCCACAGTCTGTTGCTAATGTGCCCATCAGGCCTATTTCAGAGAAGAGCAATCTTGTTGCAGATACAGGGAGATATGTTTGCACCTCAAAGCAGATTTAAATCCTCTGCCTCAACACCCATCAAAATAAATAAATGTTATGAAAATCTCCCTATTTAAAAGCTACATGAGATGATTAAAATAACTTTGCTGGCTTTGCAATGGTTAATAGCCCCTCCCCAACACCATGCACGCTCACACAATTACAGTAGTTAAAACAAATCAGAGATGCTTCTCCAAGCCATAAACAAAGCCCAGAAGTCTGTGGGCCCTGAGCAGCCTTAGAGGCAGCGTTATCATTTTTGCACAGTTGCAGGGAGTTCTATTTATATAAACACCCTCATTGTTTCTGCTGCAAGTGCATGGTTTGGAGTTATCTCCGTTATCTGGCTCTGTCCTTGAGACACAGCTTGCTTGCTCGATCCTCTCCAAGCTGTGATACAGCTTTCCAACTCCAGGCAAGACCAGAGATGGCTGAACTTCACCAGAGGCTCCTGGAAGCACTGATTTACAGCCTTGCCTAGATTTCTCCCCAGTGAATGCTTCTGAGTTGCTTGCACCACAGGGAAAAGGCAGAAATCACAGAAAGACTGCTCCAAAAGGGCTGCTCTGCACTTCGGGTACCCCTGTACCAATGGGACTATGTGAAAGGGTCGGGGGGAAAACCAGAGCCAGCGTGTAGGACTGGCTGGTACAGGAAAGGATGCTGTTAACAGCCTCAACTGGCACACTGATACTTACCAGTCAAACAGTACATTTGGGGTTTATGTCCTAAACTTCCATTCCAACCACCCTTTACCTACATGGGAGCCAGAGCCCTGGGGATGGAGGCTGCTCTCGATCTGGGGTCATGCATGTCCCCACACTCTGGAGCCCAAAGGCACCAGTGACCAGAAGCAGCAGCAGACTAGTTTTCAAGATCATGAACATGGGCCACTGCATCACCAGTCACAAGCTGCCTCGTATCTTCTAAAAGCAATTTCCATTTTTTTCATCATTTTTAATAGACTTACAGTTTTTATTTGTTTTGAAAAAGTAACTTGCTATCTATTTTCCCTTTTGATTTGGCTTTCAGAGCTCTGTTTTTTTCTTTTGGGAATGACATTTTATTTGTCCTTCCTATGAAGTTTTAAATTTAAAGCTCTTTCACATTTTTAATCAACTGCCTACATTCATTTCCTCTGCAATTTAGACAAAGTTTACTTGTATCAGTTTCTCGAGATATATTTCCTCTTGCTGAATAAGGCTCAAACATACTCATTTCCTCATGATGGATTATTTTAATTAGATTCTGCTCCTTTTGAAGTATGTGTCTTCTCCGGATGCTTTCCACCTCTTGGAGTTTCACCTTCTGCATTGCCTTTGCCAGGCCTCCGTGCTGCATTCCTCACCAACGCAGCTCTCTGCAAGAGTGCGCAGGAGGCACTCAGAGTATCTTCCTATCAACAGACATTCAGTTTAGCAAAACATACTGGTTTATCTGGTTTTGCTGCTGAATCTTGAGCTCCGATCTAAACTGGTTTAGATGGTTAATAAAACATTAAAGACCAAATAAATGAAACTATTTAAATCCAGTCATGCAAAGACATTCCTTACTTTTAAGAATGCCTTCTACATGTTTTGTGTTTTCCAAACCTCTGATGAGAGTCTGACTAAAAAGAGGCCTTAAATACAGGCAGGTGATGAGGGGCAATTTTCATGCCCAACAGTTTGCAGCCATTGAAACACCCAATGTCCATGGAAACACCCATAGGATCCTCAGCAGGTTTTGAAAGAGAATTAATTTCAGTCCCTCACTGTCATTAACCTCCAGAGGCGCCCTGAAACACGTACACATCACAGCTTCAGGCAGAAAACTTGCCGGCAAGGATCTGATACTAGTGAGCACTTCACCAGCAAGGCCAAGAGTTTGCTCACAAACTTCCTAGGAAAAAATGAGCAAACCACAGCCACCACTGCAAGGAACTGCCTTTGTGAGGAGAGATGGAAATAAAGGTGGGGGGGGAAGCTCCTTGCATTGTCTGACATTCTGTGGTCATGGTGTAACCAGCCAGACAATTCCCATGAGAAAAGCCTACAAAGAAATACTGACTGGATAATCCTGTATTTAAATAAATGTCCTAATGTATGTTGCCACATTTTGCCTAGGCAGTACAGGAGCGCAATTGTGCTCGCCCACTCTGATGCATCTTAAATCATGCTTCCAGTGGGTAAATATTAAAGCATATTTTGGAAACCTTTGTCCTTTCACCAACAACCACAGATCCGAGATCCCCAATTCTTCAGTACTTTTCTAAATTCCTAACCGCACTTCCTAATCCCCTAAGTAAACGTTTTGCCTTTCTAGAGCCCATCTGCATGGAACAGCAACATCTTTTGCTGACAAATTATGTATTTGTCAACAAACATATTGACAAGTATATTTGATGATACAAGGGCAAGGAAAGAATGGACCGAACCAATTTCTGGTCCTTCAGCCAAGATGCAGAAGCAATTTCAGCTGACAAGCATTAGCCATCTCCTGTTTAATTAGGTTTAGCAAAACCATCATTGTTTTGTATATCTTGAAGAACTGGGTACATTCCTGGGGTACTGAAAAGGTCAAGGTACCAGAAATTAAATGCAATCCATGGGTATGAGCTCTGCTTCCATGTCTTTTCCACACTGCATTTTCTCCGCTTGCATCTGAGTTTGATTTTAAGCCATTATCATATCACTGCAATGAAAAGAGTAACTTTCCCATTAACCACAACTAAATACATTTTAACAGTTCAGAACAATGAATCTGAGACACAAATCATTGCAGCCCTGCCAGCTTGGTAGAGTCACTGAGTCTCAGCAACAAAAGGTTTCAATCAGATAGCCAAAACTTTAGTCCATCAGATTTAGATTTGTCCTGAAATGCAAGACAGACTTTCCTCCTTCCCCCCCTTGCAGAGCCAGAAAGCACAGAAAGCAAGCAAATTAAAACCTGCTGCATTACTCTGTAACATGCTACAAAGTGTAATAAAAAGCCAAATGTCTCTTTGCCCTCCCCTCCTCATCAAGCTGAATTATTTTTTTAAACAGTCATGTAGCTGCAACTCTGCCTACATCTCCAAAAGCTAAACAATTATGCCACAATAGGGGTATTCTGTTCGCTCCGGAAAAAAACCATCTAATGAAAAACTATGTTGGTGGTTGAATCCATTTCCTTTAGGAGGAGCTGGCTGTAATCTCAGTGGGACTTGTGGTTTCAGCTATTCATACTGCTCATAGCAGTTTCTGTTTTTTCTCAAAGCAATGTAACCCAGCAACACAGAAAAAAGCTGTGATCAACTTCTTCTGAGATACAAGATGTCATGGCAGTGCAAGTCTCCTCTTCGCTGAAGAGCATCATAAATCTCTGTTGAGCTGTCCTTTTTGCACAGCCATCTCACATCTCCAGACAAGTCTAAAGGGGAAGTTAGAAGTCACTGGAATTTTCTCTTTTACCCAAGAACAAGTTGATTGTGGACTCGTAACTCTCAGACCAGAGATCATCCTTCAGAGCTGCAAGGAACTGTGCCTCTTGGACCCTAATTGATAGCTTCAGTTCCTTGCCAGCCACAGGAGAGCTTTAAAATTAACAAGCATTATATTAGCTGACTTTACCAAATGAATAGCTATCAATTGTCTACACACACAGAAAACATTTCCTTTAATTTGTATGCAAATGTCCGTATGTGGTGGAATGAAACTGGAAGTGAACATCTGTGCATAAAAATGTGACTTAAAGTATGTACTTTTAAAAAATCCATTAAAAAGCTTGTGTCAATCCCAGTAAGTGTAAAAAAAAAAAAAAAAAACCAACCCCAAGCCAACCAAACAAGCAAAAACCAAACCAAAAAAACAGCTACAGCAAATAATAAGAGTAATGTTAAGGAAAAATCATTGCTCTTTCCCCATATGGAATTAGAATCACAGAATGGTTTGGGTTGGAAAGGACCTTAAAGCTCATCTAGTGCCATCCCCTGTTCATGCCAGGCCAGGTTGCTCCAAGCCCCGTCCTACCTGGCCTTGAATATTGCCAGGGATGGGGCAGCCACAGCTTCTCTGGACAACCTATTCCAGTGCCTCATATGAGGCAACCCAGCCTCTTCCTTACCTCTGAAATACAACTGCTACACAGTAAGGCATCTAGGCTCTGTTATCAAAGATCTGGTATGACCCGCAGCCAGGCTGAAGAGACCTTACCCAAGCGGCAGCATCTCCAGACTCCAGCAGATTTTAGACCTAACTCACTGGAAAAGCCACCATAGCAGCAGTGAAGCAAGACTCCTGCCCCAGCATGGCTGCTCCATTGCTCTTCTCCAGCCCCAGCAGCCACGATCTGGATGCTGTTCTGGGACAAGCAACAGCCTTCTTCTATCCAAGCACTTAACTAATGCATACGCTGATGAAATCACTTCTTTATGCTCTGGGAGATGATGTTTTTAATGACAGGTTCTATTATCTACTGTGTATATTAAAATTGGCCTTTCATCTTTTCTATTAATACCAGATCCCCAAGTCAGAGATGAACTGGGTGACACTAAGAGCCATACTTTCAGATCAGGGCATCTCTCTGACAAGGCGTTTGACATGGCCTCTTTCATGTCTCAGGACTGCAGGAAGATGGGGGGGGAAGTTGCCCAGAACTCAGGGTTTCCAGGCTGCTCTCCAGCAGCAGATATTTATTAGTACTCTGTCCTACAATGTCATTTCCCAAGCACTGAGGTGCTGCAGAAGAAAGGAAGAGGCCATTCCCCGCTATCAAGAGCTACAAAATATCTTGAGAAAACAATGGTGGAGGATAAGCAGATGGGCACAAGATGAAAGCAAAGCAATCCTATGGCTAAAACCCGCAACTTTTACATTTTGCAAAGTGACAGGTGGTTAAAAAAAGAAATTAAAATCAGAAGACAAGAATAAATTCACATAGCCAAAGTGGCGTCGAGGAAAAGCCACTGTCATCAAGACCAAAGATCGCTGCTTGCCTGTTGTATATTGATGCATACGGTGGCTCTGATCAGGAGTCGCAATATTTGTGCCTTAAGCTCCCAAGATGTCCCCCTTCTCTGCACAGCCACAGAACCTGCCCCTGGTGCAACGACACCAGCCAAGCAATAAAACCAAACTCTCAAACTGGGCACCTCCAAAGAGACACGGGAACGGGGTGTCTTCATTCCCCTGCACTCCTCTCCAGGAAGCAATCCAGCTACGAGCTCTTAATGACTAGTTTTGTTACTCACAGACCCCACAACGAAACGGGGGGGGGGGGGGGCTGAGGTTACCACGCTGTGGTAATAATCAAATTTAAGGGGATTATAATCATTATAAGCCAATCAGGGTAGAATTATATATGTTTAATTAGCAGCTGCTGTGCAGTTAAGGGATTAGAATCCCCCAGCTGTTTGCTGCTAAATGCAATGAACAGTATCCTATTTAAAGTGCAAAGTACATACTTTTACATGGAATCTATATTAAAGAAATCTAAAAACTGCCTTTAAAAATACTCTATAGTGTAAAGTCTTGTTATAGGTCATTCTTTTTGCTTTCAGCATGGGAAGGTTGTTGGGTTTTTTAAGCCCATAAATTCTTGCATTTAATCTTATACTGAATATAGGCCAAATATAAAACCAGAATCATTTACAATACATTGTGTATATTGTTACTTCAAACCATATAGTAGTTACCCGTAAATCCTCCAGCATTTGGTATAAACACATAGTGTTTTCCTACTCACTGTAGGTCTAAAAAAAGACATATTTCTGCAGAGCTTTAAGAGGTATTCACTGCATGAAAAATAGAGACTGAATAAAACTTGTCAATTGGATTTTCTTGTAAAAACAAACTGCAATACAGGATTCCCAAGCAAAGAAACTGATCTCTGCAGTTTCAGTACCCACCCCTGCTCAAACTGTTGTATTTTCACATTATTCTTCAGCTGCATTTGAACTGAGAACCTTTCTACGTTATCACAGAGAGACTCCAACAGGCACCAGCCCCCAGAGATCTTGTTTAAAAATAAAGCAAACCCAACAGCCAGTTCATCCTGAAAAAAGCTGGTTTTGTTGAAGGACGCTCGGTTTAGAAGGAGGCAGATCAGAGCCTGCAGATGCTTGCCAAGAAGAGTTGCTCTCTAAGCACCCAAATTTGGCAGAAGTCTACAAAAAACATAAAATACCCAAACAGCAAAGCAGTTGGTCTTGTCTTCAAACACATTCCTCAAGTTCCCAGCCTCATTCTCCACAATCCAACGGCATTGTGACATTTTGGTCGAACACAGAAGAAACGCATCCAAGCACAGGCAGGCCCCTCGTTCCCACCATCTCCCACCTCTGTTAATTCCTCCCTTCCACTAATGAAAATACCCAATAGTACATGCTGGTTGGCAACCTCCTGCAAACCCTTCCCTCTCCCACAAAAGTCATATTAACGGAAGTCAAATCAATTCAGAAAATGAGAAGACTCACAAGGATCAATAACAATTACCAAGATACAGGTCTAGCATGGTATTGCTGAGTGTCAACAAGGTTTCTTTTACCTTCTGCATCACCTTATTCTGAGCAGACCATGTCCACTGAGGAAGCATGGGTTGTCTCCTGTACATGCTGCCTGGGACACAGCAACTTTCTCCAAGGTTACAATAGCTCCACAGCTCATGGCTAAGGAAAAACTACACTTAGGGGGGTTAAAACACAGAATTAGGCTCCTCAGTAACTATTTGAGGGTATGCCTTAAGCTAAGCCTACAGGGTTTCTGGGTACAGCTCTACCCCAACCTATGGTGACTGGACCCTGCCAGTGGTGCTCTGCCTGGTGCAGGCTGCCTGCTGGTTCCCAAGCCTTGTCCCGTACTAAAAGGGTGATACTTCCCTGCCTCCACAGCAGTGAGCACTTATAACAGTTCCAGTACATCTCTCATTGCAGACGAGGGACCAGATTCTGTTACTGCAGAAGACAAATGTCTTTAGATTCAGCTATTTCTGATATAACTTGTTCTGCCTGAAATAGCCACGATACAGTCCAGACTGCATATCCACTGTTAACAGAAACCACTATTTCTAAGACTCTCAAGACTTTATTCAGACTAAGAGTTCTGAATAACATCCTCTGCTATCTCTGGGGACTTTGACTAACGGTCAGCAGAAGACAACTCAGAGAACCCAGCAACCAGCTTAAAGATCAAATACGCTTCTGCTGACTCAGACTAACACAACAAGCCCTCGAAAAAAAATAGGCCTCCTTGAAAAGCCGAGAGCTCTTGGGTAAATCAACTGGTCTTCCAGATAGGTGCTAATGGCAAGTCTGTCCTCACCAACACCACCCAAACCCTGTGAGTGTTATTGATGGCTTCAGACCAGTGTTACCAGTGGTGGGAGCTGTATAGGACTTAAATTCTTCTCTTTCAACTCTAAAACACAGCATACCAACAGAGCAAGTGCAGAACATACCCAGGGTAGAAAGGGGCCTAAAAAGACAGCTGTTACACCCATAGTATGAGCATCATAAACACAGCACTATCAAGTCAAGAGGGCAGAGTCATCACCAAAGACATTGGCAAGAAGAGGTGTGCAAAGAAATCAGAGACTTCCATGGAGCTGTACTCGAGCAGGCAAAGAATGGACTGAATTAATTGCCTGTAGCATGACACAGCTGCAAAATCCTAGAGGTTCCGACTGCTTTGCAGCATCATTCTTTCAACTCTGCCCCATGCTGAGACTTAAATCTGCGGGGCTGTAATGGTGCTATCAGCAATGTTAGAGGCGAGACTAAAAATAAACACGGGACAAGAAAAATGCAAAGCTCCTCCTCCCAGTGAGGTCTGGAGGGAAATTCCTGAGTCAGACTGCTCCATCACTTGTTTACTTGTTACCAAGTATGAATTTTCACAGCAGCGTGTGTGGTTTGCACTGAAGTTTCCAAGTTAAAAATCAACAGGGCTATAATGCCATAACAAAACTAAACACCATTAACGCTCCCCTGGGAGATGGGATCCTTGCTGCTTCTCTGCTTATGCTGCACACTGCATTTCCAAGGCAAATACTGAATTTCCAGGGCAAATATATAAGCACTGGGGGCAAAAACAGCCCCTTGGGTTGTGGGATGAAGGACACAAGCTCCCATAGTAACCTGCAATGAGTCCAGCATCTTACTCAATCCATTAGATCTATTTACCTCTGGATAAAGAAGCTGTCATACAATGTTCAGAAGAGCTAGAGGGTTTGTCCCTCTGCAAAGCACCTCCTGAAAGGTCTTCCCAAGTGCTGAGAGGCATTTTGGGAAGCAGAGGTCAGCCCTGTTCCCTATGGCACCCATGGAGGCTGTAGCCACGGAACAGCAGCCACAACAACTGACTTCAGAGCTATGTAAAAAGCTAGCACAAGGATTTGTTTATGAAGAGCTAAAAATTAAGCCTGACTTTAAAATAGCGCAGTCGCCAGTAACGGCTCAGAGGGTCACGTTCTTCTTCCATCTCTGCCTGGTCCCCCACTGGGACCTCCTCTTTGCCCAGCAGCATTCCCAAAATGGTTTGCAAACATGGCAGAAGCTCTCCATGAGCAAGGCAGGCAGAAAGCTGTGGCTGCGGGATCTAAGGAATATGCTTGTGAAGGGATGCTCAGCACTTCCTACAGCACCAGTCAGTTTTTCAAGCCCGACACTGCAGCAGAGACCATTCCTATCTGCAGCAGTTTGGTACAGCACATCCTACGATATTTAATGGAAGTTTTAGGAGGTGACTGCAGGTTCACAATGCTTTCAGAGAAACACGCACCCTCTCATTTCACAGTATGCAATTCTCCATGTAGCTCTCCTTGTTCACCTCCCCTACTACCCCTTGAGCACACACCAAAGGAAAACAGAAGATTTGAAGCTTTGCAAACCTCCAGCCTAAACCAACATCCTGTAAAACTACAAGTTAAAGGCAGGAACACTTCACTTCCAAACCACAAAGGCTGTAATGAGTGTGGGTTTAATTGGCTGGTACAAGAGCTGCACAGCCAGAATCAGCAGCTGGCAATGAAATCAGCCCTTCTGCACTGCAGATTGCTAAACTTTTGCCCTTGTCTGCAATGTGGTGTGTCACGGAAGCAATTCAGTACCCATAAAAAGAGTTACAGAAGTATCTAAGAAAAATAAAGGGTTAGCTCAGAACTGGCAATACGCTAAGGTTCTTCCCTAAAAACTTCTAGTTGTACAGGGATCTACCACTGATCCTGTAGTGACAGATTTCTACATGTGCATTTATGTAACATCCTCCATAAGAAACCTGTCTATTTCAGGTACCACTTAAAACCTGGCCCTTTAGAGCCACTGATTTCAGTAGGCTTCCTCAAAATCTCATTATCTGGAATTAGAAATGAGGTTCTTTCCTCACCCAATCAGTCCCAATTGACAGAAGTCTCTATCAAGCAACTGCGACACCTTTCCTTGCTTCATTTATTTAATGTATCATTCACAGCTATTCACACGTACACCCAACTTCTTCACAGGCTTACAAAGCACACAGCAATTTCTGCTCTAGTTTGCATCTAACTTCAGAATATTTGAAGAAAAGCCAAATTAGGAAGGAACAGGATTTTACAGCAAAGCCTTCCTTTCATCTGGCACAAACCCCTTCGAACCTCATAAAGCTGATGTAGCAAACTTTCAAGCCAAGGTATTTCACAGAGTTAGCAGGGGTGCACTGCTATCACTTGATAGAGTAAATGGAAGTTTTCCAGTTTACACTTGACTTAAAACCACCTTGTTCCTGAAGAAATGCACTAGGCAGAGTAAAAACAAAGAAGACAGAATAACACAACCCAAAACCACATCAACAAGAACTTAAGGTGATACCTGCATGCATCTTTAAAACCAAAAAGCCAGGCTGACCTAAATAAAAACAGTACATGTGAGAAAGGCAAGACAACATCATCCAGCAAGCAGGCGAGGAATTGCTGCTATCAGCCTCTTCCCACTGTGAAATCCAGGGAGCTCCACTCATCCATGCCAGGCTGCTTCTGTCTTGGCTAAGCCAAGGCTCAGGCCAGAAGCTCACGTTGCTATTAGGAGTGCAGCACTCCAGATGAGATGCAGAGCAGAACTGTAACTCCTCAGTTAGTTTATTTGGGCACACAGTCTGCGTCTTTCTGTTTTTACCTGCACAACTTTATTTCAAACTGGGTTTTGTCCCCAGGGCTCCATATTAAAGAAGTTGCTCATATAACAAACCAAGAGTCAGAGGCTTTGGACGTGCCAAGACAAATCCCACCAAATGTAAATTGGTGTAATATACAGATTTACGCTTGCTTACATGGCACTAGAAATGGAAAAGCAGTAACTCAAGTTGCCGCACAGGCTCCCAATAACAGTGATGATAAGCATTGCTTTTTTAAGGCTAAAAGGAGGTTCTGAGGGAGGAACATAAATCAAAACATGGTATTTAAAGGGGAGCAGTGCAGGAGCCAAGCCGCAGCAGCTCCACAAACACCCATCTCTCCCCAGGCAAATAGGCTCTGGAGTTATCTAGTACTTAAGTTTTGCAACAGTTTTTATTCTAGTTAAAATTGTATGAGTGTTCATCAATGTTAATGCTGTGTGATTTGCCATACCCATACCTAGGGTCACACTGAACCCCACAAGCATACACCTGGCATGTTTGCAGCAGGATTGGTCTCTGCTCACACAGCCCTTCACCTTCCATCCAGCTCCTGCCCCAAAATGAGCTGCAGCAGGACTCTGACATTAGACTTGACCTTGCAAACATCCAGCATCACTCACCCCACAATAGTCACTGCTACCACAGCCCCAGCGGGGACAGTGAGCAAAGCGGGATGGGGCCCCTTCCAAGCACCAAGGCTGAGACCATGCATGTGCCCTCTCAGCTTGCACAGCCTCACATGGAATTTGGGGCTGTGTGCTTCAAAAATCAGGCCCTTCTTCCCCCCCGCCAAAAAATAAAATCAATCTTGCTGGTATGGTGATTACTACAAATGCTACTGATCAGTTACCTGCACCCATGGGCTCAACTTGCATTCTAAAGGTATTTACTCCTACATTTTGGTGCGTTATCTTTACCCACGATATTAAATCAAACGGTTTGAGCTAACTTGCCTCCATACAAATAACAAGGGCTTTTATTAGCACACCTCTGGTGGAATATTAACTCCAGCATTTTGCTGGGAAGAGACTGCATTTCATCTGGATTACAATCAGAGAGCAGGAAAGAAAAAGGGCAGAGTAAACATGGAACCTTTGTTAAAGAAATGGGTTAATTATCAACCATGGGTATGAAACTGTGAGAACATGACAGCAACCCAGTCCTGCTTGTGACCATGTTGGCTGTTAAAGAACCCAAATACATTGCAAGAGGAAAGGGATTAAAGCTCTCACTTTGTTACATAAATAAAGAAGTTGCTTCTGTAAGAGGTATCTGCAGGGTATTTGGGGTGCACTGATTGTATTAGCCAGAGACACAACAGCCAGCAAGGCAGGCTTAAAAACCATTAAAAGAATATTCTCTGCCTGATATCAGGGAGCTCTGCAGGGTCCAGAAATGGATCAGACATTTCTTCACATAACAAGAATAGCCGAAGGCAGCATCCAATCTTCCACAAAAGGAAGCAAACACCATAAACAAGGTATATAAAGCCTCCACGCTTCCAGGCATAAACTGCCCTATGCCTACAAGAGATCAGAACACTCTTCCAGGGAAGGGTTATTTTACCGGCGGGTGCCAGTTTCTAATGCCATCCTCTAAATCAGATTATATTAACCAGTATTTCCAACAGGAATGCAACTGGGAGGAGAGCTCACCTGAATCTGCAGTGACACATCCTACCCCATAGGAAACAGCATCACTCCGGCAGCAAGTTAATTTCCACACCACCCGTGAGAAGAAAATAATGAATATCTGTTACTTTTTTGTTGCATTTGTTACTTTTTACATTGCTGGTTTACAGAAAAAAAGCAACACTAACAGAATGCTAAAGGCAACAAAGAACAGAAAAAAAAACAAAATAGCGCATCAGCCCAAACCTGGCAATAATGAAGGGGTCTTAGCAGATAAAATAAACACAGTGTTACAAGAAAAGTGGGTAAAAATAGAAGTGCCAGGATATGACGTGCCTTCAAGTTACAGAAAAAGCATCTGGATTGTCCTCAAATCCCCTCCTGCTCGTTGTCTAACTCGGTAACCATCCCTCTTAAGCAAGAGGGCTGTCTCAAGCGGAGCAACGCTGATTTCTTTTTTTATCTGATGCCCTTCGGGGCAAAGCACCTTCCAGTCAGAAAGAGAACAGTTTGTGTCCTCGGTTTCATGACCTGGGTGCAGCCCGAAGCCTGCCTTTTGGCCACGTTTGGAGGATGCTGGCAGATACAACCTTCTGCTCATGGCCCTGGGGAAGGACCCGTCTCCAGCCAGAGGAGCTTCAGCAGGGTTAGCAAAAAGCAGCTCTGCAAATGAATATGCTGGTGCAACTCACTGCAGTTGAAAGGAAAAGCACAAAGCCTCATCTCAGCCATTTGGAGTCAGCATGGCTAAGGAGACCCAATTCTCTTCTGCACCCTATTTCAATAACCCAAACATGAAGCCTGGCAGTACATCCCCACATATATATATATATGGATATATATATATATGGATACACACCACACATGTTGCTCTGTGCTGGGTAACTGGAGCACAGTGATTACCTGAAATCTCTTTTCTTTCAGAATAAACCTTTTTACTTGAGCAGTTTCTCACAGCAGTTACAGACAACTGTATCACTCACTATCTTGTACCTGTCCACATATATCCATCTGCTAAAGTGACAGCTACAGAGTAGTTGCAAACACTTAAGCAAAAGATGTTTTGTCATTTTGTGAAGCATTAGCACTGCTCAATGCTTTTAAAGGACCTCACAGTGACTTGGCTGTGGATGCAGATTTTCCAGATTAAATTATGAATTTCACA
Organism: Psittacula echo; assembly: GCF_963264785.1. Lineage (NCBI taxonomy): Eukaryota > Metazoa > Chordata > Aves > Psittaciformes > Psittacidae > Psittacula > Psittacula echo. The sequence continues at coordinate 7,721,506 of NC_137745.1, forward strand.
ACACTCTGAATATCACTTCTGAAAAGCAGAGACCTTGGAGTGCTCCTCCCCTGCTCTTCCCATGGTCCCCAAAGTGTAAACCAGGGAGGTATTTGACTTTCCACATCTAAGCTAAGGAGGAGGGGGGGGAAATCCCCATTCAATAGAAAACTGAACAAAACCCCAAGCAGCTGTATGTGAGTATTCCATGAAGTCCAAGGCAACGAGTGTGAGCCTTAGGACAGAGAAACAGCCAGGCAAGTGCACAAATGCCTTCCACGTGTTCTGGGTGGAAAGAAACTGATTTTTCTCAAGACTAACATGGAAACTGCTTTAAGCAATTTGTCATTTTCAATAGAGCTTCTGCAGTAAAAGAGAGATTTGGACAAGTTAAACAACTTGCTAGCAGAGCAGCTGCATGCAAGGTTTAAACCACCTCTTGCTGACTTCTTAGAAAAGGGGTATTTCTAATTTTGCCATTCAGGAAGGCTTTGAAATGTCACTGCTGTTTGATCTGATCAGTGAAGAGGAAATGCAGAGTTGAGAGAAGAGGAAAACAACACAAATACCAGCCTGTATTTTAACTTGGTTTCAAGCAGCCTGGTGAGCAGGTGCTAAGAAGTGTGAATATTGCTCATTTACCTCCAAGAGGGGGAAGCTGCAGCCATATTTCCTGTAAACGTTACAACCTAAAGCTCACCTGGCTATTAGAAGGCATCAATGTGAAATATCATCTGGAAGAGAGCTGAGTCTGAGAGCATCTTTTTGCTAAACTTGAGCTAGAAACAATGTTTTTATGGTAAGAAGTCCTGCAAACATGGTACACTGCAATGCATAATAATGCTGAGATCTCTCCTACATCAGGGACTTTGAGGAAAAACAAAAACCACAATAAAAATTCCCCACTGGTTCTTCTACCAGTTCAGACAGCTATCAGAATCAGCAATGCTGCTGCTGTGTCCAAATACACGACAGGTCTTGTCCTTCAGAGGCCTTGATGAAGTTCTGTTTATCAGCTGGTGATGCTAATGGGAAGATTTTGCTTAGCTGGAGCTCAGGGAGGAGCAGGCTCTGCCTGATGAAGCCCACAGGTTGATGGGAAGATGCTTGTATTTTATAAAGATAGGAGCCAAACAGCACTATTGTTTGTAAAACCTACCTCCATCCGCAATCAGTACAGGAAAAGAGGAACACCAGTTTTAATTAAATGGCTTTTAAAAAGCCCCTAAATTCTTAAAGAGAAGTTTTTAATCCTCCTGGTGAGCTCACACCCCGGACTGGGAGGGCAGAAGGTGCTGCAGGCAGCAGAAACTCTGTCAGAAATCCATCAAGGAATCACTGCATCCCACACCTCCTGCACCAAGCTCCAGCCAGGCAGCTGATGTAACCCTCCCTGCCAACTCCATCGCACTGTGGAAAAATACTTGTGCTCCCAGCCAGGGGCAAGATCCCATCCAGGCAGCTACCGCTACGGCAGACACTATACTGAATGACGGAAGAATACTGAGAATAACAGTTAACTGAGATGAGCCAGTTTGGGAAACAGGGCTGCCTTGTCTTCCCCAGCATCCTTGGGGGAGAGCAGGAAGCACCACTAAGCAAGATGCAATGACACTCACCCACTTGCTCTCAGTGCTCAAACCAGCGCAGAGCTGGGCACAGATGATCAGGCTGTTATGCACCAGCCACACTAAATCGATTTGAAATAGATTTTTGGCTAATCCGCTGCAACCTTTTAACATCAATGAGCTCTTCGGGATTGTGACAACTTGTCCAGCTTTTAGACAAGCAGCAATTTCCACACTGGTTTAGGCAAGCCTCAGCACTGATTACAGCATCTTTTACATCCAGACAGACAGAAAAAGCCCTCTGTGATGTGTTACATTAGCACATGCTTAAATTTAAGCACTCCCATTTTTATGGGGGCTTTTCTCATCTGTAACAATTTCAGCAGATCCAAATTTACACACCGATTGCTTCCCAGTCTTCAATGTGACCAAGATATCCCATCCTAGATGAGAACTATGTAAAAAAACCCACTGTATTTAGCTCCTGGAAAAACTGATACATGTGTATTTCCAGCATCAACTAATACAACTGGAAAATTGGCAACAGAAAACAAAGCTAAATGAAAAAGCCACCTTGTGTAGTCCCAGTGTCATCTTTTTTGCAGATAAAACTTTCAGCCTTTGATATGTTTTACAAGCACACATTAAAAACCAACCTTACTAGGTATTTGAAATGGAAACACTGTCATGGCAAACCTCCACCTGAGCAGGACAGCCTGGTGACGCAGCAGGGAGCTGCTCCAACTGAAGCAATTTATCCATTTCCCCTGTTTTTATGTGGATCTGGGAAGCAGAAGAGCCCCACAGCGCAGTGATGGGGAGCTGAGATTTGTGGATCCACAACATTGCCACAAGCATACTGAATGAGTCACGCCCTTTGTGCTTGGCTTCACCATCTGAACATCACAGAATGGCTTCAGTTGGAAGGGACCTTAAAGCCCATGCAGTTCCAAACCCCTGCCACAGGCAGGGACACCTTCCACTAGAGCAGGTTGCTCCAAGCCCCTGTGTCCAACCTGGCCTTGAACACTGCCAGGGATGGGGCAGCCACAGCTTCTCTGGGCATCCTGTGCTAGTGCCTCACCACTCTTACTTAGGGTCTTTTTAGCCCTCACTCTCCTTCTCCTACAAAGCATCCAGGTAGGGACAACTCTCCTGGGTTCATTTGCTGCCTGGCACAAGAGGGACCGAAACTTCATCAGGCTTGAAAGATTTCCATTGTGCATCCAAGTATTCACCACTTCTCCCACCCTCATAAAGGACTGACCTTCTGTTAAAGTGTAACTGTCACCTGCCTCTGGAATGAGGGAGCTAAATACCATTTTATTGCCTTTAAAATGCCAGAGACCTGCGTGCACCATGAAACCGGGCACCTTTCCCGAGATAGCGTTTATAGGTGTACTCTGTTTCCCCTCCTGCGCTCACTCTCAAAATGATTCACAGGATCAGACAGAGGTCTGGACAGCAGCTCCCCCCAGCAGCTGTCAGGAAAAGGGAATGTGGGTCTTCTCCAGCAGTCACACTGCACAAACCGATTAGAAAGCACAAGAGGTCTCACAAGCAATCCCTCTTTCAAAATCAACATGTTCCTGCAGATGATTTACAGGACAAGTATCACTGAAACGGTTTCACCACGGGAACACCACAGAAATGAATTCAAATGTTTTTATAGGATCAGAGACTGCCCAAGCATCTCGTGATGTGGTAATGGGCATGGGAACTGTTCTCAGCCAGAATGGTGCTGGTTTCATGCTCTTCCTTTTCAGCTTTTGAATACCTGTGCCAACACCACATTTTGCTGCTTATGGCAAAATCCATGGCATTGGCTGTGTAGCAGCCTGAGCTGCTGAAGCCATGGGATTAATTTCCATTAAAAAGGAGAAAAGAAATAGTAAGAGGAGATTCTGGAACTCTTCATTGAAACAGCATTTGACAATACGAATGTTAAAGTGCAAAAGTCAGATGTATGTTTATATATACACACCAGTCACATGTTCCAAGAGCCTCACCCAAGAATTCAAACTATTTTGATAGGTGATACTGTATTTTCACAAGCTCCTCCTCTTAGGCTGGGTGTGGATATAAAACTTTCCCCTACAAGTAACATCTCAGAGCAGCCAACCCTTGGACAGGCACAGCCCTGGCTTCCCAAACACCCATCTGGATTTTGCCCTGAACCTCCCGCAGAAAGCCAGAGACAGTTATTGGGGGTTTAATTCCCTTGCTTTACCTGTAGTAAATAAAGTTTCCTGTGACATGAAGGATTTATACAGATTATGGTTAAGCTCATACAAAAATACCTCCATGTGGAATTAGGTGTCCTGGGTTCAGCAGCAGCAGTCACTTTTTCTCCTTCTCAGTAGCTGGTGCAGTGCCGTGGTTTTGACTTTCAGCCTGGGAACAGCGCTGATAACACCGATGTTTTTAGTTACTGCTCAGTAATGTTTACTCTGACCAAGGACTTTGTGAGTCTCATGCTCTGCCAGGGAGGAGGGGAAGCCGGGAGGAAGCAGGGACAGGACACCTGACCCAAAGTAGCCAAAGAGGTATTCCATACCACAGCACGTCATGCCCGGGATGTAACTGGGAGTTACCTGGAAGGGCATGCTCTGCTCGATCGGACTCGTTTTCGGGGGGTAGTATCATATTCTCTCCCCTTGTTATTTCCCTTACCATTATTATTATTGGTGGTAGCAGTAGTGATTTGTGTTATACCTTAGTTATTAAACTGTTCTTATCTCAACCCGTGGGAGTTACAATCTTCCGATTCTCCTCCCCATCCCTCCAGGAGGAGGGAGGATTAGAAACTGCGTGGCTGACTTGCCTCATGGCTTAAACCATGACATTAGGTCAATCTCAGCATGCTCATATTTCTTCATTTAAGAAGGGAAAAAGAAAATGGGGTAATACAGCTACGGCAAATGTAGAAAAGTATTTGTCATCTCCATTTGGAAACAGCTGGATTAATAACAGCAGATAGCAGATGACAGGGAGGACTCCACAGTGCACACAGACTACATAACAGTTAACAAAACACTATATACTGTGGCTAAGCAAGTTTAGTATTTGCACATAAAACAAATAGACAATACTGGGGTATGGGCAGAAGACAATCTAACAACAACAAAAGAGCCATCTCATCCCAATAAACAAACAACTTACTGATTTTCTTCAAAACCAACCCAATCCGTGGTCCGCGGAGTGAACCCAGCAGAGCTCTGGATGCACTCATGCAGACAGGCTGTCGCTCCTCTCCGGCACAATCAGTGCACATTAAGAAAATATTCTATATTAGTCACTTCATTGTTTAAGGAAAAACGCATACCAGGAAAAAGAGAAGGACAAGATTCTTTGTTTTGCATCAGACTAACAAACTCTCTTTGGCCCTTAGGACAAGGAGAGAACAAAGCTTGAGCTGGACTAGCGGCTGCCAAAGCCCCATCAGGCATCCTGCCCCGCAGTGCCTTCCCCAGGCACCAGCACTGCGAAGGGGAGACTCAGCTTGGAAATGACAATGTCCCCAAATCCAGCCAAACCACAGACTTCTCCTCCCCAGGCTCGCTGGGGATCAGTTCCTCCAGGGTTGCACAGTGCCATGAGTCCCCAGCTGTCCCCAGCAGCCTAGAGGAGTACGAGTTATTTTAGGCACCACATCCTAACAGGATATTATTCAACAGCAAAGTTGCATCCTATATTATACATTGATACAGCATTTAGAATGCCCAGAACAAGAGGACAGTGTTCCAGACTGCTCTGGGACCAGGGTCTGTGACCAGCTGGAAACACAGCCACGGTCCTGGCTGTCCCTGCAGAAAGCACTGAGCTGCCTCTGCCTTTAGAGACAGCCTCAGCATCAGTAGTGAACCAGGAAATCATTCCTCACCCTGATGTTTTGGGTATCTTTCATGTATCTCTCACCATCCACCTCATTCCACCTTTCCTCCAGCCATCCTTGGCTTCACACAAGGCTCCAGTGAACTGCTCCTCTGCAGATCCAAGCCCCAGGAGCGTCCTCCTGCATCCCCACCGCTTGAATTACTAAGTGGAAGTTCTACCTTTGGGAAAGGAGAAGGACAGACATGTTCTTTGCTCTAAGTGATGTCTTTTCACAGTTATTCTGCAGGCCGGGTCTCACCTGTCCAGTTCAGCCTGTTTGGGAAGTATCTTTCTTCCTCTCTTTCATGCATCCAAAAAAATCCGAGACATCTGTGTCTGTCATCAGTTTGGACTAACACCCACTTAGCACAGGATCTGCACCACTAGAACAGGAGAAGCTGAACATCAAAGCTGGGGGGGTTTTTTGGAAGTACACAATACCTGCACAGCTTTGTTTGTGTTGAGGGAGTGGCAGGATTTTAGGCAGCTTCTTTTTCAAAGGCTTTTTGTTAATAACTAAATGAAAAAGCCGGAGTTGAGGTTTTCCCCTTAAAAAACAAGCTACTGTGATTAAGGATATGAAGAAAGAAAAGCCGGTCTCTTCCCAACCTGATTGTACTGAGGCGCTGTCTTCAGGGCTCCAAAATTACAGATATATAATCCAAGACAATGAACTCTTTAGTCAAGGATTAGCAACCATGCAAAACCGATTCCTTATTCAAATGAGTTGCAATTGTAAGGGCATCTGTTCCACTTTGCAAGTCATCCCAAAGGCTTTGTTTGTTTTTTTTCCTGTTCCATTATGAAGACAGGGTGCTTTGCATTATTTTCACACCATGTAATAAGTGCTATTGTTTAGTCTAACAGGGGACAGTCAATGAAATCCGATAAATATTTTTACCTTATTTTTCTTTCAAGTTAGGATACAAACCCTCTCAAATATAAAAACAGGAACTGCTCTCAGTCAAAAGCCAAGTCTGTAAAAATGTAACCCAAAACATCAGGTCCTTAAATAAAACCTGTTTTGTTTCTCCAAAGTCTACTGGGACAGTTAAAAAAAAACCCCATGTAGGTTTAAATAATATTACTAACACAAACCAGTTCAGGACAAATGATGCCAAAGCCAGGAATGGGGACTAGCAGAGAGAGTGGTGCCATCATTCCAGCCCATAGCAGCAGAATAGCTCTGGAAAGCATTTAAGATGTCACAGGAGGGAGGATGAATGGAGTGTCTGACCTTTGGGAAGTGAAGGGTGGGTCTCACAAAAATACCCCAACTACCCTGAGCCACACTGCTCCTGCAGGGCCAAGAAGGATGCAGGCCTGCCTATTTGGTCTAGAAGGAAAAGTGAAGAAGGAAAATAAGGGAAAGAAATTAAACCCAAATCTGCAACATACCAGTGCAAAAGCTGCCAAGCTGCTCTGGAAACAGGCAGCCTCTTCCACAGCTCTCTATCAGATCAGTAAGAAACAAATTCTGGATGATAGCCCAGGCTTAGGTTTGTTTCCCAACACCAGATCCTTGCAGGGAACCCCAAACTTAACCCATCAAACACACATGGGTCTCTATGGGCTGCCTTACCTGTCAAACTACCACAACAGCAAGGCCAAAGCAAGCGGCGAGAGACCAAAATATAAAGTGAGAAAACAAACTATCAAGTGTCAAGAGACACAGAGAAAATGATGATGGGGTGAAAACTGTGTTTCTGCAGGAGCTGCTCTTGCACGCTCAGCAGCGCTGTCACTCAGTGCAGAAGAGCTGCTGTTTTCTCTGTCCTGCAAGCTGTGCCTCTGGTGACAGGGTAAAGGGAGAGGATAAGATCTTCATAGATCACAGAGGGATGACCCATCCCTGTGCCCTTGGTGCAAAAAGGTCACTTAATACTTAGTTCCTAAAAGGCAAAGATTATTTTCCTTAGCTGAGCTAGAGTAAAACTTTGCAGAAATACAGACCAGGAGAATCCCCTACTTTGCTGCTCCAGGAGTTGGGATGCAAAGCTGGAAGGGGCTCAGATGGGATGGAGGGGTCCAAGTACCCATCCTCCAGGTACCACCAATTTCTCAAATCAAGAATCCCTGCCTTCAGCTGTTTTGCCTCAAACTCTTCAAAGTCCTTCTATAAATTCATGGCATTTGCTCACACAGAGCCAGTACTCCATGCTTTTCACCAGGGAAATAGGTCACTTGCAGCCCACAAAGATCAAAACCCATGTGCTTTGATTTATGAGTTCCAGTCAATGTCAGAGGAAGTGTAAAGAAAACCCCAAACACCTGAAACAACCAGCAAGTATGGCTTGTGTCTGGACTACAGTAAAGCAATGTAAATAACAAACTTGGTCAATTATTTTACAAACCCTCAACAATGACACCAAGGATCCTACCCCTGCCCACAGCTCTGACCTTGCTAATGCAATAGAAAAAGCCTTGGAGGCTGCATCGTCTGCTCAGTTTCCACACTGCCTTCAAATTGAGTGATGCTGAAATCTAACGACCGAGGGACATGTTGGCCCAAATCATCAGCTCTGCACAGCCACAAAAGTGCTACTCAAAAGATCTTTACACATTAACATAGCTGCCCTTGGGCAAATGTTTTCGCTGTGTATGCGTACACTGTCAAAGGAGTAAGGGTATTTCTCAGGCATCAGATAAAGAGATTCCGAAAATCAAAAGAGATCCGTGAATGATCACAGCCTGAACCAGAGAAAAATGACAATCCCAGACAGGGGAACGCAATGAGCTATTGGTGGTTTGGCTTCCAAACCTATTAAAAGTAATTCTTACATTTCGAACAAGATACATGGAAGATGAATCTTAAATCTCACAACATCAAGTCAGTAATGCGCTCATGCAGAAGTTGTAACCTGGTCTTACAAAGTAGACTGAAACAACACACAGGATGGTGTTAACATCTTATTTTGCAATGATGTTGAATGACTGCTCGTAATTAGACCATAATTGTGATTTAATTGCTCTGTGATCTGACGGGCCCCATAAAGAGGGAGCCTGAAGTCCCATGTCAATGGGTGGAAAGACTAACTTTATTGTGGAAAACATAATCCCATTTCATGCCATTAAAAGGATCATATTAATTCCCGAAATGTTTTACAACAGCAAAGATGTGGCACTCAGGCTCTAACATCCATCTCTGGGTGCTACCTCACAGCTCTGGAGAGGATGGATGACCGGTTTACCACAAACAGGATCAACTTCTAAATCCTGACAAGCACTACACCGTCAATTCAGGCACAGTAAAGATAAGGTCTTCCTCACAGCAGTATTTCAATACACAGACATACACATTTCACAACTGCTAAACCCAGTACTACTTCAAAGAAAGAAGACTGCCAGTTTGTAGCAAAACATATTAGAAGTGATGCATAAAAGAGATTCTGCCTTTTCTTATTTTATGTTTCAGTAGTAACTAGCCCTGCACAATGCTCATCCCAGCAGGTCAGCATTGAAAATGGGCCTCATAAATCTGAAGTGCATGAACGTTTCCCAAGTTTTTGGGTGGAAAATCTTTCACTCCTCTTCAAATCCAACTGGGTCCTAAAAGAATTTGGATTTAACAGAAAAACGACTTACAGAATTCACCATGCAAGCGACTGCACTCAGCTATGCAAAGACTAAAGGAAAACACTTTTGGAGCTCAGGCGTGACGCTGCAGAAATAAAGTAGGAACAGCAACAGCTCACTCTCTAAACAGCTTTTCCCTTCACTGGCCCAACAGAGGCAGCTGCCTGCATGTTAAAGTGAAGGAAAGCACTGCTACATCTCAGGGAGGCACGCAGCATCAGCGCTCGCTTTCGGTCTCTGCAATGCCAGGCACCAGCATAACCTACTTAGCGTGGGATGGTCAGTGTCACCCGCTGACAAAGTGACACTGCTTCCCAGTGCTTGCTGAACTACTCAACACGTAAGTTTACCCATGCATCAACTTTTCTTTCTTATTTTTATGTTCTACAAAAAAAAAAAAAAAGCCAACAAAACACCAAAACCAGCATTTCTGTCAGGAAAATAAAGGTAAAGGTCCAGCTACAAGCTCACACAAACTTTCTGAAAGAAGCTGATCTTGTTCACATTAGTGCGTCACTGATTTCAACATCCCACAATTGCCTTGCACAGCATATGCCAGGCTGACATTGAATGGTTGAGTCACAGCACTGTATTTCTTATCTTAGGGTCAAGTTAATGTTTGAAAAGAAACAAATGCAGCTGATAGCACTGGGTAAACAGTGACTGTTTCTGTTTGAGATCATGCCTGCTCCTGTTTGCCTTGCATAGGGCTGAAAACCCCCCCAACTCCTCCCTGCTGTGGGATCATCCCAGCTGCAGTTGTACTGTGAAAATCATTAATAGCAAAAATTGAACTCAGCACCTCCTGGTTTCAAAGCAATTGGTCACTTAGAGCTCTGCTTCCCTAAAAGGTCTCAGGATCCCAAGTGTTGAACTGAGAACTAAAAACAGTTTCAAATGTAAGTGTACAAACATATTAACTTTGACAGTTTCTCATAGCAAGCGTCTGGCTTGGTATGGTTTGGCACAGGTCATCTAACCAAGGAACAAAAGAAATAAGAGGCTGCAACTATTGTGTTACAGCAACGCAGCTTTACACAAGCACATATGACCATTGCTCCTATAATTCAATCCATTCTTTCTACACTCCCAGACCAAGTAACAACCAAAATTCATCTATTAACTCCACAGGAGCTGATCACCAGTTTCATCAGAATTTAGGCACAGATGTAAGACGGAAACAGTCAGTCATAAAAGTACTACATGTTAACTGAGGTTCTTTCACACATTTGACAGTTCTGAAAGTTACTAAGATACATGGCAGCAGATTCTTCCTCTCTCTCCCCAAAACCAGGCAACTCTAGCGGTACATTTTTTCTTCAAACATAATATCATACCAGGGTGCATATGGGGAAAAGAAAGGGAAAGCTTCATTGAAGTTCTTTAGCTTTCTTCGTGGCGTCAGCAAATGACCAAGAACATGAGCAGTATTAAATACTGTTACTTCAGTTAAGAGCATTCGTATAGGTTCTCCCCTTTTTGTACTTTGTGGGAACTTATACAAACTTACAACCCACAAAAGCAAGAAGAAATATTGCATGTGGATCCGCAAGTCTATAAACTCAAGTTCAGTGATAAAATCCAAGCACAGCCTGTTCCACCTGTGTTTCAAATCCTAGTCGCTTGTCTTCCACCAAGTACAAGGTCAGAACAGTTGTTTTCTCTGTCCATGCTTGTAGACGATAGACTTACAGTAGATTTCCTGGTTTTCCAGCCTTGTAAATGTCATACAAAAGAGACAAGGCAATAAAGCATACACATTTCCAGGCTAATATTGCCCTAGCACTTCAACACCAGTCGATTAGCACTAAGAACTGGGAAGAAGAGGAGAATCATAGCTAAAAATGCATATACAGTCTTATCTTCACACTCCTTTGCTGCCTGCTCCAGTGTCACACAACTCGTATTGAATGACACTTGCAGTCCCCACACTGAGACTTTTAATCAACATAGAAGTAATGCATTTTAATTAAAACACTCTCCTTTTCTGCACTTATGATCCCAATCCACGAGGGAGTTCCCTGCTCTGCACAGAACAGCACACAGATGCCAGGCTATCACCGACAGGCACAGGGAACTGCTTTCCAGAGCACAGAAATATGTAGGGATTTTAAACATATTTATGTTTCTATCCTACATGCCTTTCTAATAAAGCATGGGGAAGGGAGAAAAAAAGAAAAAGGGGAGAGAAACTCCAATCCCATAGTAACCAAGGGCTTGGTTCTCATCTCTGGATGAGGATGGTCCAAAGGTTCAAGTGCCCTGCCTGACTCTAGGCAGGGTTATGAACCTTCTTTTCCCAACTATCAGGTAAACCCACCCAGTATGCTAAAACCCAGCTCTCTCTCCCTGCTTTTGACCACATGCTGGAGCTGAGACACATCTACCACTAAAATCTGTCATTTCTGGTCTATTTCCATGTCCAAATAACAAAATAACAAAAAGTTTACTCACAAATTGGGAAGTGTTTATTTGTTGGGGTTTTTTATTAACAAACCTTCCTTCACCCACCCACACCGGTGACATCGCAACATCAGAGCCTGGATTTTTAACACTTCTGCTAAAGCAATCAGTATGCAAATAAATAAATAAAGCAACCTGCCTCATTTCCTCATACTTTTCTTCATGCTTACCCTGCTCCTGCCTGGGCAGGGAAGGCAGCAGCTCAGTTTCCCTCCCTGCTGGGAAGTAACCAGCAAAGCTGGGAACACACAGCAGTGAAAATGCACACTTGTTTGAAGAAAACTGGTTTTGTTGGGAGTTGGACACTGGAATATTTCTCCTGACTCCTGGAAATGACTAACAAGCAGACATGCCTGGGTACCTCAGCTCCAGGGCAGTCTGGAGCTGCCACTGCCCTGGAAAGCAGAGGAAGAGACGGGGGAATTGCTCAGCCTGGCTATGGCTCAGCTCCTCTCTGACACCCACCACTGTGTGTGCTCCAGCACTGAGGTTCAAAGGATGGCTGTGAAACAAGCGCTGCAGCCCTTTGACTCAGCTCTCCGGTGATGCTAAGGACAAGACTTCAGGTGATGGTCCTGCGCCCGGCCATCAGTTTTGTCCACAGCAACCAGCTGGGCTGAACCAAGTACAGAAAGAAATCTGTCTCACACCACCAGCCACAGCAACCCCCCAACTTTGGGATGCATACATGTGTTTTTGACAAACTTTCCTGTGAGGAACCTCTTGGACAATCCAAAGAAAACTTCCCTTCCTCCCTTCCCTCAGAGCTGACTCCAGGGCGCTCTTCCACCCTGAGCGCCTCCAGGAGCGCGGCTGCAGTCCTGCCCACCCAACCTCAGAGGCTGCGGCAGCACCAGCAGCTTCCCGGCACTGAATTCCAGTCCTGCCCTGGAAATCACAAGCCCATCAGCCAGGCCTGTTACACCAACCTGTTGAGCCACTGTTGCGTGTACAAGGATGTGAAGCGGCTTTTTCATTAATCACGCATGGGAGGACTCTTCCTATCCTCTGCCCTTGCCAAATGAGAGCGCTACCTATGCAGCCTCTGCTGCAGGGCTGAGGGCATGGACGTTCCCTCACCTAAGGAAAACTAAGCAGGGGAAAGCAACCCCGAGCAGCCAGAGAGGGGACTGCCCTCACAGCTCTTCCCTCCGCAATCCCACGCTGCACTTCTTGAACAAGACTCCACTCATCACACAGCAGCGCGGCTGCTCCAAAGGATGCTCAGCTGCTGGAGGAAGGAATCTCCGCCACACTCCCCCAGCCGCGGAGCTGCCTTAGCCGCTCCATGGGTCATCCCCGCGCACGGGATTTCCCTCTTCACCCTCCGACACCCTTGGGTGCCCCGCGGGGAGCGCCGGAGGCTCCGCGTTGCCTTAGAGAAAGTCTCACTCAACTGCTTGCGGTGATAAGTACGAGGAGAGTCCCGACTGAGTCCGGACGACGAGGAACCTGTGCGTAAGTGCACACGAGCGTGTGCAAACCTACGCGCATCGACACACGCAGCGTGTGGCTCCTTTTCGGGGTCCTGCTCTGCCCCGGAGTGCTGATGTTCGCCTCTCCCCTTCGGATCACACTCACTCTTGGCCACGCAGCACCAAGGAGGGATCCTCCAACAGCCCCTTGGGCAGCGCGGCGTGTGCCCCCATCATGCCCCATTCCGCCCCGTCTCCCGGTGCCTGCACCCGTCCCCGTTCGCACCTTGCCGGACGGCTTTCACCACGATGGGGTCCTTGCAGCTCCGGATCACTTCCAGCACGTCGTAGCGCGGCAGCCCGGAGACGCGGACCCCTTGTACCTCCAGCAGCAGCTCCCCTTCGCTCAGCGCCTCCTCGCCGTCCCCGGCCACCGCGCCCGCGTAGGGGAACTCGCCGTGCTCCGCGCCGCCGAGCAGGGTAAAGCCCAGCTGCCCGCCGGGCCCGCGGGTGAGCGAGCACAGCCGCACCCGCCCGGCCCAGTGGTTCTTCTTCTGGACGACGCGCGACATGGTGCTGCGCGGCACTCCGCGCCCGCGGGAGCGCGGTAAGCAGGTGCGCAAGGGGCGCCGACCCGCTGCTTCATAGACCGCGTCGCCGCCGCCGGCCCCTCAAGCCATCACCGCGCATGGCTCCGCGCTCGCGGGGGGTGCGCGCCCGCCTCCCGCCCTCCCCTCCGCGCCGTCCCTCTCCCTTCTTATTTAAAAATAAAAAAAAAAAATAAAAATAATAAAATTAAAAAAAAAAATTTAAAAGCGCTGAAAAAGCAAATCCGGGCGGTCTCGCCCCCTCCGCGCTGCTGTTCAGTTCTGCTGCCCCCCTGCGCGGGGCCTGGAGGCTGCTGCGCGGCCCCTTTAAGGCGATACAAAGACCCGTTTGTTTTGTTCCACTTGGGCCCGTCCCGCTCCGCTCCGCCGCGCTCCGCTCCGCGCCGCCGGCGCAGGCGCCCTCGTACACCCCGCCCCGGCCCGGCCCGGCCCCCGCCCGCCTCTCCGCCCCCGGCACGGCTCGGCCCGGCACGGCCCCCCCCCCCCCCCCCCCACCCGGCGCCGGCAACTTTTCCGTAGGGAAAAGTGGGTTCCCGCGCATCCCGCGGCAGGAGCAGCGCAGCTCCCGCATGGCGCTGGGGAGCGCGGAGGGGCCCGCACACGGCCGGGGTGAAGCTCATCGGCTGTGGATGCTGGTGTTTCGGGAGGAGGGATGGCAATCCTTTGCTTTCCCGCCAGGATCTCTAGGTTTTTTCCTGCTCACCTGTGCTTTCCAGGGAGCTGTTACGGGAAGTAACACGATGAAGCAGAAGTCCCGAGTCAAAACTTGCACAAGCCAGTCATTAGCATGGTATCAAAGCACTTGCACAAGGCTGAGTTAAAAACAGGGCTCACACCCTCCGTTCTCCACTTTTTGAGTGCTTGAATTCATGACTTTCATGTTCTGTTTTCCCTGTGTAATCACTTACAAGACAGGCAGACCTATACCGAGGTCCATCTGCTGGGGAAGGGGCATCCATTCACTCGTTTACGCTTGGCCACAACTCCTCAAAGTGACCCAGAACTGGCACAAAACTCAGAAGAGGAAAATAGCTAAGTGTGCACTTCCCAGCTGTCCCTTCCAGGGCATGCTCCATGTTCCCAAACCTGAAAGCCAGGCCTCATTTTGAGCAGTCTTATGCATGACCGAACCCCTTCCAGCAAGCAATTCAGTTGTCAGATGCATGTGTGCCCTATTTTGCAGCTAATCGGGGCTGAGAAGAAACACAGAGAGACAAAGAGCTTGGTCTCACTCCCCGCACTGCCCTAACATCCAGTCTGCCAGCACAGCCCACAGACTGCTGCTGCCATCCACATTGCTCTCCCATCACACAGCTTTCAAGCCATGTGTGTACCAAAGTGATCTGCAACACAGAACAGGCACCGGACACAAGGAACCCGCATGTAGTAGTAGCTGGGGATGGAGCTCAGCCTAGCATCCTCTGGTGCTAGCCAGGTTGACCAGCCAGGCTTAGCTCACAGACCTAAGAGGAGTGATGAAGGTACCTTCCCTGCCCTTATGCCTGTCCTAGATGAAGAAGCCTGTCCTTCCCTCACACCCTGCATCTCCATCACTCTTTTCCACAGCAGAGATCTCTCATGGGACCATTTTGTAAAATCCCCATCAGAGCAGGCGTTGTGCGACAGTCACAAAAGCAAAGTCTCTGGCCCAAGTGACACAGCCACCTTCAGGCAAGGGAACAGAAAGCTTTGTCCAATGTCACATAGCACAGCGGTGAGTCAGTTCCATGACCTGCGCCTCAGGCACCTCTCTCCAGGTCTCCGTTGGAAGCAGATGGATTGCCAGTGCTCAAAGTTGGACGAAGTACCGGAGCCCCTTCCAAGGATTGGGGCAGAGCCTGCCTTCCTGGGTGTGAAGGGCAAATGCAGAAGTGAACTCATGAAACTCTAATTACCTGCTGTGTCTAGCCATGGTTTTCTTTTATCTCTCTAAAAGGTTTCTTTCCATTTGGAACTTTAATACTTCATTTTCACACTTACAGCTGTGCTGACCCCCATGTTTGAGCCTCAATAACTGCCTTACATCTGCTTACTCTGGCTCTGTATCCAGCCACCCAATCTGTCACTTTTAGGATGACAGCACACTTTTTATTGTGTCTTAACCAGTAAAGACTGGATCAGTGATCAGGGTAAACCCGTTAGGGAATAAATGCTCAGGGGGCCCACAATCCATGAGGAGTGGCAGCATGGCTAGCAGGGAAGGGTTTATATCCCATCTGTACATGAGCTGATAGCGGTGTCGCACATGTGAGCTCATAGCGCAAGGAGACTTGTTCACAGCTGAGAGCTGGGTGTGACGCATTTTCATCACCATCACTTTGCAGGATGTGTTATGTGACAGCCCTGCTAAGCTGGAATTCATCTGGGATCCATGTGAGCATCACATGAGCTGTGGCTGCGCTGAATAGATCTTACAGAGCTGCTCATGCCTCATGGAAAAACTTGGGTAAAAACACTAGTTGGAAAAACAATTTTGCTAGTAAGATTTACGAGATGACAGATTTCCGAGGGCCGTTTTCCATGTGCTTACAAACACCACAACACCAAGGCAAGTGTGAGCTGTTCCCATCGTAACCCCAACACTGCGCTCATGTCTGGGCCATGGTGTTCCCAAAATTGTTCTTGCTGGTAAGTAACAAAACCCACAAACGTCAGCCAGAACTTTCTCTTGATTTTAAGGCTTTCCCATCAGTTTTTTGCCCCATGACCAACTTCCTACTGTTTTATCTCCTAGTTGCATCTAGTAAGGACCAGTTGCTCAAGCTGATATTTGGGATAGCCCCAGATCCTGGAAGCTGGCATCACTTGTAACAGCTGAAACACAGACAAGATTTTTCATTGTCCTCATTCCTGACCCTGTGACTGCCCGATACCTTTGTGCTGCAACAGAACAATTTCAGGACACCTCTATTAAAGGAAGCCCTTGGTCAGCCATTAACAGCACTGAGTCCATGAACTGTGGCAGGGCTGCTCCTGCCCAGAAGAGTCCCTGATACCAGCCTGATGGACAATCAGGTCATTACACTGTACTAAAACCTGTCTTCACATTTAGCTGTGCAGTGTGGCCTCTCTCCCAGGGGATGACGGTCCTGCCTTGCCGGGAGCTGATTTAAGGATTAACAGACCATCTTCATATCTAACAACTACCCTTCTAATAATACTCTCTTTTGTGCAAAGATCTCTAAGCACTTCATGAAAGGTAGTTTATGAAGCTTCACAGGGGAACAGCTGAACATTAACACAGGGCAGGGATAAGCTTGGGCACATCCCTCATCTGAGCAAGGCTCGCTGCAGCCGTCCTACCTCACCTGCAGAGGCTGGTCCAGCCTCACCTCATGTGGGCTGGCACACTCTGTACCAGCTCACAGCCCATGACAGCACTTTAAAACCTGATTCAGGCTGGCGCAGAGCTTTAAGCAGAGACCGATTCCCTTGCTCTTTTCTCTATGGTCACCACGGTTTGGCAGCCCAGCTACCAGCAGCCTCTTAATCTGTCAGAATGACTGGGGTGCTGCAATTTTCCTTCTTCAGAAGGTGCTTAACACGCTTTGGGTCCCACTACAAACACAATAGCAACTAAAGGGGCTCTTTCATATAGGATATTGACCCATGGTCATGGTCTCATAAGCATCTCTGAAACTTCATTTTGTGTTCTGAATTTTAAAATGGGTCGAACTTCCCCCAAGCATCAAACCATTCTCTCATTCATACTAGAACTACAGAAAACCACGGTTTTACTTGTCTGGGGATGAAACACCATGTCTAGTCACTAAGAATGTTGTGGGTTTATGGCAGTTCAGAGCCATCCGCTCCCACCAGAGAGCATGAGGAAAGATGACAATGATTAAGGCTACAAACAAAAGTGCAGATTATTTAATACAGCAGAATTTATTCTTAATTTCCAGCTAAACCCCAAGCCCCCAGTACTTTGACATCACAGGCCTCAAGGCTTTGAAAGCCTGTGCATGTGGATCCTGAGAGAAAAAGAGATCTTAAATAAGATCCAGTCTTTCAGACGTAGAGGTTTCCTGTTGGGACACTCACACTACCAGCATCTGTCAGCAGTAAAGCCATGTATTGCTGTATTTCTCAAGCAGGAATTGTTTTTCACAGTAACCCCACCTAAATTTTATTGAAGAACTTTCTATGTGGCATCCAGAGTTTCTGGACAAGCTGGTACTGCTGTCTGACAGCAAGGAGAAGCCTGCCATTACTCCTGGCTCTGGCAAACATTTCAACAGATGACCCAAGTCCAGATACTGATGGAACTCTGTATTTGCAGAAAGCCTTCCAGGTATCAGGACACGAGCAGTCCTCGTTAGAGCCACAGATCACGTACTACCTAAGGCCTTTTGCAGAGTTGGGCCAGCAGGCTTCATCCCAAAAGGCATCACCATCCAGCCTCCTACAGCAGGGTGGCTGAAGCCCTATCCCTCAGCTCACTCACCAGAGTGAATCTGTGATCAGGGGATTCTAAGAAGAAAAAGGCAACTCACCCCTTACTGGGATCCCCTGCATTACCTTCCTCTACAATTTATTTCAATAATATCATACAGAGTGGAATATAAAGCCGAAGATCAATCTCATAACCATATTAAGACACTCCAGGGTGTATTTCATAGCGCCATTAATACACTTCTTGGGTGGTTAAAGTCACACAGAGAGCATAAATTAATGGCTTCATAAAACATGCTCTGTCATATCCTATGGCTTAAATAACACACAACAGGCTGGGTACATTGGGATGTTGTTGAGCTTGTTGGGTGGAGGCACCAGGGCAGAGTGACTGCCTGCGGGCATGCCTTCCCAGGGATGCCAGCCTTGGGGTGCCTTACAGATAGTAGGAAACCAACTGTCGTTTTTAAAAGCAAGATCCTACAAAAATCCGATGCAATTAAACACTGTAGATCTCATTAGCTTCCATTACCATTTGCATTCCTGAGCTTTAGCCTCTTTCAGGCATATCCTCCCTGCAGAAGCCGTTGCTGTTCCAGGATATGACTGCTGTGGGTGCGGCTCTTTGGCAAGGAGGGAGTCAGGCTGCTCCCAGCCTTGGAAAGCTCTGGAGAAGTCCAGAGCAGAGAGGGCACAGCACGTTGGCTACAGAATGATCAGATTGGCTTTGCAAGGGAAGCTGAGCCTGCCACGTATTTCAACTTTCTAAAAGAAGCCTAAAGGAAACCACAACACAGCATCCATTTGGGGCAGATTCTGCTGGAGTGTAGGGCTCTGCTACTCACAGGAACATTTCCAACTATGATTTCCCAAATCAATTATAAAAATAATCTTGGCTTTGACTTTTCCTAGTCTTCCTTGGCTAGGATCGAGTCATAGAAAGAAGTTCCTTCCCCCAGTCTGATAGATATTAAGTCTTATCAAGTCACATTCTTCCCTAGAAATATTTCTTTTGCTATTTTAATGGCTCCACATGAGTTATCAGAGACTTTTCAGTCCCTGCCCTGCTAAGATAAGCTACCCCAATTCACCTGTCTCGGCTGATAAACCTCCTCCTTTTTGCTTCTGCTGCTCAGAAAGGAAAAGGTCTCACCTCTGATGCCTGCTGAGAGCACAGCACAACTGCCCAAGGCACCAACACCAAAACTCACTTCAGCTCAAGTCTCTTTCTCTCCTCCTTTATCACCCTCTTCCTTCCCTCTGCAGATACAGAGGGCCACATCACATCCTCAAACTCCACCATCAGCTCTTCTGAGGCTAATGGACATGCCATTCCCTACCCTTTCCCCGCTTCCTACACAGTGCCAACTATACATCCCATGCTCCATATCTCCTCTCTATTTTCTTATTTGTCCCCAACACATAAAACTTGCTACTCATTCCCCTTAAAAATTCTGAAAACTAGCAGGAGACAGCTAAATCAGGAAAGATTTTACTATAAGTCTTTATGGCACCATAAAGAAGAGGCAAAGTCTGAACCTTTCAAAGATGCTTCGTGTTGAGTATGTTGATAGTCCCTTGTGACAGATGCATATTCAAGTTTAATGGCTTAAGCACAGAACAGGCAAGAAAGAAAAGCTCAGAATAACCCACCCTTCCCCATAGCAGTGTTTCAAACAGCTTGAGTGGAGCTAATTAAAGATGTCAATCTCACCATTTGGTTGGAAATACTACTAGCCACAAAGACTCAGCTTCCCAAACCAACCGGCACATGGGATTGAATCAGTGCAGTGTCTTGTCCACCAGCTCCACTACTCAGGGCTCTTCCTCAAAAGCGAAGAGTCAAGCACAGAATATTAATAGCAATTCTGATATGGAATAAAGAGCAGAAATCTCTTTTTCCCCAGTAGAAACTCTGATTTGGAATACAGAATTTATTTCATCCTTATAAAAAGTTTGCCCAAGTACCCTCCACAAGATTAAAAGAAATATATTTAAAGAGTAGTAATAAGTCACAATAATGGGACCAGCTGAGGATCTAGGAGGGAGTTCCTCCTGCCCAGTATTAATGTGCGACAGTGAGAAGTAGCTGAGAGGTCCCTCTCTGGGTCATAGTTATGATTCTGGCAAAAGCCACTACAGATAAGGCAGCAACGCAAAGCACAGCCCTGATCCTGCAGCCATCTGGGGACTGGCTTTACTTTGCTTATGAGAGTAATTTACAGGCATCAGACAAGCCACATGTGTAAGGCTGAGCACACATATAAATGTTCTCAGAAGCAGAGCCAATTAACACACCACAAGATATCACTCAGTGATTTGGAAAATACACAGACCCTGTCTTGCTTTTGGAAGCACTGAAGCAGAAGGATTCATGGTGGTGTCTGATGCTGTATCTTCGCAGAAACATCTCTATGATGGTCCCACAACAACATTTTTATGCTAAAGCAGCATCTACTGCATGTATGAGCTTAGTCCAACAAAAGCAGCATCTTGGATACAAGGCAGTACCCCTGCAATGCCATAGCCCCTATGGAAAGATTATGATCATCATTACTATTTATATATAATAACAGCCAGAAGCCTTGGCTGGGATAAACTGCTCCCAGGGCTAACTCAGCTAAACATAAAGGGAGAAGCTCCTTTTCTCCAAGCAGCTCCAAAGAGGGATTCAGGGCCTGGGAGCAGGTCAGTGGCAGTTGGGATTAGGATTCCTGACTCCCTGCTTGGCGTCCTAATATTAGCTTGCATTGTCTCCAAGACAGTCTCATCATTCTTTCACATGAACCGCAGGCCTGAATTAGCATGTCTCGCTGCATAATCTGCCAGCCTGTCCTGTGTGCTAAATTAGTCGGGGACTGAGCAAACATCATGGGAACAGCTCTTGTATAGCGTATGTGGGTTAAGTTATTCCTACAGCATTGTCTGTTTGATATTTTCCTAGCATCATCACAAAAGTACGATGGGCCAGATCCTGGAGCTGTCGGCTATCCACTGGTTCGTGCTCCAGCCTAGCATTGCTCTCCAGTGTGGCACAGAGATTAAAGCTGGCTCTGCAGGGAGCCAGCTTTGGGAAGAAGTGTTAACAAATAAACTCCAGTTGGGTGGCAGATGAGCAGACCAAGAAGCAAGCAGCAGTGCTAGGGCTTGTACAGCCTCCAGCCCATCCTCTCAGCACACGCCGACCTCCGTGGTGTGGTATTTACAAGCTTCCTTCTTTGTTTTGTTTCTCTGGTGCAATGGGCTGATCAGTTTTGTCTGCCACATGGGCTTATCTCTTCATGCCCTCCAACTGGGAGCTCAGGGCTGTCCATAAAGACACACAGCACTCAGCACAACAGGGCTGTGGGCTGATTGTGTTTCATGCCAGTGCCTGCAGCTAGTTTCAGTCGGCTTTGAGTCAAGTGCCTCCTGCTACCAGGGGCTGATGGCATTAATTTCCACCAGGATCATCAGCGTTTTGCAAAGCAATCACTGCCTCTGTGGAGCGAGGCTTTAATCAGAAGCAGAAAGATGTGGCAGAATCACAACAAACCCTGCTTTGACTCTGTAGCCATTTACCTCCTCCCCAGGTAGGGGACCAGTTGCAGGACAGAGCGTTAAGCAGAGAAGCAGGTAAAATCAGAAATCATGAGTCATGGAAGAGCCTGGACCTCTGGGTGACCAAGTCAGCCAAGTCACAGGACTGGTTTACTAAGGTGCATGCAGGGTTTTGGACAGCAGTGCTGAAAGACAAGCGACTCATTTAATATTATGCCTTTCTGGCAGTGAGATCAGTGCAGTCAATTAGCTGTAAAATCTGAATCATGTCCCTGGCAGACAGGCTCGAAGAGGAAGCAGCTCCACCTTCCTGCTCTGCCCAGCAGAGGTCAAGGCATCCACTGCATGGTTCTGCTGACAGCAAGTTGCCAGACCCATCATGGGCAG
The DNA here is from genome assembly GCF_963264785.1 of Psittacula echo. Classification (NCBI taxonomy): domain Eukaryota; kingdom Metazoa; phylum Chordata; class Aves; order Psittaciformes; family Psittacidae; genus Psittacula; species Psittacula echo. The sequence continues at coordinate 7,743,313 of NC_137745.1, forward strand.
CCTCTGCAGTGGGGATAAATCAGGATACTGATCCCATCATACAGCAGGAACAGCTCAACTCCCAGTCCTCAGCATGAGGTCATGGAGGCTTTCCACAATCCAAAGACCATTTAGGAAACCCTGTGCTAGAAATCCATCCACACTGAAGCAAGTATGGATGAGCATTTCCCATACATCCCTCAATACCATTTTATTGCTAGGCTTATTTCTGTCTTATTGCTGTAGAACTAAGTCTTAACACTCCTGACTTGCATTAAATAAGCTTTTAGTCAAAAATCCAGATCCATGGAAACAGAGTTGTGTTGTACGGTGACAGCCAGTGCACTGCCCAGTAGAGGACCACAACAGGGAGAAAAGAGGCCATCAGAGGATAACCTGCAGCAAACTACTTGTGCCTGCTCTTTGGAGCCATAGCTCCCTGATGACTCTTTGGACATAACAACATCTGAACCAACAGAGCTGTCTTTGCACTTCCAGTATGTTGGCTGTAATGCTGCTGTTGGCATCTACGGTCCCAATTTCCACCTCCTGTGTGTGTCACTAAGCCCTACGTCCAGCCTTACCAGCTGGAGATGAGTCGTCTTCATCCTCCACAATACAAGAAGGATTAGACTCAAGGCGTATTAGCAAAGTAGAAGGCTTGCTTTGGAAAAGGGCCAATTTCAGCATGTCGATAATTTATGAAAACACATGGCTCTCCAGCCAAGCAAGTTTCAGTTCCTCAATGATTCAGCAGCAGCGCTACAAGGAAATATGGATGTGAAAAGTCCTTGCAGGAATTCCTGTATAATTCTACATTAAAATAAAGCGTTCCAAGCCCAGCAGTAGGATGGAAATTGGGAATTAAGCATCATTCCTTCTGTGCCTACAGGGAATCCTAAAGATGGGAAAATTTTAGTGGAGTTTTCAGGGCAGGAGGGGAGAAAGAGCAAAGGGAGGGTGAAGACCCTGGGGTGGAGAAGGGAGGGAAATTCAGCTCTGAGGTTTGTTTTGGCCACTTTGCACAGGCTGCAGCTCTGTTGTCACTAAAAACATGAAAATCCTGTGGGCAGGTAAGGGAAAAGTTGGAGCGCGAAACCTCTAAAAACACATTTTGCAGAAGGCAGCCTGGGAAATGGGAAGCATAAAGAGCCAAGGACAGCTCCCAAGCCCATCTGAACACTTTGGGGTTTGGAAGGGATCCATGTCTATTTTAAAAAAGGATGAGAAGAAGAAATATAAAAGGAAAAGTACCATGCAACTGCCCAAAGCAAATTAATTTCTGAAAGGGCACGGCATGCCAGAGATGAAATATTCATCTCTTCGTCTCCTCTGACCTCCTCAAATTCATTATCCTAATGAGAACTTTGGTACCAAAGCTAGCTTTCACCTACATGCAAAGTCAGCAGAACCAGATGGCATTTGCACAAGGTGCAATGGCTCTTCTGAACAGATTCCAATGGGCAATGGAGTGAAGGGGACTACGAGCTATAGAACTATTGCAATAGCGTGAAGTTATTTCAAATGTAGCTGCTAAACAAGCTCCTGTTTGCTCAGAAACACTTTTCAAGAGAGCACATCCCTTACTTCCCCCTTTTATCATCAACATCTGTAAATCCTCCAACACCCACTCGCCCTATGATGCCCAGAAGCACTTTGCGAGGTCAAATGGCCGTTTCTGAACAACTTGAACTGACGCTGGACTCTCACCCTGTCAATGCAGAGCAGTCTCTTCCTCTCCAGTGAGGTTTTCCAACCTGATCCTGGCAGAGATCTCACAGTTGCCCATGGGCAGCTTGGCAGCCACCCCACAGTTCAGAGGTGCTGTCCATCCTGCAGCAGGCAACCCTCCCATGAACCCAACCTGCCTTCACTGCTGTCACTTCTCCACCAACAGCAATTTTCTCCTTCCTTTCATAAAGAAAACCCATCTACATCTTACTGCGCAGCACAGACCTCATCCTCTATCCTTACATCCACGGGAATCCCACCATGGATTCCCTGGCAGCCAGGGCTGGCTGTTGTAAATTCCGTGTATTTTAAGTATTCCTGGTTTTAATTGCTGCTCAGCACTGACATTTCAAAAGGACGCTTCTTCACTGCTTCTTGTGTAGAGCCTGTTTGTGTTTTCCTGCTCACTGCCGTCTCTTCCCTGGAGCCCTTGCTAATGAATGCAGCATGCTGATGACCTCTCCATTATAAATAGTTTAATATTTTTAAATAAATATGGGATGGTGCCATGACTGTGTGGGTATTTCATCTAGCCTGCAGCATGAGCCGGAGCTCACAAAGGCAGCCACTGCTTTATTTGTCATTCTGTTGCTTGTTTGTCATAAGTAAGCAAGTGAAGGGGCCTGGACCCTGGCTCTGCAACGTAGAGCAGCAGATGTGTTATTCTAAGTGTATCACAAGAGGCTGCTCCCCATCCTCATACAGCAGATGGAGGCAGTAAAGAGAAAACTTTGGGGCTGTTGTGCAGTTACTTGAAATCAACAGGGCTGCAGAATTATTAGCTGAGCAACAGAGAGAATCAGAGGAAGAATGGGAAGAATTCTGTTATATGGGGGTTTAATACTGGATTGCACTAGAATTAATGCATCAGTCTGACATTTATCTGATACAATTTATTCCTAATGTGGGAGCAAAATTTATCCTAAGCAGTAATATTAAAAATCAAAACCCAAACCAATAGTGACAAAGGAAAAGAAACAGAAAGAGCCTGAGTTCAGGTCAAACTTTTCAACATGTTAATTATGTTTTCAGCCCATCAATTTCTGTTGTCCCAATTTCCCTTCTTGCCTTCTGAGTGTATCTGGGTTTCCGCTCTATGTAGATCATGTGAGCTAGATCCAAATTTGCTTGTCCCTCACAACCAGCTTCACCATCAGTAAAATGCTCCTAGAGAGTTGACCCAAATGGTACCCAAGGATTGCCTTCATACAGACAACTCCCAGGTGGCATAAAGCCAGGACTGATGCTCTACATCTTCTGTTCCCAGCCTACAACTTCTCTGAGCTATGGGGTGTGAACACGGACCATTGCCAAGGCAGTAATTTACAGCAATGCAATCCATCCCCATGGACAAGGAGGAGCAGCGATAGCTGATACCAGCTGTTCCCCAAATGTTTCCACCAACAAATCTGCTTCTGGGCTTAAAAACCCAGCTTCCAGATTTGAGAAACCTACTTTTGTGATTGCAGTCTTCCTCCTGCAGCTGAGCATCCACCAGGCTCCTTGTGCTGCTGCCTCCACGATGGGCACCTCTCCCTTACACCCACTTCACTCAGTCTGGCTCCAAGGATGTGCCTCCTGCCTTTTGCAAGCCACCAGATGCAGATAAGCACCTTTTCTTCCCACTAAGTAGTCATCTGAACTCCAAAATGCCAAGGCTAAGTCCCATCAGCCTTTCTCCCTTCAAGCCTGGCTTGGTGGAGAACCACTCAGCTGATGCACAAAGTGGTCCTTTTCCACAGAATAGGAACAATTAAACAGCCTCATGCAAACGGATGGGGAATGAAGGTCATGGCTATTTTTAAGTGACTTTGCTCAGAGATTAATGAGGAGGCAGTCTGAAGCTATGCACAGATTCTCGGCTGCTATTTCTGACCCCTTTCCTTCCTGTTCATCTTCCTTTGATAGTGGTGCCCTGCAACAGCAGTGTTGAGGAAGGATGCCTCTTCACACACACCTAGCGTCACACATGCATTTACCCCTGAAATCGTGAGTGCTGTGCATTAAAACCCAGTGCTTGCATGGCATGGGCTACTATTGGTAGAGTAAATACCGTATGGCAGAGTAAATGGGCGCTCTCAGGAGGAGCAGGAGATGGTCAGCAGCTCTCCTGCCACAGGACTTAAAGAGAGGGAAAAACGTATTGTGAAAGAGACCCGTCCTTCTTTGCAGAGATGAATGCGACACCTGCCTCAGGCCAAGAGCTTGGAGCGTGTGAGCTGAGCTCAGGAGTACAGCAGAGAAGTTACAATTACCTAATTGCCTCTAAATTGTGTCATTTATTAAGTGCTTTGCATGGTGCCATGGCCGCTGGAGGAGACAGTCCCTGCCCTGGGCAGCTCTCCCCACGCCACCCTGCCCATCAGACTGTAGCTCCCATGAGCTGAGAGGGCAACAGCCCCTGCTTTTCCTTCACCCTCTCCTCCATCCCACACCTATATTAGTTCTGTTTCACTAACTGCCTGAATAAATATATATATGTGCCCTGTAGATTTTACCTTCTCCTGTGAAACAGGCTGGGTGTAAGTGCTGTGTTATTAACCACTGGAAAAACAAACCCAAAAGCACTGATTAAGAAAGGGGTGGTGGTGGGGTAGCAAACCATTTTTCCCATAGTTTCTGAACTACAGTTCACAAAATATTACATTTCTAATTATAAGCCCAGAAAGTTTTAATGTAAAAAAGTGACTTGTGAGACAGATTATAGGTTTTTTCACTCATTATAATATCCCCCGAGTATAATTTCCTTGCCCTTAATCTTGAACCTTAAGGTTTTCACAGGTAAGTAGGTAATTAACAGAAATCTGTCTTGATTATACAGCTCTTGCAGCACTGGCTGTATTAGAGCTGGATTCTGTTGGATGCTGAGCTGCCCAGACTCCTTTGGGTAACAAGGAGGTGAGAGGCTGGGTACCCTGCAGTGCCCATGGATCACACACTATAGGCACACTGAGAGGCTGCATCCTTGCTCAGGAGAAAGGATTTATAAGCAAAATCCATGGGCAAACTTTGAGTCTGAGACAGGGAAATAGAGGGACAAATCTTTGAGGACATCACTTTGCCAGTGAGAAAGAACAGCATTTATGCTGCTGCAGATCTGCCCTAAACACATTATCCTTTTCTTCGAGCAGCCAAGCGATACCAACTGCTCTGCGTCACTGCAGATACCAGCGCTGTGCTTTAGAAAACCTTCCTGTCAAGCTGGGGCTGGTGGCAGTGAGAAGATATACAGCTCTCAGATGGCTCAAAGCAATTCTCCTCCACTCTGTGGTGCACATCAGGGATGGGTTTTGTGAAGCCAGCAACACCGTGGGAAGGAATGACTTGTTGAACAGGTTTGGATCCACCGGGAAAACTAGTTCCCCTGTAGCCAGGCCCCCAGGTGAAGCATCTTTGCTTCCGCAGTGCAGGGGTCAGACTGGCCCCTCTCAAACACTGGGAATCTTAATCTTGGAAACAAGTAAACCAACCTCCAGGTACCCTCAGAAGAAGAGGAATAGGTCCATTACATCAACATAAGTCCCATTTGTAGCACCTTGCACTCAGAGATGCAGCTCAAGGCATGTTTCATTTAAAATAGAAAGACTTTCTGTAAGTTATTTCCAATTTAAAGGAGAAGGAATGAGGTTATTTGCCCAGATTTATACACCTTACCAAGGCCAAGCAAGGCTTAACACCCAGATCATCTGCCTTCCGGCCCAGCTTGGCTGACTGACAGCCTCTTTTTCCTTTGCATTTAAAATGGGAATACATTAAGTCCAGGGTTTTCTGCATTTATCACAACAAGCGCAGTCATATGTGCAATCACAAGCAGTGCAAGGGAGGTGACACTGGAAGCAGCTTTCCTTTTCATTTGTAACACTAATGCCCTACAGCCTTCTGATCCTCAAGCTTGGAAACCAGCACACCAGGAGTAGGAAGTGCAGCAGGCAAAATCCTTCTTCTCCAGCCCTAAGACTGACTCCAAAGTCACAGCTTCAGAGGAACTGAGTGTGCTCCAACATGCAAGGAAGATACAAGCATCGCCTTGCAGAGCCAGCCTTCACCTCTGCCCCCCAGTCCATGACACCTCCAACAGCAGGACCTTCTGTGTGGAGGAACAGCAAGGGCTGCAGCAGCAGTTAGGGACCCCAGCTCACCTCTCCTGCCCCAGAAGCTGCTCACATGCAGGGTCCTCCTTCTCCATCCCAGCCAGAGCTGGATGCTTTGCTCAGGGGACCTGGTGATATTTGCTCCAGCCCACCTTGAGTAGAGAGAGAAGTTCCTGGTTCCCATGGGGAGCTCCATCACACCAAGCTGTGTGTGAGCAGTTGCTGAGGACGTAACAGCAGCTTTCCTATATGCCCCTGCCAGTAACAAACTCATTCTCCTCTGAAGCTGAGGATGAAAAATAAGATGTAAAACCAAATTAGACTCTGTTTATGTACATAATTCCCCACTCATCTGGATAAGAGCATGCCTGTGGCCTATATTATGCTGCATCTGATTCTCATTAGGTGCTTGTGGTTCCTTCTTGATAGGTTTTTATTGCTTTCCTTGACACACAGAGCTATAGCAGGGCTGTTTACTCTCTGCAATTGCCCTGGTGTGGCCATCAACTGCGCAGCCTGCCGCAGCCCACTCTGAGCACATCCATAACACAGTTTCTCAAATGACAACCCGGTTGTTTAATAACCAGAAATAAAGCCAGAGCTCTCCAGAGTGGGTTTTGTGACTTGGCTGCTGGGGCTTTATTTACAGTAACAGAGACTGAAGCATAGGACAAACTTCAGGCACAGCCTGTGCATGGCCCCAGGCAGCACAACCCTCCAGAGCTAAGGCTCTGGACCCAGCCAGTACCTGGAGCTTTACAAGTTAAGCTTTGTATGACTACGAATATAGTGTTTGACTCTGTGGGCAGCTTTCCAAGACAAGATATTTTGCAATACGTTTCTCTTTCCATGAATTACACCACTCCCTGCTCTCCTGCACATTGTAGCCTCATCCATGCACAAAAGCAAATCACGGCACGTTGCTGGGTGAGCAGGTAAGGAGGCACAAAGGGAATTTGGCTAATTGGGTGTTAAGCCTCATCTTAAGTAATTTTAGTGTTTTGTCCTTCAGGAACACAATTTGACCGAAGAAATTAATATTCTGGGTCTGCTTCTGTGCACATCCAAGTTCTTTCCTATATTCACTGTCACCTTCAATTGAGGGGAACATTATCAGATATAGCTCTTGATGCATATCAGAAACATCTATCTAGATAGTATCCCCGCTTGTAAAATGCAGATTTACCTTACAATAAAAATCCCTGCAGTAACCAGCAAGAGAAAGATTTAATATACTTACAGATTTCTCCTGCTGACAGAGGAAGAAGAAAACTACAGATTTACCCTAAATCCAAACTTATTAATTCTTCAGAGAGTGACAGTGTTATTTTCCTACAGAATCAAAACTTTAATTTTCCATTCCATTACAGCAGCAAAATACATGGGTTTAAGTGGAAGAAAATCCCAGAGAAACAAACAAATGAAAAACCCAAACCAGTGTTTGATGTATGACTGAGGTATCTTGGCAGCCCTGATTTTCTGATTGTCTCCAAGTAACCAGCTCTTGTGAGCAAGAGTAGGCAAAAGGAAAAGCAGTTTCTTACCATTTTTATGGCTCATAGGAGTGGACGGGCTCTGCAGAACCACCACAGCACCTACCAAACCCTGCAGGCTCTCTGGGGATACAGCAATTTCTGGGAACATCACTTGGGCTACCAGCTTGCTTCACAGGACTCCAATGTTTTATTTGCATGAGACCCCTTTCCTGCTCCTCATTTTCCTTCTTAACACAGAAACACGGATCTGGCACACTGGCCTGCCTCTGTACCCCTTATCCACAACCAACCCAGCAGCCAGTGGCCAGCATTAACCCCATTAAACTCATGAAGCAATTAGAACTGGGTGAGCAGTGCCAAGAAATCTCAGTGAAAGGTCTCTCAGGTTTTTAAACAAACTCATTCCAGCATGGGTTCATGCTCCTGGTGTATCAGCTTCCCACATGGATCACAGCATGGCAGGTCAGAGGCAAAAAAGCTTTTGGAAGGGGTGAATTTTAAGGGACAATTAGAGGCTGGATGCAAATCCTGAGCTTAAGTGAAGGTCTGTGCAAACAGGAAACACACCCAGGCCACGTGAGTTAACTGGCTAATTAAGTCAGTGCAAGCATTGGGTCCATGAATGCGCTATGGGTCAGGGATTGTGGAAGAGAAAGCGTTCATGGAACTGATTATTTGAAGGGAGTTGTGATCTGTCTGCATGTAATTCCATCACACAGTGAGAGCTGGGCAAGGAAATGGTTTTGCATGTGGAGGGTTTGGAAATATTTCTTCGTTTTAACTCAGGACAAGAACAATGCAAATTGAAAAAGGAAAGAAAACTCAGACAAGGTCCATCCCTCTTAGATTAGTCTGAGATGTGTTGTTTTCTCCCTGGCCTCATTATAGTTCCGGTTTATAATTATAGTGAAGAACATGGTTCTGACTGGATATCTGGAAAGCAACTTCATTGTAAACATTAAAAACGTTTCAAAGTGTTAAGAAAGCTTTATTGCAACATGACTTTTTCCAGGTGAAAAAGAGATTTTCAACAAGTCAGCATTATTTTTTTTGGGGGGTGTGTGTGGAAATAATCTTCCAGTTAAAACTCCATGACCCTCTCAGTCCTTTATTCACTGCATGTTACTGACCTCTAAAGGCAAGGGCCCTGGATGAGGTTAAGTTTTCTTAGTTACCTTAAATGACACAACCCATCAAACAGCGTTTATTAATTATCCAGGCATTGGAAAGAATATGACCAAGTGAAGTGGGACAGGAGGGTTGCAGTCCACATCCTCCACATGTCCTCAATCCACTGCTTTCCTTCTTTTAATGATCTCAATTATCTTAAATGAGATCAGGCAAACCCCAAGCATTTCTCCAAAGGCAAGACTGGGGAGATAAGATTTCATTTGACTCTCAAAATCACGATGGGGTGGCTCAGTTCCCCATGACAAAAGGCTGTAACACAAGCAGGGCACAAGGGCAATAAGGGTCCCCGCTCTCTGAAGGCTTAAAGTGAACTAATGTGCAGTTGGCCCTGGAGGAAACACCATGTGAATAAGAACCTGGTCTGACCCCAAAGTTCCCTTTTAAAGTCCCCCAAGGGACGATCTTAAAGAGTTGCTTTTGTGTCTAAGTATAAAGTAGTCATTGACTAGGGTTTTATAAGATTTAAGATAAATTTGGCATACAAAGTCAAGAAGAGTGAATTGGTCAGTTTTGATCATTTTGAAAGCTTCTCTGCCACATCTGAATGACATTTAATCAAATCTTCCATAGGAAATATTTGATTTGCTTGATTGAGTCTGAAGAAATGAAGTTATAAAGTATCTGAATGATGATGGTGTGCAGCAATGGAGTTCACAGTGGCAGCCTGTTTGAAGTGACTGTTGAATTACCTGGGTGTTGGGAATAAAAAGAGCCCATAGGAAGAGGGACACAAGGGTTGCAGTCTAGGTCTTCCACAGCTTCTCAGTCCACCACTTTGATTCTTTTTGAGCAAATGGTATTTGCTTCCCGTCTGTGCATATGACTGCCACATATCTCACCCTGACATGAGCCCCTTCCTAAAAGTGATTAGCAATTTCTGATTGCTTCTTTGATTAAGGTGAATGAGAAGAAGTTTCAACAACATTGCCAAAGCCTGGGAAAGGATTATTCATCCTTCAGTTCTGGTTGCTGAAATTATGCTAAAATTAGTCTTACACAAAAGGTTGCTGGAGAAAAAAATCCCAACTTTTCAATACATGATCGCTCTTACAAGGCCTTCTACTCCAGGATCTCAAATCAATTTCATTAGAAACTCTAAACTCAATTAGACCTCAGAACAACCATGGCACTGAGGCAAATATCTAATTAATGGAGAAGTGAATATCAGGGGCCAAATTCAGTCCTGGCCAGGCGGGCAAAGGCATTGAAAAAGCAGGCAAACAAGCTGAAAAAAGGCTGAAGCAGAATGTGCCCTGATAAAACACTGGATAGACACAACCTCCACCACAGACCAAAGTGCTTTGGAAAGTATTCCTTGGAGAAAGAAGCCCAAAATGGCACTTTGAGCATCCTGTGCTGCTGTTGCCAGGCTTCCTGGGTCACTTGTGACAGGACAAGGTGGAGCCTGGGGCGTTCCTGAGTCTAAGAGGAGAGAAACAAGCAAACCAATGTGTCCTCAAGCCCAAGGGCTTCTTCAGGTCCCCTACAGAGAAGAGGTTCTTTTTAGAGCAGTCTCACATGCAGGCTGCACGGGTCATTCCCGAGGTCTGGTCCAAGCAGCCTGGCAAAGCATCGCATGGACAAAGGAAATAGCATTGCAGATAACACAGAAATAGCAGCGTGTCTCAACAGTTGGCAAACCTTTGGAAAGGTGACTTTATTTTGCTCTATGCCCAGGGACAAAGGACTGGCAATTTAATGACAGGGAACTGTTTGATTCCTGACTTGCGATAGAGAAAGTGGCAGAAGCACCACCTGGCTTTTTGCAGCAAAGAAACAAGGTCAAGGACTTAGCTCATCCCATCTGTGGTATTTTTACACTTCAATTTATATTACAGTGGGAACGAGAGGCCTTGTCAGGAATTAGGACCCCCATTGTCCAGGAAAAATGCAAGAGGAGAGGCAGCACGTACCTCAGAGCCATTGTGCTACAGCTCCCCAGTGTTCTTCAGTGAGGGCCACTCAGTCGATGGGGTATCAGGGGGACAATGGACCTCAGATGGACCTGGTACTGCAGCCACATGCAAAGACCTCACAGCTCTTCTAAGCAACAACCAGTGTGGCTTACTAGACAAGGGCTGGGGGGGAAGAAAGATGCAGATGTACCAGGGGTCCAGCCCACTGGGTAGGAAACAAGATCCATGGCTGATTGTGCTGGTGTTTTACAGGAATTCACTCCCTTTTCCCCAGACACCTTTGTACTTCACTGGAAGTATCATAACACTAGCCTAAAGCTTTTTGGATGCTATAAGCATCCTCCTGCATGAATTATGTTGTCAGTAAAAAAACAATTTCCATTCCCAGTTACATCAATATCAGTCTTCAAATGATGATTTCGGCTTTGCATCAGTGCCTTTGACAGGCACAAGCCCCTTGGGTCTGGTTTGGCTGCGGCTCACACATTTTCAGTGGAGCAGCACTGGGAACATGGATTTCCTCCCATCCTTCAGTCTCCTAAAACCTCAGGTAGTTTGGGGAAATTGGTGTTGGAGATGCAAAGAGCAGAGTTTGCAGCAGGAGAGGAGAGCAGTGCCCTGCAGCATCCCTGTGCTAGCTGTCCTTGAGAGGAGGGCCACTCTCCTCTGCTGCTCTAAGGAAGCTTTTCCCTCAGTGGGGACCCAAGTATTTTCCTTGGATGTAGAATTTAAGCTCCTTAATGGAAATTGAATTACATCCTGAATAGAAAAAGAAGTTGGGTAAGTAAAGGCAAAGATCTTAATTACAAATACAATGAAGGAAGATCTTGCACTATGGTTTTCCTAGGCTGAAGCCTGATCAGCCTGGGATGGACTGTTAGAGAGATGTGTGTTACTAATGCGGTATTTGATTTAGGCCACTTACCAAAGCCAAACTCCTTCAAAAAGGAAACGGAGTTTTGCCTGGGAAAAGGGTGTTCAACTGGCCCCAGAAACTCAGAATATTTCTGATGGGAAGTTAAAAATAAAGAGGGAAAGAGAAAGAAAATGAAAAAGGAGAACTCCCTCTGGATTTAGTGTGTAGTTGTTAACAAGGTATCCCACAGGTAGGACACGATTTACTGAAAACTAAAGAAACTGTCCTGGTTTTGCTAGAATGGAGCTTTTTGTTCTACTTGGGGCACTTTATATGAAACAGATGCACAGTTGATAAATCAGGCTGTCCTGCAGGAAGATAGGCTGCATTTTCTGTATAAATTATCATGCTCTTTGCAGGTAAATGCTATGGATGAAAATGGGGGTATTCTTGCTTTTTAAAACCATCAGTTACTATTGTTGGAGGAAATAAATCCTTTGGCCCCATAGGACGTAGCAGTGGAGAGAACAGTCAAGGCAAATCTCCCTACAGAAATCACTTCCAGAGTTAGAATTTGATTCAAAGATGAGACAATGGGAGTACCAGAAGTTTATTCTCGGCAGGACGTTCTGCTTTCTCAAGTTTCCCTTGGCTTTTGTCAAATGGCTGCCCAAAAAAGCAAACACATTCCAATACTGCTTTGAGCTGATAGGAGCCACAAGTCCATTTGCAAACCCTTCTTTTTGTTATTGGCAAGGGCATTAAATAGCACTCAGGCAGTGATTTCCAGTGATGTTGTGAGGAGACATAGCAGAGAAAGCTTCAGGACTCAGCAGGCAAAGGAGGAATCATCTTTGCTTGAGAACTGGTAAAATATGTATAGAAAAAGCTGTAACATGGGTGGCATTTAGTCAGAATTTAGAATGCCAAAGGATATTACTGGTTTTCAGTAAAACGCATGAGGAGTGACGCCATGGGAGAGGATTTACTGGAGTTTGGTGCTTATAAATACACAAGACACAAAGAAGTTCGCCAACTCTTGGTCCTGTGCAGTTGTAGTTTTAAATGCAGCATTCCCTTGCCTTGCTCTCCATGACTTTAAATGGCTTACTGAAAATGGGTGTTGTTTTATTGAAAATGTCAACTACCTAAGCTGAGGCTTAGGCAAAGTCAGAGTTTTCCTGCATGGAGGCCCTAAGGAATTCTCTGAATGGAGCAGAGCTGAGGGCGCATCCCCCCTTTGCTCTATCCTGGCTCTTTCCTTTCTTTTCTCCGTTTAAACTGCATAAGCTGCAGATAAAAACTATATAAATAGTCATTCTATATATAGTCCTGGGATAAAACTGCAGTTCATTTATGACAGCTGACAAATCTAAAATGGGCAATGTAAGGGCATTACAAAATGATTAAACCTAAAGTTCTCTTCCCCCCTGGCTACAAGGCTGCATTAACATTACATTACCCACTGAATAATGCAATCTGCTGCAGTTTTCTGCCAGTTCAAAAATATAGCCAAAATAGCCCTTTCCCTTCTATTTACAGATTGTGCCTCAAAAGCCATCTTCCTTGTGGCAGATACAGCTTCTGCTCACTTCTGCTTGCTCGGAGTCAATAAAATATGAATCCTGTGGAGTTAAAGTTGGTTGGAAGCATATTCTTGGGTTTAAGCCATATAAATGGCATGTACGTCAGCCTTAGGCCCCCAGCCTGTGGGATTTCAGAGGTATCAGACTACACATCCCTGGGGTTGAGACTGGAATCAATACCGGGTACTTGTGAGAGATGTAATGGATTCAATCTGACCAAAACTTTAATTACATTTTTCATTATGATACTGCCTTTTTTATTTCTGGATCTCCTTGTGCTTAGAAAGAATATATCAGAGCATTACAGAAGGGGTTGTTGAATATTCCCATCAATTTGCTTCTTAAGCCATGCTGCCTTTGTGATTTATTGTCATAACGTGATTTCAGGACTCAGCTGCTTCTTTGCTGCTTCTCATTGTGGCATGACATGAACGACAAGATGTGAAGCAAATAAGTATGATGAAGAAGAAGGAGCCTGGTGGACAAATGTAGTGTTTTCAATTCGTTTTCTCCCAGCATAAACAATTTTCTCTGTCCAAGGAACAGCAAACTGGTATTTAGGAAGCAGATTTTGAGGGCCCAGGAGAAGGGAATGGTAACTTTGGTCCTGCCGTTGCACATATGAAAAGATGCTTCATCCTTTTGCAGGTCAAATTCTGCTTTATGGCACTGACACCACTTAATACCCCATGGTCCCTTTCAGCTCAAGAGGATAGTTAATGAGAGCCACATTAAAAATGCAACAACTTTCATCCTTCCTTGCTTGGGACCCTTGGGATTTAGCAGGACTTGCCCAGGGCACACATTTCATCCAGTCTCCCAGAGAAGGAACCTGAGCAATAACTCCAAGGGGAATCCCCTTAAAATAGGTTGTGTTCAGATCCTGTAACTAATACCTATTTGTCCAGAAAACTCAAAGCCATGACTGTAATGAAAGGCAGCTATCAGGCTTTCTTTTTAAGCATCCTTAGTTCAGAAGGAATAGAAACAGCATCATCCCATTACACAGGGAGTCTATTTTCTCTGAGAAGGAGAGGAAAAATCACTTTTCTCTCAAAAAGTACCATTCCGTCAATATTGCTCCTGCTCACAAAGAGGAGCTGTCAGACAATTCAAGCTAAAATTGGCATCTGACTAAAGTCTTGGTATCAGGGCTTGAATGGAACCGAGCTGGAAGCACTCACAGTATTGCACTTTCACCCAAAGTTTGTGCCAGTTTGATCCGCACAGCATCGATCTCTGCTGTCTCTGAGAGGCTTGATGGCTTTTTCCGCTGCAGCAGCACACATAGAAATGAAGAGCAAATGAAGAGCAGGGAGGCTTCAGGACACCCCAAATCTCCCTCCCCAAGCAGTTAGTGCCTGCAGGGTGTGCGATGGGACTTAGGCCCTCTGTAGAGCATCTCCATCCATTAGCGCCCCACAGAGAGGGAACAGAGGTGTCTGAATTACCTAAATGAAGCAGCTGCTCTGGGAGAGAGGGATTCAGGAGAGGATTTTTCCTTCTGTTTGGAGTTACCTAACTTTGAGGAGGAATTTTTTCTATATTGGGTCTTAATTAACAAGCGTCATTGAAAACTGTGTATTTGTGCTGCCTTGGGGTGCTGTCAGCAGCAAATGACATTGAGGGCATAGTGTGTACCCCAAATTCCTGATAAACCAATGTCTCCCTTTTTTCTCCTTGCTGCTGGTGGCTAGGGGTTTGTTCCTTGGTAGCTGCACACTCTATATGGCATTTGTCCATATGGATGCTGATCCAAATGTGATCAAACCAGGAGTGAAATGTAACCCTCCTCTATGCCTGCCACATTCAGACTTCTCCAGGATGCTCCTCTTCCCTTTGCCATCTCCAGGATCTCTCCAAGGATCACTGCTTCACTTCTATGCTGCTGCTGCTTTCATGGGTCCCCTTGCTTTCCCCATCCTGCTGTAGTCCCTCATGGGTGATGGTGCGCGGGGATGTGCAGCTACATAAAGCATACCGGCACCATTAGCATCCTGCAGCCCCTTTGGGGACACACATTTCTTTTGACATCTGCTCTGTCTTGGGCTCATGAAACTCAGCAGCTGCATAGGGGCAGAGCTGATTAAGCTGTGAACCCCCCTTCCACAAATGCCCTATTTGTAATGTGCAGTTTGTTTGCTAGCACCTCAGTGTGTTATTGCTATCATTAATACTGGTATATAAACCCAACTGTTTATTTATCAAGTATAAGTAACAGCTTTAGGATTGAAATAAGTCCTCAGGTTTTCTCTACTCATGGCGAGGCTGTGTGCCGTGGGAACACCCCACTTTGCATAGATCGGGGCAGGGCTGTGAATGCGTTGTCACACATTGATGCTACTCTTTTTCCATGTGGTTTGTTGCTGCTTTTTTGTATTGCAAATAGAAAGGAAGTCGTACAGCCACTGAGAGAGCTTTTAAAGACAGAGGAAACAGGATTTGATAGCCCCATTCAAATAATTTCCCCATCAAAATCCTGTTTTCTGCCTCAGACACAGTCCATATCCAATCCATCAGACGCAGGTTAAATCCCACAGGGTCGAGGATAGTTGTGTAATAGCATGTGCATTGGAAAGGGGATAAAATTCCTCCCAGAACTTTGCGAACACTGGTTATACCCAGAGCACCACGTCCGCGCACCCTGTGCTTTAGTGAACTGGCTGCAGTTCAAGATGTGCAAGACATGCCACCAGGCCCCTTCTAAATATCACTTTGAGAAAAGACTTACATTAAATCTATCAGGACAAAATAAGCAGTGATAGTTATGTCAGTTCTTTAACCCAGCTACAGTAACTGACTCAAGAAAAGCCTCCTTTAAATCCCACTGCCTTGCTGCAGGCAGTCATTAGCTCTGACCAGGAGAGTGGGGCAGACTAATACAATTGATCATGCACAGTGTTGGTGTTAATGCAAATTAATGTGGATAAACATAAAAAATAGGTGCATGGATGGGTGAGAAAGCATGTTTAAAGAATAAGATTTGTAGACATCTGTCCGAAGGACTGCATTTAAGTGTGTGATAAGCCATCTAATAGAGCTTACAGCATCAGGATCATTTGCTTCACTATTGCAGAAATGGGGAGAAATGAGTCAAATCCAAATTTCGCTTCACCTTCCCTCAAATAATATAACAGAAATCCAATTTGCTCAGCTATGGCAAATAACCCAGTGCTCTGTCCCTTCTGTGTGCAGGCACTGTATGAACACGCTTTCAAGGTGGGCTCCCATTACAGACTCCTCTCTCCCCAAGCTGCTGTTGCTCTGACTGACCAGACCAGCTCTGCACCAATGAACTTTGGTTCCTGGGGGGGGGCTGCCCATGCAGCGTGGAAACACCTAAGAGCATCTTCTGCCTCCTGGAGGACCTTATACACTGGAGCCTGCTTAGTGGCTTAGAGCAGTGATACGGCACTGTCTGGAAAATTAATATGCCAGCATGTGTGCCCAGTGAGGAGTCCCTTAATGGAGACTTCTTGCCTTTAGCATGGTAATGATGTTAAGTATAATCTGACATACAGCTGCAGAAAAGGTCTCTGAGAAAGCTTGAAAGTACAAGTGCTGGAAAAAAACTCAAGCACTTTCAATATGACTGCCTGGTGATTCTTTTATCTGAGGGTAGTGGTGTATTTGTTGTACTGTATTCTAAGAAATCACATCTCTCCTGAGCTCTCATTCAGCGTAAGGAGCCTGTCCACTCTCCTGCTGCCATTTACTATATTTGTATTGACTATAATAAGACTACCTGGTGGACAGCTTCACTGTGCTGAACTTTGAAAGAGGTTCTCTGAGGATGAGAAGAATGGCTGGTAAGAGATATAGGACTTGCTCAAACCCAGACAACCACTGAAACAGCACTATAAAGCTAATCAATTTAGTAGAAAGCAGAAATCCATCAATGCGAGCACTACCCAGACAGCCTGGCATGGATTAAAGGCTCAATTCCCCCCGCCTCACATCCAAGGGGTTGGTAGTGTTTTGTTCCTCCCTCTCTTTGAACTTTGCTCTCACACAAATAACTACACAAGGGGTCTGGTGGTGAAGCATCCTTGTATCGACTGAAGATTCTGGCTTTCGGGCCTCAATCTGTTTTCTTCCCCTGCAAAGGGGCAGGCATGCAGCATTGGTGTCTGAAGGGTGAGGGTGGAGAGGTACAGAAAAAGAAGTTGGAGAAGTGTTTAACTGTGATGAACTGCTCTGTAGTAGGTGCACAACAACAGATGCTGTGTGTACCCCTGGACATGGCTGTGACAACCTCTTTATCTGCAGGGTTGTGTGGCTTAGCAAAATGTATTACCTGTAATAGTGTGTCTCGTATACACAAGGGCCTTTCTGGATGTATTTTGAAAGGTTTAATGATGTGTGGCTGAAACCTAATGCTATCTTCCTAATGGAATGCAATGGAAGGAGAGCTCAAGCACATTAAGACATCTTATCTGTATTGGCAATTAATAACATAGGAATTAAAACAAAGTATAAAGCCTCAGAGTTTCATCTAAAGCCACAGGATACGAGCCTGTGATTGCAATCCAGGTTTCCATAACGCTTCGCTGTAGTGAAATCCAGATGTCAGGGGGACTCCAACTATTAGATGTTCATTTCTTTTAGACTGTGGGCTTCTTGGTGCTTTCTGAGTCCCTCAGCTGTCCTGAAGTTCATATATTCATGTAATTATAGTGCTACAGATTTTTCTCTCAAGTCTATGAACCTGTTTTAAATTAAAGTAGCCAAGGGCCAGTTGCTTGAGTTACCAAATGTTATGGTGAAGACTTGTCTGGACACATCACAAGCAGTTATTTGTTCCAGGACCCTAAACTCAGTGGTTCACCTATATTGTGACTCAGATCTTCATGGAGCATTCAAATCAAGTTCACTAATGCTTATAGTCAATTTGACAGCCGGTTAAACCACTATCACCAATGCTTTCCTGTAAAGAAATACTTTAAAGAAATTTAGTATTTAATATTTATTTTATTTATTATTTATTTATTTTAAATATTTCTATATTTTATTTATTAATTATTTATATTATTATTTATTATAGAAATTTATTAAAGATATTTAAAGAAATACAGCTTTAGGTGACAAGTGACAAAAAACTGTACCTTCTCCAAGGAATTAGGTTGAAAAGTCTCAGACTAACTTAGCTGGTTATTGTAAATTGAGTAAAAAAAAGTCAGTAGAGAATCTGGGTTGGATTTGATTATCCAGCCTGTAGAAATAAAGAATATTGAAACTGCTGCTTTTTGATTTTGCAGAATTACTTTGGCTGATCCCCCTTTTTAAACTGTAGAGAATAAAAACCCCAAACAACAAAAACAACAGAGGCCAAAAGTAATTTAGTCTCATTGCTTCCTTTTTAAACGTAAGAGATCTTTCCCTGATAACACTTGGCATATTGCTCTTACATGATCGTGAAAAGAAAGACTTAGAGCTTTTAGGAAAGTTAAACCCCTTCCGCTGCTCTTCAATACAATGATAAATTGCTTTTCAATAAGTTCACAGCGTGACTTCACTAGGCAGGAATATTATTTGCATTCTTCCATAAAGAACTCTAAATTGAAATCATTAGCTACCTTACATCATTTAAGACACAAAGAAATCTCTATATGATTAGAAGTGGGTCACAGGCAAGTGACTATAAAATTGAAATATAAGTGAGTGATTTCAGGAGACTATCTTCATCTCACCATGCCTTGTTGTATGTATTTCACCCTCCCTCGAGTTTTAATAAAAGTACCACACTGTCAGCACTTAGTAAATATTAATATAATAATATACGCCATAATTACTTTCCAGACATTACTAACATGTTCCAATCTGCATAGAGCTTGACTCTCAAATTACACTAAAACCTTAAAGAGGAGGAAAATGGTTTCCTGTTCCTACACCATTTACAAGAGGGACCAGGTTAGCAAAAGGTTTTGTACCAACGTGGGTCCTTGTCCTCCTCTCAGGAGGCAGAACAAGTCATGAACCAAGCGGCTGGTGCTCATTTCAGGGGGTTTCTGCTTCCCAGGGCTGGAAATTGTCCTACCCCAGCCAATAACAAGCAGCTGCATGTATAGCTCTACAGGGGGTTGTTTGTTTAGGCACAGAAATGCACATTGTAGCATGAGAATGGCCCATCATTTTAGCAAAGGGACCTCTGGAGAGAAACTCAAGGCTGTGTCCTTGGGCTGACTGCTGCAATGCCACTGGGAGTGTTGTTCTGGGGAAGAGAGGGGCTGAGCTCATGGAGAGGGGATTTGGGAAGAGATAAGTAGTTGGAAGGGGAAGGGCTAGTGGCACCACTGTTTATCAGAGCCCATCACCACAGGCACATGGACCAGTGATTAACTGGTCAACGGGGGCACATCAGGCTGTTTCCTGATTTCACACTGTATCCTGTTATCACGCAGAAGCTTTTGGAGAAGGAAACTAAAGGTATGAGAAGAGACAGCGAAGCTTTTCGTGAACAGGAAAAGGTTTCAGTGCCGTGGCTGCTGCAGACTCAAGATCAGCAACCTCTGGATGAGTGTATGCCGTACTGCTGAACACACATGGAATGAAAGCAAGGCTGTGTTCAGCCCTACCCACAGCCTCTTTTTGTCTGATAAAGCCCAAGCACCTGGTATGCGCTTTGGGAATGATACCAAAAAGCCCTGTAACGACTGCACAGCTTCTGCGGGGAGGTGTTAGTGGACTAATGTTCTGTAATACCCAAGAGGTTGAGAAAAGTATTTCTTCTGATCTCTTTTTTAAGCTACATATTATTTCCACACCAGTGCCTTGGACATCTGTAATAGAATCGAAACATGTCTGGCTTTAGTATTTTGGTCGAAAACTAGGGGTAAGTGAAAAGAGTGTCTTTTTATGCAGCCCAGTTGCACTGCAAGGGAAGGGAGTGAGTTGCTTCCTGGCCTTGCAAGCAGCACATCAGGCGGTGGAAGACAGGAACAGGACTGAAACACACATGCAAACTGACCCAAGCATAAGAAGGCACCAAAAAAGGTCTTTTTGTCTGTGGGACAGCATAAAACTATGAGCACTGATATCCCTTTGCAGCCAGGATCCTTAATCGGAGACAGCAAGCTCTCACTGTGATTAGCTTGTAGGTTTGACCTGCAGACTCCCACAACAGACACTTACGTGCTAATTGTGGATTTGCACCCTGGTGACAGTCTCAGGTGGGTTGAGGAGAGGGGCCAGTGTACAGGACTGTTTGAGCTGTCCATCCTGGACAGAATTACCCCTCTGGGTACCTCTTGGAAGTACAGAGGCACTATTCTTCAATGCCTCCCTCTTGCTTGTGTCTGGAACGTGCACTTATAGAACCAAAGCAAGGAATCACTCACCTTTGCAAACCTGTCTGAGCAATGTGCTCTTTAATTCTGCTAAGTTTAGCTAATGCTCCATACCTAATGCAGGATGGCCTCATTTTTAAAAGCATTTTTAAAAGAAGTGTGTGTGCACATATGACAATTGTAATAAAACAATAGTTCTAATGGGAAGCAAAGCCAACACATTTGCAATTTCATTTCCCATAATATGCAGTAATTCAGCCATCCCATCATGAGATAAGAATTACTTTGACAATAATTTTCTTTTAATAGCTCTGCTTGAAATGGAGCAAATTCTTTTCCCTGTCATTACAGCTTCTGGCCTGCAATAAATGGCTGGAAACTGAAAAAGAACTTAGAGGCAGCAACCGGCCATCACCCACATAATGCACTCCATGACCATTCAGTAGACTGAAAGAAGCATTTCACACCCTGGGCTCTGACGTTACTCATGCACTACTAATTTAAACAAAGGCATTAGAAGACTTGGAAGCTTCAGTGCATTCAAAGAATCATTAATTAATATTGCTAATTTATGCCTTACACTGAGCATGAGAGCACAGGGTTGAAGCAAATGATACACAACAATAGTGATACTAAAACCGTGTACTTGCAGGAGGCACACAGAAAATACCATATGGTATTATATATTATAATTATATATATATTACATATGGTAAATAGAGCCAAAGATTTATGACTGTGGGGCCAGAAGGGTTAAACTGGGTATCAGATATGACATCTGATGCACGTCTTAACATGTATTAGTGCTAGAAAAGCAGCACGGACAATCCCATCCAAAGCTAATCCCATGTTAAATTTGGGGCTGCACTGATGAACCTCTGCTGACAGTAGGAACAGGCTTAAGTATCCAGTGAAGCTCTAAGTAACAGCTAGTTGTTTGAAACATGGATCCTGAATGAGATGTGAGATCTTATTGGCTTTGTTTGACTTTAGGTCTTCCAGTGGCAACTTCTTCAGTTTTGAGTTTCTGTTTCTGTCACATCTAATGTAAGCTTTTATTCTTTAAGTGTCTACAGCTTTTTAGCCCTTTCCAGTGCAAGGGATGCTCTGGAAATGTGTATCAAGCTGCTGGGTGGGAAGCGTGGCTCAGCAACTTTTCCAAAATCCAGGAGTTATTTAGTCCTTATCCACACTGGTAGCTGGGACCATCACTGTCCTCAGGCACGTCCCAGCTCACCACGCACGCTGTGGCTCTCTGCCCTCCTGTGACCACACAGCCTGTCTCCATGAGCTTCTAACTGTGTTAGCACAGGATGCCCAACACCACGCAGCAGCCTGTTCCCAACTGCCCTCTCAGCACAACCCAATGAATGTAAATAACATGCAAAGCATGGCCGCAGGACAGTGAACCCGTAAACCTCTAAAGGTCACCAGCAGTGGAGGCACATTCAATTGAAAAGTGTCTAGAAGTGTTTCAGCTCTACAGAATATGATGCATGACCAGAAATACCTGCAATCAGCCCAGCATCCACAGGCAGCTTGGGTTTTGCAGTCCTTGTTCTGAAAAGAAAAGGCTGCAAAATCGAGCTGACAGCAAAAATTCCCTGCGTCAGCCTCAGCTCTGTGATCACACACGGATCCTGGTGCACACCTAGATACGGAGCTGGTTAAAATGGCATTTTACACAGGTAATTAATTGTGTTTAATGTTTAGCAGAAGCAGCACAGCAGTCTCAGCATGCCTTATCTAATTGTTACTTATCGAGATCCTTTCTTTGTTCTGCTCCTAAATGAGAATTGGTTTCATTGCATCATCTAAATGTGATGGATATTTTTAGATCCATGATTTGTCATATAGAGCTAATGAGGCCACTTTTATTCTACCCAATACAACACAAGAGCATCAAACTTACCCAGACACCTCTGGGACAAACAAGACCACAGGACTCCTTCCCCATGGAAATGCTTAATTTTAAGTCAGTTTTTTGGCTTAGTACGAAGATTTCCAGCTTTTAATGTGGCATTCAACAGATGTCACAATCCAGCTTTCAGCCATGATTTCCAAACAAACTGACTAAAGCCTGAAACTGTGGCTCGTATTTGAAGACAGGAGGAAAGCCATCCTTCTGCATTAAGTACTTTTGATCCTAATCTTTGAAAACATCAAGCAAAAAATACCACTTTATCATCCTGGCAAAGACATAGTAAACATTTACAACAGAAAAAATAATGTAAACAATCAACATATCTTGATCTAAGACCACCCAATATCCTCAGTGTTTGTGCTAAAAGGGAAAAAAGTGAGAGCATGTAAAATTCCCTCTAAATCAGGAGCCCAGGTTTGCCACAGCTCTGCAGGATGCTGGTCTTCCCTGCAGCCCCACTGCCTCCAAGACCCTCTTATCTCTCCCCAGAGCTCAGACTAAGACCGAGCCAAAAGGAGAAGTGCTGAGAGGGTGACTTAAAACCAGTTCAACCACTCTGTTCTCAGAGCTGGGCTAAAAGCAGGTAGGTTAGACCAGAGAACTTGACACATCATGTTTAACCATGCAGTCCTGCATGGGATGAGAAAGCAGCTAGCTCAGTTCCCACCTGCAAGAGAGAGGAAAGAGAACGCAGCTTAACCCTTTCAAAACTTAACTTCTGATCACACAACTGCTGTGAAAAACCAGCCTGACAAACACACAGCTTCTTGAAAGGGCAAAGGAAGCCAGGCACATGGCAAGGACACACTATGGGAATAGGGGAAATAATACTAAAGTTCAGAAAGAGGAGCCATGCTCAGCTATGCCCACCCTGGGCTGGGCAACGACAGAATGGCATATGCTGAGGTGCGAGGTGTCTGTCCTTATGGCAGAGAATGGCCGAGGGCATTTGTTTGTCTCTCCCACGTCCCCAGGCTTGTTCCATGCTCACTGTTCATTGTTTACAGTCAGCAAAATGATTCATTGAAAAACAAATGCAACCCAACTACTGTACTAAATCAAATAGCCATGAAAGCCCCAAAATGCTGCTGGACATGTGTGTCATTGATCCAAGAGCTTAAGGATCAGTGGAGTAATTTACTAATGAGTCAATGAACCCCTATGATATTTCATAAAACAGAAGAATCTCTTCATTTAAATTAGGCCCATTCATTTTCCTGAGGACCATGGCAAGGATGTTTTCCAAGTGGAGAACACCCACAACATCTGTTATTTCTAACCAGGACTGCAGTTACTCAGCAGTCCTACAAAACAAAGCATATATTTCTTTCTTGCTTTAATTGCTGTTTAGTTTCTGCATTATTAATGACCCGTATAAAGTATCCAAATATGCCTCCCAAAAGAATACTACCTTTAGTAGTATTACCTTTAGTAATACTACCTCAGTTGAAAAACTAAGTTAGTGTTCCTGTGAGCAATGATTTATGTCTGCCTAGTAATATGTTAGATCAGCAGCTTCACCAGCACAGGGTTCAACATGCCCATTCAGAAAAGCATTTGTAACATTTAAAGGGTACCATTGGTCACTATCTTAGTTGAAATACACATTTTTATGGCTAAACTTGAATTGAATTCCTGGTGTAATAAAACTCCCAGGCAATCGATAGCAATTAGCAGAATTTGCAGCTGTCACAACTGATGTAATAACAAATTCTCTTGTGATCTTGATTGTGGAGAAGCACAAAGCAATTCACACTGTTTGGTAACCGAGTGTGACTTAAGGACTCTTCGGCTTTGATAAGGGTAAACCTTTTCACCAAATCCCCAGCTCTGGATTCATTCTGTGTTCGGGAGGCTCATTGCACACCCTATCCCACAGGGCAATGCTGCAGCAAGTCTTCACCAGGATCACATCCCAGAGCATCTCCTGCTCCCATATTTCTGGCCTATCCAAACTGCAGCCTCCAGAGGGGTTGCTGCAGCTCTCCAAACTGAGGCACAGTAAATCAGTTCCCAGGGCATAATCCATGAATATAGGCAGAGCCATTACTTTTCAGGTCCCAATTTCTTTTGAAAACATTCATCTCAGATTTAGGCAAATGAAGTAAATAACCCTGAGCACATTGAACTAAAGATTGCAACCTATTTTCTGGATAAAACTCCAGATGCATTATTCAGTGAAATAATTAATAGGCACACTGCTTACTCAGAGCAGTGGCCAAGAGCTGAAGGAGGACATGTGGGCAGGCACTGCACAGCCACCCAGCTCTTTGCTGAAGGGCTTTTGATTTCTCAAGGAGAACAAAGCCCACTGCTCTCCCATGGGCTCTGGTGTGATATCTGAAGGACGTCTAATAAAATGGCTGAACTCTGAAACAGTGCAAACAAACATCAGCCACGAGTTGATCAGAAACCTCTACTCATTCTCTGATCTGCTACTGACACAAACCTTCTTTCTAAAGCAGGGAAGAAGAAATGGAAGTTACCCATTTGCTCCTGACAGGAAGCAGAATCCAGTTTCTTAGAGATAGCTTGCTTGTGGGAACAAATAAATACAGGAAAATGTTTCCTAGGTGAATGATTTGGATTATTCTGTGCTCACTAATTGGTTTCCATATCTAGCACACTCTTGTTTTCAGAGGGGTGCTGTGAGAGACATGCAATGGGGAGAAAACTTTGCAAACCTTGTTTGGCTTCAATGGGTCCCTGTTGTCTACCCGAAGGCTCTAATTCAGCCAGTGGATTACTACTTTTATTCCATTCATGTTCACAGAGCTCACTTTCTAAAGAGACATAGAGATTCATGCACACTGATACATCTATATACATGCACATAAAGGAAACTAGGAGTTGTGGTGCTATTTTACATTACGTTATGCTGCACAACATAAGTGGCTGATACCACATTGCAGTGATTTTTATGACGTTCACTGTGGAAGGGTCTGTGCTACACGTTACATTGAGGTTTGTGGGAAGCTTCCTTTAAATCTGTGGCATGGCAAACTGCTCTACTTGAGGATAAATATACGAGCGTTTAGCTCCTTATGGAGCTGAACAGGAACCAGTGCCCATGGAGGGGAGGCAGAGGAAAGGTAGATGTTGGGAAGGGCTTTGGATGTGAAATTTTTACTCATTCTTTGGGCCTGAGGGAGAGAAGTGCCTTACTTGGCAGGCAATGCTAATGGAAAGAAGGAGTCAAGTCTTTCTAATGAGAAGAAAAACACCACACAATTTATTAATTTAGGCTCCTGGAAATTAGTTTGCTGAACATACTTAAGGACTAAATGCAGGTGTTAAGCCCGGCCATTCCCACACTAAATTACATGCTCTCACTTACACACGTAATCACTGTCTATTTAAGGTTTTCCCATATTGCCTGCTATTATGGTATCTAGGCAATGGTTCCCATACTAGTAACTTGACACCTATTTTTACAGTACTGCTAAAGTACTAAGTAGTACTGCTGTAGTCTGTCCTAAAATCAATTCCTAATGTTACTTTAGGAGCAAAAGTAAAACTTGCTGTATTTTTCCCCAAAGGTTAATATCATGTATTTCTGATAGAGCACGAGAAAAAAAGAATGTTTCCTTACAGGATGGATTTTGTTATGTCTCTTGTACAGGGCACAGAGGAGGGGAAAACCCTTAGAGGATTAGTAACAAGCAGGACCAAGACCCCACTTCACTGTGTAAAACCCAGCTAGGGGAGAAAGCTGCTCAAGAAACGGAGATAATTTGGTCTTTTCTGTTTGTGCGGCAGTGAGCAGGTTGCCCACATTGTAGGTGTCAGCATGGCCAGCACCAGCGGAGAGGTCAGAAGCTGAGATGACAACAGATACCAGATCATTGACACGAACAGCATAACCCTTGGTGACCACCTAAGTGTGTGACTGAAGCTTTCCTTACTTTTTAGCTTCTGCCTGGACATGAAGAAGAAGAAGAGGGATTTTCAGTCTCCCTGGAGGCAGGTAAATACATGCAGTAGGAACTCTTTCCCAGCTTTGCCACCAAAGTGCATCCATCTCTGTACAACTCCCTGGATATTTCACTGCAAACAAGCAGGCAAATGCTGTGCTACGATATTGTTACATGAATCAGCTTCTGCTTCTTTTCAGTGTGCTTTAAATTGCATGATAGAGCATGGGCCTTAATAGCTAGGTGATGATTCATTTATGATGATACCAGGACAATCCAAGTGAGTTTTTACCTTTTATCCTAAATGTAATGCACTCCATCCATTCCAATTTCAGCAAGGTCTCAGCAAATTCAATGATCAGATCAGTATTCAGCACTTTTCATGCACGGATCTAAGCCCAACTGCTCCTAAAAGTTTAACGAGACCAGCTTTTTGCATTAACTTTATAACAAGAAACATAGCCTCAGTTCTGGAGGAGGGGGCTTCTCTCTACTGGATGTAAAGGGCTTTAGTCTTAGCTTATGGAACATCGCATAGTTCAGTGTGCTTTAACAGTCACGAGAGAAGATGAAGAGATTCAGAGGGTCTGTAGTTGCGGCTGGCAAAGCTGCTGCCAGCAGCTTGCTGAAGATGAGCGAACTGCAATGCCCCTCTCATCTCCAGCTGCTCAGCCCCATTAAAACAAAACTCAGATGCATTAAGTACATTCCTGATACTGCTTTTCTATGTAAGCAAACGCAGGCAGGGAGAGAGGCTATGTAATGGGGAGTGGGACATGAGACAGTTTTTTTAGTGTAGATGTTGTCTGCGATACGAAAGGAGTTGGGGAATGCTCGAGTTATACAAACATTCCTGAAATAACACGAAAACTTTAGCAGATGTTTCCTCCATCTAATTTTCCCTCCTTCTTTCTGTGTGTGGCTTTGCAGATCTCTGTGCTTTTTAAAACTCCCTTTAATGCAGACTAAAGGGCCTGCATTAAAATGTCAGGTTTTATTTTTCCAAAAGACAACTGCCAGAAATGAAACCCTAAATGCTCATTTCATAGCCAGGCAAGGATCTCCTGGGAACCACAGGGAATCCCACCCTTATTTCTGATTAGATTTTTGACAGCAGCATAGCAGCCAAATTCTCAGTTGCCCAAAGGCTTTCATCTCGATGAGAATCAGACTTGGAGAAGCTCTAAGGTATCAAATCGTATTTACTGTTTCTTAGTTATTGGCAAGGAGTCTGGAAATACCTTGGAGTTAGTGTTTTGATTAGAACTCAATCATAACTTTTAAAAACGCAGATAGAAATGATCTCATTTTTGAGCCAAGAACTCAGCAGATCTGAGGAAGGAATAACTTTTAGCAACAGTTTATACAAAGAGCTTCGGAAAGGATCAAAATCTTCTGCTGTGCAGAGCAAGGTGATCCCTGACAATTTAGGATCAGGACAAGGCCCTTTGTAGGCTAATTACTCAGCATGCTCCTAGCACAATTTGCTTGAGCTCTTCTTGGTCATAGCTGGGGCTGGTATATCAAGGTAGATGGATTGTAGCTCGATTTCCACACTTTTGTGGTGAATGGGATGTCATTTGCTCCTATTGATCTCAACAGCAGCAGTGGGTCAGCCTGGCCCTAGTAAGGTTCACTCTGAAAAGTCTCCTTCAAGTGACCAGACACAGTGATTGTGAGCTAGTCTTGTACAGAAACACAGATGGTGACTGGGGTGGGAGAATAAGCAATAAAGAGCTGCAAAATGAGAGGTATTGTAAGGTGGCAGAGGGGCTGAAACACGCTGCTCCTCCTTGGGTGGGCCTTTGGTTATGCTCTTCCCTGTGCTTTCACCCCTTTACCTGCTCTACTCACAGCTCATGCTCTTTCCAGCAAGAGCTGTTTCTGTTTTCTGCTCTCACAGCAGAAAGGATTCTTAGCCTCACACTTTATGAAATGCAACACACAGAGAAAAGGCTAATAAATGACAGATGATGAAATCACCCTGCTCAGATACCGAGCGCACTGGCCCATCCTATGTGCAGGGACTCATCTATGAGAGGAGGCTGTTTTCCAACTGCATTTTCCGTGTGCCATCCTTGGCTCTGGGGTTGTATTATTCTGTTTTTAAAGAAAACAGAAATGTGAAGCTGGAAGGGGGCTCCTGGATAGCTCAGGCTGCAATGGGTGGCTTTGCCCTCTGCTGGGTAAAACCAGACCTACTGAAGCTTTTCTGATTATGAATATTCAGGAACCAGCAGATAGCTTTGCCCCGAGGAACATTGTATTTAGAAAACAGCCCCAGCCAAACCAATATTGTTATTGTTATCTTACTCTGTAAGGTAGCTGCAAATTTGCATTCAATATCTGAACACGCTGGGAAGGAGTGGGGCTAGTAGCAATGATGGAAGGTAAAGGATAAGGAGACACAGACATCCATGGCACAAAGCAGAAAAGGGAAAAGTGGCAGGTTGTGTCTGCCCTTTATTATGTCCTCTATTGTGACTGTCCTTGCTTCTTCCCAACCCCATATACTCTCACACATTTCAAATGAGCATATCAAGATGGCAAATCCAAAGTACATTTGAGAGTTATTGATTTAAATTCAGCTAATCAAATACATCTTACTTTGAAACCTATCTGCGGTAACAGGATATGCCATCTGCTTCTTGCAATGGTAAAGGACAGAGACTTCAGTTCCAGAGACATATGGAAAATGTGACAGTTTTTACCCATTTCTCTCAGTTGTGAACCTTCAGAAGCCCTCAAAATCCCATGGAGGATGAGATGCTTGGAGCTCCTGCCGGGGGTTGGCATGGGGGAGAGGGTGCCAGGGCTGTCCAAAACCACCCAGAGGTTTGGAACAGTGGCAGGTACCTCATACAAGGGCAATGAGCAGTCACTGTTGTGCTTATTTTGGGGAAACATTAGATGACCCAGTGGCTTGGCCATCTTTGTGGGCTTAAGGGGCAGGTTTGGATGGGAAATGAGAGCAGCTCTCCAGAAGCAGAAGTGTTCTCTTTCTCCTCTAGCACACTGATCAAGTCCAGCATGTGCTTTTTGGTTAGATTCAGAGAAGAGGGATGGTTCCCCTGGCCATAACGAACATTCCTGTGTCCTTCACTCACATAGAGGCTCAGGCTGGCCAACCTCACTCTATCAAGGTCCCACTGGGGGAAAGAGAAATGCATTAACTCACTGCCTGGCAGTTTCCAGCCCTTCATAAGACCAGGTTTCTGCTTCAAATAATGTGAAGGACTAATTACAAGAAATCCATAAACAATATTTTCTCCCTTTCATGTATATTTCAAAAGCCTTTCCTGAATTTGGGGTTCAATCCAACAAGTTCCTGAAGAGTAAACAAAGTCCTAGGAGGGTAAACTATTTACCTAAGGTCACTCATAGTGGCACTCACAGAATGAGAGATGAAACAAAGCGGTTCAGACCACCCATGTACCCCCCCGAAAGAAAACTGCAGTAACTCTGTTTTATCATTCATCAACTCAAAAAGCTATAAACACAAACTCATCCAAGGCATCAGCTCCTTTTGACTGATTCCAGCCCAGTGCCATTTCACATAGCTGCAGCGTGAAATCTAGTGATTTCATATTAGCTATGCTGCACTTGGGAAGACAATAACATTAATTTTTATTGTAACAGTCTTAATTAAACTTGCAAAATAAATATGTAGTCGTGCAGCCCTTTTCTGTGCTGGAGCTTGGCATTCATCTTTATTATTGTTATTAAATGCTAGGAGATGAGAAGATTTTGATGAATAATAACGGCACATACCCAATCAATGCATATCTAAAATATATGTTTACAAAAGGCAGTGGCACAAACGTATGACTTCTGCTGTTATGGCCAGCTAGATTAATGCCAGTAATTCATCATGTGCCGTGGGGATTAGAGAGATGAATAAGAATACTTGTCATGGCTCTCTGGCAAGCAGGCAGCAGTGCCTGGTCTGTATCCCAACCTCTCTGCTCCCACACTTCATCCTCAGTCGTGAGGTGACGTTCAAAGATAAAATAAGCCCCAAAATTTGCTGTTTATGGTCACTTACAGTAATTGTTTCACAGGGAATAAAAAACAGGAACAAATCCTACATTCTTTTGCCTGTTTCTCAGAAGAGATGAAGTCTTAGAAAGTTTCAGCTTTCTCTCCTTTTCCAGCGATTTACAATTGGACAAATGGGAGTTTACATCCCTTTAGTCTAAGTTATTACTGTTAGCAACAGCTCTGAACTTAAGTCAAAGATCTTTAAAATGGAAGTTCAGACAGCCCCTGGTGGAGGTCTTGCTCAGAGCTCTGAAGATTCTCCAGGTCCATACATCTGGGGTACATACATCAATGAGGTACCATCACTGTCACCCAGCTCAAGCTCTCATGTAACAAAGACCTCTGAAACATACCCAGCACTTCCCAGCTTTAATCCAGGAATCTGTGGATGACGCAAAGCATGTCTGAGAAAGAAATCCAGCCTTAACTGAGAGATTACAATGAGCACAGAATTTACCACGTAACCCCATGAGCTGTTCTGGAGCTTAATTAACTGTTCATTTACCACATCCATTGAAGATTGTTTGAATGATTCATTTTAGGCTCAGCTTCACTCAGTTGAACAACCTTGGCGTCCTTAAGATCTGATTTCAGCACTCAGCTCTGCCACCAAATGACTCCTTCCCTGTATGCCTCCATTCCCATCTGCCCCCAACAACACATCCTTTGTCCATCTTGTCTGGTTTGATTATGTCTCACTTCCAGCTAGGGGTTTTCCTGCAGACACACAGCATTAGCATGCTAGCATTCTGCTATCAGCTATGGCTTCTACTTGCTATACAAATAATTGATAACAACTAAAATGCTGGACTTTATGCTGAATTTAATCTCCTCAATAGACTGGATCATATCCACCCAGCTGTGAGATAACTCAAATCTGGTATGTTAGTTCAGACATATATCTTTTACAACTAAAAATATCAATTACAATACATTTGCATTCAAAATTATTCTCATTTCAGTTAACTAATTCAAGTCAACCCTTTGAGTTTCATTACATACCATCTGAAAGGGCTGGGAGATGGCCATATGCCCTATTAGCTCTACACAAATATTCACCAGCACTTCCCCAGCAGCTAAAGGTGAGAGGAGGAGGTGTATGGGGACTTAAGCTGTGCACTTCTGAATTTCCATGCTGCCCATGGCTTACACCAAATTTGCACAACCATAGCACAGGAAAGTTAAGTATCTTCTCTGCAGTCACTCAGTGTATTTCATGTGTATACACTTGCCAGCACCCAGGACCCTGCTGAGGGCTTCCCCTCACATTGCAGCTGGGCTCCCAAACACAACTTCAATTTCAAAGCCCTAGCAGGAAGTGCCTGTAGCGTGTGGTGAGTGGTGGCACAGAGAGCAGGTGACCTGCAGGCTTTTCCAAACCCATTGCAAACTGCTCCTGTGTATGTGGAGAACATCCCTTAATTATACACGGGTCACATTGGGTTCAGTGCATGTGTGACACTGCTAGAGATGAGGAGCAAGACCCTCAGGAGTACAGGCTGATGAGGTGTCCTCATGCTACCCTTCTGAGCTCTCATGCACAAGTACAACACGCTGGCTGATGAGAGCATCTCTTTTTCCCAGCTCTGACCTTCCTGCTCAGCAGTGAACTTTCTCCACACCTGGGGCTCAATTTAAGGTACGAAAAGGATGTTATCCTTTTTCCCCCTCCTCCCTTTGTCACAGCCTATTTAGCTTTGCAGTATTGTCATTCAAACACTTGGGCAGTTGGGTCAAGCTATGAGCATACTTAGGCACATCAACCCATGAAATGCCCCCTGCAGCTGCAGCCTATGATTGTGTCGTGGTTTAAGCCCAGGCCGTAAATCAGAACCACGCAGTCTACTTCCCCCCCCCCCCCCCCCCACTCCCCAGAGGGATGGGGAGGAGAATCGAAAGAATGTAACTCCCACGGGCTGAGATAAGAACAGTCCAGTAACTAAGGTATAACACAAATCACTACTGCTGCCACCAATAATAATAATGATAAGGGAAATAACAAGGGAAGAAAATATGATACCGCTCGCCGGAAAAGAGCCCGACCGAAAAGAGGACGTGCCCTTCCGGGTAGCTCCCAGTTACATCCCCGGGCATGACGTGCTGTGGTATGGAATACCTCTTTGGCTAGTTTGGGTCAGGCGTCCTGTCTCTGCTTCCTCCCGGCCCCTCCTCCTCCCTGGCAGAGCATGAGACTCACAAAGTCCTTGGTCAGTCTAAACATCACTGTTATCAGCTTTGTTCCGAGGCTGAAAGTCAAAAACACAGTGCTGCAACAGCTACTAAGAAGGAGAAAAACTGACTGCTACTGCTGAACCCAGGACAGTATCCACCCCTTATTCCATACCATTCACGTCATGCTCAGATCCCACATTTTCCATATACCCTCACTCTCATTTCAGTGCATTGTTATCTTAGTGCACGGACCAATTCCTATAAAGCTACTGAGTCCGTTCGGTTCATGATGTTGGGCTCCATCTCTTATAACAGTCTTTCAGAGCAGGAGAAGCTGTGTGCAGTGTTGGATCGTTGTCTGCTGATGCTGATCATTCCTTTACTGTAGAACTCATCCGGTTCTATCAAAGTTCATTCTCTGTTGGGATGATGGTCGGAGGGAAGTCAGGGCCAGTCGCTGGTGCCCTGCAGACTTCTAGTTGATGGCTATAGCAGGCAACAGCGTACAATTGAGTTCATTGTCTGTTTTCCCCTAAAATCAAATCCCCTTGAGGTACGCATCGGACTTCCCCATCTTCCTGCATTACCCACCAAGTATATCCAGGTCCCTGAGCAAAAGCAATCCCACGAGTGGGTTTGCCTTTACCTGAAGCAGGAATAACCCAGACTGTCTTCCCCAGCAAATTCTTCATGTGCACCACAGGAACTTTGTCCCCCTCTACAATATGTAAAAGTTCTGACTGTGCTGGGCCAGCCCTGTTGGCAGATCCTCTGGTGTTGACCAACCAGGGCCTTTGGTAAGTGTGTATCCCAATGCTTGAAAGTTCCCCCACCCATTGCTCTCAGTGTAGTTTTTAACAGCCCATTATACCGTTCGATTTTCCCAGAGGCTGGTGCATGGTAGGGGATGTGATATACCCACTCAATGCCATGCTCTTTGGCCCAAGTGTCTATAAGGTTATTCCGGAAATGAGTCCCATTGTCTGATTCAATTCTTTCTGGGGTGCCATGTCGCCACAAAATCTGGTTCTCAAGGCCCAGGATAGTGTTCCTGGAAGTGGCATGGGGCACAGCGTATGTTTCCAGCCATCCGGTGGTTGCTTCCACCATGGTAAGCACATGGCGCTTGCCTTGGCAGGTTGGTGGGAGTGTGATATAATCAATCTGCCAGGCCTCCCCATATTTGTACTTCAGCCATCGTCCTCCATACCAAAGAGGCTTTAACCGTTTGGCTTGTTTAATTGCAGCACATGTTTCACACTCATGAATAACCTGGGCAATAGTGTCCATTGTTAAGTCCACCCCTCGATCACGGGCCCATCTGTATGTTGCATCTCTGCCCTGATGGCCTGAAGTGTCATGGGCCCACCGAGCCAAAAATAATTCACCTTTATGTTGCCAATCTAAGTCCATCTGAGCCACTTCAATCTTAGCAGCTTTATCCACTTGTTGGTTGTTCTGGTGTTCCTCAGTGGCCCGACTCTTGGGTACATGGGCGTCTACATGGCGTACCTTCACCACCAGGTTCTGCACCCGGGCAGCGATATCTTGCCACAGTGCAGCAGCCCAGATGGGTTTACCTCTGCGTTGCCAGTTGCTCTGCTTCCATTGCTGCAACCACCCCCACAGGGCATTTGCCACCATCCATGAGTCAGTATAGAGATAAAGTACTGGCCACTTTTCTCGTTCAGCAATGTCCAGGGCCAGCTGGATGGCTTTCACCTCGGCAAACTGACTCGATTCACCCTCCCCTTCAGCAGTTTCTGCAACTTGTCGTTGAGGACTCCATACAGCTGCCTTCCATCTTCGATGCTTTCCCACAATACGGCAGGACCCATCAGTAAACAAGGCATACTGCTTTTCACTTTCTGACAGTTTATTATATGGTGGGGCCTCTTCAGCACGCATCACCTCCTCCTCTGGTGACATTCCAAAATCTTTGCCCTCTGGCCAGTCCATGATGACTTCTAGAATGCCTGGACGACTGGGATTTCCTATTCGAGCTCGTTGTGTAATTAGTGCAGCCCATTTACTCCATGTCGCATCGGTTGCATGATGTGTAGAGGAGACCCTGCCTTTGAACATCCAGCCCAGAACGGGCAACCTGGGTGCCAGGAGGAGCTGTGCTTCAGTGCCAATCACCTCCGAAGCAGCTTGAACCCTTTCATAGGCTGCCAGTATCTCTTTCTCAGTTGGGGTATAGCTGCCCTCAGATCCTTTGTATCCCCGACTCCAAAAGCCGAGGGGTCGACCTCGAGTCTCCCCTGGAGCTTTCTGCCACAGGCTCCAGGTAGGACCATTCTCCCCAGCTGCGGTGTACAGTACGTTTTTTACATCTGGCCCGTTCCGGACTGGTCCAAGGGCTACTGCATGAACTATCTCACGTTTAATTTGCTCAAAGGCTTGTTGTTGCTCAGGGCCCCATTTAAAATCGTTCTTCTTCCAGGTCACATGATAGAGAGGGCTTACAATCGAACTGTAATTCGGGATGTGCATTCTCCAGAACCCCACAGCACCCAAGAAAGCTTGTGTTTCTTTCTTATTAGTTGGTGGAGACATTGCTGTTATTTTGTTGATCACATCTGTAGGGATCTGGCGACGTCCATCTTGCCATTTTATTCCCAAAAGTTGAATCTCCTGTGCAGGTCCCTTGACCTTACTCCGTTTTATGGCAAAACCAGCTTTCAGCAGGATTTGGATTATTTTCCTCCCTTTCTCAAAGACTTCTTCCGCTGTATCACCCCACACAATAATGTCATCAATGTACTGCAGGTGTTCTGGAGCTTGCCCCTGTTCCAGTGCATTCTGGATCAGTCCATGGCAGATGGTAGGGCTGTGTTTCCACCCCTGGGGCAGTCGGTTCCAAGTGTACTGGACGCCCCTCCAAGTAAAAGCAAACTGTGGCCTGCATTCTGCTGCCAAAGGAATTGAGAAGAATGCATTGGCAATATCAATCGTGGCATACCACTTGGCTGCCTTTGACTCCAGTTCATACTGAAGGTCTAGCATGTCCGGTACAGCAGCACTCAATGGTGGTGTGACTTCATTCAGGCCACGATAGTCTACTGTTAGTCTCCACTCTCCGTTAGACTTTCGCACTGGCCATATGGGGCTATTAAAGGGTGAGCAGGTCCTGCTGATCACTCCCTGACTCTCCAGACTACGGATCAGCTTATGGATGGGAATCAGGGAGTCTCGGTTGGTGCGATATTGCCGTCGGTGCACTGTTGTGGTCGCGATTGGCACTTGTTGTTCTTCGACCTTCAGCAACCCCACAACAGAAGGATCCTCTGAGAGACCAGGCAAGGTGGACAGCTGCTCATTTTCCTCAGTCTCCAAAGCAGCAATACCAAAAGCCCATCGGTACCCTTTTGGGTCTTTGAAGTACCCTCTCCTGAGGTAATCTATGCCGAGGATGCATGGAGCCTCTGGACCAGTCACAATGGGGTGCTTTTGCCATTTCCTTCCAGTCAGGCTGATCTCAGCCTCCAGTACAGTCAACTCTTGGGATCCTCCTGTCACTCCAGAGATATAGATGGGTTCCACCCCTTGACAGCTTGACGGCATCAGGGTACACTGTGCACCGGTATCTACGAGAGCTTTATACTTCTGCGGGACTGATGTGCCAGGCCATCTGACCCACACAGTCCAGTAAATCCGATTATCCCCTACCTCCACCTGGCTGGAGGCAGGGTCCCTCTAACAGTCATCACAACGTTGGACACCTAAGTCGTATTGAAAGGGATTATTCTTCGTTATCATAAGAGCTGGAGTAAAATCAGCTCTTCCACTCCATCTGGGAACCTGCTCACCAGAGACTGAAGCCGCAGCTCTCATGGGATGATTAGTCTTGACCCTTGTTCCTATTTTCAATTCATGCACCCGTTCCTCCAAAGCTGAAGTAGGTTTTCCATCCCACTTCGTCATGTCTTCTCCATGATCCCGCAGGTAAAACCATAGGGTGGCCCGTGGTGTTTGCCTTCTATATCTTCTGTCTTGAACAATAGGACGTCTTTTGTTAACAGCTGAGACGTATGTTGGTACACGTGAGGAGCTGGATAAATCAGATAGATCGTCCCTCAATTGTTTGACATCCTGGGACAGTTTTTCCACAGCTGAGATGATGGAAGGGATGAGATTGTCTTCGAACTCTCGGAGTTTATGAATCATTTCATCCACTGTTGGTGTTACTATGTCACCCCAGGTTACCGTTGCCAATGAATGGGCATATGATGACGGTGCATTCCGTTTAAGTTTTCGCCACATGGGTCGTGTACATTCGACTTCATCTGGGTCTATGGGTATATCTCCGTTATTCGGTTTGATGTGATAAATCATTTCTACGATGGCTGATTCCCTCAGAGACTGGATGCCTTTGTCTAAAGTAGTCCACTTGGCCGAACGACTCGTAACATCGTCCTTGTATGGAAATCTTTCTTTCACAGCTGCCAAGAGCCGCCTCCAAAGACTGAGGGACTTTTTCTCTCTTGCAATTGCTTTGTCAATTCCCCCTTCTCTAGCAAGTGATCCCAGCTGCTTGGCTTCCGTACCTCCTAGTTCGTGACCATCGGCCCCATTGTCCCAGCATCGGAGCAACCAGGTGATGATGTGCTCCCCTGGTTGACGGGTAAAATCTTTTCGCATATTTCGTAGCTCGGTTGAGGTCCGAGGTCGAGAAGTCACCTCTTCTTCTTCTTCATCATGGGATGATGACTCCTGATCAGGTGGTGGCCTGGGTGGTGAATACATTGTTTCTTCATCTTGCTTCACCCTTCTTGCCTCTTTTTTGCTTTTTCTCTTGCGTAGAGGGGCAATCGATATTGGTACGAATTGGTCCTCTGGTTTAGCTGCAGTCATCACTGTGGTTTGAGTAGCAACAGTACTTGTCGCTGGGGGTGGTGTAGCTGCTGTGGTTGGAGCTGGGGTAGCTTCGCTGTCTGTTGCAGTTGAAGTTTGAGTAGCGGCTGTACTTGTTGCTGGGGGTGGTGTAGCTGCTGTGCTCGGAGCTGGAGTAGCTGCGCTGTCTGTTGCTTCGCCCTCAGATCCAGGGACATTTTTTCCCTTTTGAAGGTGCTGGATAGCATTGAACAAGGCCCGGTAAGCATAGGCCAAGCCCCAGCACGTTGACATGATTTGTCCCTCTCTGGTATGACCAGGATGACAGCACACCTCATTTAAGAGTTTCACTAATTCTTCTGGATTTTGCAGTTGTTCGGTGGTGAAATTCCAAAACACTGGAGGGGCCCACTGACCTAGATACTTGCCCATACTATCCCACACACCTTGCCACTCATGGCTGTCCAGCCTCGGGGAAAATCTCTCGGTCCCCCTATTTTGTCGTCTAACCCCAGACAAGACCCAAACCCGACTCTGCTTAACTCTTGAGATCAGACGTAATGGTTGTGGACAAAACACGCTCTGTATGCGTGCCAACATGGTGACCCCCATCACAATCAGCAAACAGGTCTCAACAATATTAAAAGGCCACTCAAAAATTTCAAAACTCTCAAACGATGCTGTAAACGGTCTGGGAGGGGCACTGGGAGGGTAAAAGAATGTCTCCTTCATAGGTTGACCACCCAGGAAGGAGAAAAAAGATGTATAGTTGCTAAGCATTTGTATTATATACCTCCCAAAGTATAAAGGTGGTGACCACACTGGGAACACAAGCCAGATCAGTTTCATGATCAATCCTTCTATTGTATTACAAGTCATTGCCACAAAATACAACGAGACAACAACCTTAGCCCAAGCCCCACACTTGAAAAACACCAACACAGCAAATACCGGCTCTAAGTAACCTACGGCATATTGAGACTGTGAGATCAAAAACAACAACTTTGAGAGCCAATAAATCAGCATTGTGACGAGTGACTATTAATCCAAAGCACTGAATGCTTATCACAAATACGATTAGACACACTCCGGTCAGATCTGTCGTTATCTCAACCCTTCGTGCCCCACGTTGGGCGCCAAAAAGAACTGTCGTGGTTTAAGCCCAGGCCGTAAATCAGAACCACGCAGTCTACTTCCCCCCCCCCCCCCCCCCCACTCCCCAGAGGGATGGGGAGGAGAATCGAAAGAATATAACTCCCACGGGTTGAGATAAGAACAGTCCAGTAACTCAGGTATAACACAAATCACTACTGCTGCCACCAATAATAATAATGATAAGAGAAATAACAAGGGAAGAAAATATGATACCGCTCGCCGGAAAAGAGCCCGACCGAAAAGAGGACGTGCCCTTCCGGGTAGCTCCCAGTTACATCCCCGGGCATGACGTGCTGTGGTATGGAATACCTCTTTGGCTAGTTTGGGTCAGGCGTCCTGTCCCTGCTTCCTCCCGGCCCCTCCTCCTCCCTGGCAGAGCATGAGACTCACAAAGTCCTTGGTCAGTCTAAACATCGGTGTTATCAGCTTTGTTCCGAGGCTGAAAGTCAAAAACACAGTGCTGCAACAGCTACTAAGAAGGAGAAAAACTGACTGCTACTGCTGAACCCAGGACAGATTGTCATACCATTGCTTGCCCTTTTGAAAAGGAATTAAACCCCCTCCTACAAGGGGTAGACTGACCTGGCCAACAAGGGTCCCAAAAACATGGCTAAATGTGCTTCTAATGCAGAATGTGTCTCTCAGTGAGAAGACCCACTGGAAACAGTGATTCATAGTGAAGTTAAAGTCACTGTGCGTTTTATTCTCCCTTGTACCAGTTAATATGAAGCAGTTACACTGATGAATCTCACAAAGAATCTCCTAGCCATGATATTAATCAGTGTATCTCCATTGAAGTGATGGAACTGCACATATTTCTATCAGCTGTGGAGCCAGCCCTATATATTTTCTGGAGAAATAGCAGGATTTAAGACAATGAAGTGGTGTCTAAATGACTGAATCAGAACCAAACCCCAAAATGTAGGGGAAGGGAATGCAAAAAACATGAATGTAAGAATAAAATCATACTTTTTGATACAAACAGGTAATTTCCACTAATTTATAACAAAGACACTCTTCACTCACTGATATATATAGGAATTTTGCCACAGATACCACTGTGGTCAACCCAGTATGATTGAGTCTCAGTAGAAAACGTTGAATCCAACACAGTCACACCTACATTTTCTTATGGGATCTGTGTAGGTATTTTACCCACCACAGGCATCCTCCCCTAGAAATACACAGTTTACACAGTTTATTTTTCATGGTACATTATTCAGGGTAATTTATGACAAGTTTATGCTGCTACAGTACATCATTTTGTAATTTTCTGCAATAAAACCATTGCACTGACTAGTCTTGATTCTTTATTACATTTGAGGTCACTTGAAAGGCTAATTTCATCTACTGAACATTAAATCCTGCAATAATTCAATACTTTCAAGTTATTTGAAAGCAGGACTCTCCTCCTCTTCTGCTGGATCATGTGGTTAGGTCTGAGTAGCCATGGCTGGAAGAAACTACTGTCATGGTTGCAAAACACACCTTGGTGGCCATTTCTGAAATGCTTACTATAGTTGAAGTAGCTTGTATGGATATGCTGAATGCCTGATCTTTTACAAACAGTGAACAGACTCACATTGATAGAAGGGGCTTTGGGAAGAATGGACCAGACCGTGGTCCAATCTCAATGGAATTTCCTTCAGTGGGAGCTAACCAGGATTTTAAGCATTTTTCCATCATTGTTTGCACAGCTAAACCATTGGAATCCCTTGAGATTCTTTAAACCTGATGAATTTGCTGCTAAAATACTCAAGGAAATGTAGCTGCACAGGAACTGGTTAAGTAATAACACCAGAACAGCTTTAATATTGCACCATATCAGTCATAGAATCAGAGAATCACAGCATGGTTTGTGCTGGAAGGAAATTTAAAGCTCATCCAGTTCCAACCCCCTGTGACAGGCAGGGACACCTTCCACTACGGCAGGTTGCTCCAAGCCCCATGTAACCTGGCCTTGAACAGGGCCAGGGATGGGGCAGCCACAGCTTCTCTGGGCACCCTGTGCCAGTGCCTCACCACCCTCACAGTAATCAGTTTCTTCCCTGTATCTCATCTCAATCTCCCCTCTGGCAGGTTAAAGCCATTCCCCCTTGTTCTGTCCCTACAGGCCCTTGTAAAAAGCCCCTCTCCAGATTTCTTGTCAGCTCCTTTGGGCATGAGAAGGCTGCTATGGCCTGGGGTGGATGGTAGGGGCAGTGCCACAGGCTGGCATGCAGTAGGAAAGAGAAGAGGCTCCAGCAGACACTCCTTGTCCTTGATTGTGCACATCCTAAACAAGAGCTAGTGAGATATTTCTGCCCATCCCTACCTGCTGGCATGGCTTTTCACTACCCTGTGCTGAGAAACCAAGGCTACTTTATTTCAGAGTTCAGCCATGTCCAGTTGAGAGAGAAAGATGATAATGAACAGAAAGCTGGAATATCTCCAGTGACTTGCAGAAGAAGCTGCAATACACAGAAACACACTGATTGCAAGGGTTGATGTCTGGCACATGCTGAGGCTGGAAGCTGCCTTATTAAGGAGGTATTTTTTCCCAGTTAGAACCCAGAAGTTGTATCTCCTTATGCCCTCCTCTACTTCTTCTGTCCTCTAGGATTTTCCACTACCTGCATTTCTCCATCATTTCTCTTTTTCTTTTTCTACAGTTTAACTCTTTTATTTTCCTAGTAACACCTGTATTTCAGTGCCACCTCTCTCCAGCCTTTCTTTAGCAAAGAGCGGGAGAAGAGAGAGTAGGGTTTTGGCAGGGAATATTTTGGTAGCTCACCTTAGCTGTTTCGTTCCCTGGCTACTTAGCTTTAGAGCTTTTAACAAGGGGCAGGGGTAATTGCAGCAGTTTTCTTATCCAGTAACTTGGATAGCAAAGAGGTTGGAATAAACAGATGACTCGGATGCTCTGAGAAGTAACAGGCATGACCTCTTCTCTTTGTTTTAACCAGAGGTTTGCTATTTCATCCCTGCACTTGCCCCAACTCTCAGCCTGTGGCCTCCTGTAGTCCCTGCACAGGAGAATGTGGATGCAAGGTTTCATGGGCGATCTTCGCTTCTCACCCACAGCTCCTCACTTCAGGGGGAAAAATAGCCTTGAACATGAACTTTTGATTAATGAAAGAAAGAACCCAGGCACTCTCTGCTTGTTTCAGCTGAGTTGTTAGTTATCAAAATAATTTGTGCTCAGTCTAGAGTGATTCTCAGCTTGCTGTAAAAGTCTGCATTGCTGTTTCCTTCTGAATTTCAATTAGGTGTCATTACTGTGTATTGCCCACTTTTTGCTCAGGATAGATGCCTCTCATAACATACTGCAATTGCTCAATGCAGTGAACTTACTCTCCTTAAGAACTTGAATCATACTAAGTGGCTTTACTTACCATCTGCTTTTTTGAGTTACTTACTCTTCTGCTCATGCTGTCTGCAAGAGCCATTTGTTTCCTTGCCTATAAATTAGTGGTCCAGAAGAAACTGCAGTGTTGTCAACAGATTACTGAAATACAGTTCTGAGAACGGACCTACAAAAGAGGTTGGAAGCAAAGCTTAGCACAGAGCCAAACTGTCTGTAATTGGATTTGGAGTCCAAAAACATTATAATGAACAGAGTGAAAGAAACAAACAGGATCATTTATTTTACTTGATTATTAGCAAAACTCCTCAGTTACATGTGATAATTACTGGCAAAGATTTACATACAGCAAGTGTGCCTGAAAATGTGTAAGCCCATTTCTTTTTAGCAGATCCACTACGGGCATACCAATTACATGACATAAAATGCATTGAACTTGGACAAATCCCACAAGGCTTTCAACAGCATAACCCGCTAGCCTTTCCCTGCTCTGCGCTTGGGATTTCTTGCCGGATGTCCTGATTTAAGCAATGAATACACATTCTCATCAATCTGTCATGTATGTTTACAAAATTATCTCTAGAGAAGCTTATAGGTTAGCCTGGAAACGAGAAGTGACACGAGATCAAGATCTTCAGTCCTCACTCTGGTAACATACTAATGGATCATAATGGGTGATTTTGTGTAAGCAAGGAATGTGGGTACATCTCCATTAAGAGCCTTTCTTATCATCCTGCATTTTAAAAAAGCAAAGTTTAGAGGTTTGCTAGAGTTTTCATCCATTAAAATAAAGAATGAAACTCCAGCTTGTTCCTCTGAGACTATACCATCCTAGGGGTTGATTCAAAGGCTACTTATAGGATGGAATTTGCTGAATTCAGAGTTGGACTCCAGTAGGTGAAAAGCCAAAATGCAATAACATAGATGCAGGGATGGAAGGAAACAGCCATGCCCATAAATATATACAGATTCACCTTTGGAGGAAGGAGGAAGGTGTTTGATGAGCTGGGTGTTGATATTAAGAGGTTCAGACACAGGAAAATACACATGCTTTGCACTGGCCTCACCTGTTTCTAGGCTGGCCTGACTACCTTATGTACAAAAAAGCATTAAGACTTTGGCTGTGCAGCACCTGCCAAAAATCCCTTCCTCCTTTGAGCACCCCTGGTTCTCCTGCAGTGCAGGGAAGTGGAGCGGCAAGAGGAAGATGGACATGACAGATGTCCAAGCTTGAGCCACGCAACTCAGCTTTCACACGAATATCTGGGTTAGAGAGCCCGTTGCCCAGTTTGCAGCTCTGGGTGTTGCTCCAGCTCCTGAGGCAGTTTGCAGTGACCCAGAAAAGGAAGGTGTTAAGGACACCAGTCCATCTCCTTTCCTTCAGACAGGCATGGTGGGTGAGAATCCCACCAAGCTGTACTTCAAATGCCAATGGGGCAAGGATAGGGCTGGTGATGGGTAGAGACAGGGTGGTCAATGCTAAAGTTTAAGGGTAGCAGGGAAGCATCTCTTCCTGGAGTGGCAGAGGGCAATACAAGCCATAAATTGCCCAGTATTTACAATTCCAATACCAGATAGCAAAGGAGATGGCCAGACAAGCAAACCAAAGGAAAGTCTTGTCCAATTTTCCTGTTGTCACCTCACTGAACTTAGTGGACTTGAACCAGCTGAGGAGGCAGAACAAGGGAGAGAGCAGCAGGGGAGCAGGATAAACAGCCAGTGTCCCCACACCCAGAGGTCTTTTCATCTCCAGGGCTAAAGATCCTGACCCACTCACAGAAGAACATGTGGCCTGAAATTAGATCTGATGCTGTAATTTAGGGCTGCCCCCACACAAGTTTCTCAGCCATGTTTATCTCTAGCTCAGGTATTGTGTGTTGCAATGCAACAGCATTACTCATTGTCTGTTACAGAGGGTGTTTTTTACCTACAAATATAGTGTAACAATCTATTACTTGACAGCAACATTGTTCCCTCATTACTGTTTACAAAAGCAGAGGAGATAGACATGTATACTGCAGTGTGACTGACTGCATGGTCACAAAGATCTTCAGAGGGAAGTGAGTCTTTTACTGTTTAGGATATTAGAGTCCATACCTTAACTCTTCCTAGACCTCAGGAGGGGGACCTAAGACCTCCTGGATCACATATCTTTTGATATGAGCCCTAAGGCTTAAAACCCCACCTTCTTCAAAAGTTTACAGTCTCCCTATGTATTAGAATCAACATTTTATGTATTTAGAGGAATGTATTTCAGAGAAGCGATCTGTGAAATCAGAAAGATGAGAACTGGGTACCATCAGGAAGCTAACGTGACAGGCTGGTACAGCTGAATGACATTTTATAGTTCCAAGACTCTTTTGCTGCAGACTTCACTCTAGTACTGACAACAGTTGACGTGTCCTGCTCTGCCTGAGCCTTATCGCAGCCCCTGCTGACAGCCAGTTCTAGTCAGCCTGTGGAACACACGTCTGACCTTTCTGGAGGAGGTATAAAGGCAGATGGACGTGACGTTTGCTGATGATGCTTTTGTCTATTTCATCTAAGTGCCTTAAACATACTGGGTTCGTGTAGCACCTAACTGGAACTGGAGCTGCTGGATGAAATGCTTCTTGAGTTGCAGAGGTGCTGCACTTTCATGCATACTTTCTTGTCTTATGATACTCTGGAAGAGATGGAAGTGAAGAAACAGAGATAACCTTGGTAACAGAAGGTCAGTGCTGGAAAAGGGGAAGGAAGGACACAGTCTACAGTCACACATCCTTCAAACCCTGCTATGAGGCATTTTACAGCCCCACTGAGTCACAAGGCATACCTGCTTAGATGTATTAGCCTGAATCTATTTTCAGCATTTACAGTGCAGTTGCACCTTGGATTGGTGCCTCAGTGTGTTCGACATGATACAGGAAGCACACAGCCAAGACTCCGAATGATGGACCCAAACAGCATGGCTATAGGTGAACACAACATGGTATGGATTGCATGGATTTCACCTCCTAGCCAAACTTTGCTTCTTTTTGAGTTGTTCCATTCCCCCATGCTGCTATCTTTGTCTGTTGGAGAGGCACATCTTGTGTCTTTCCCCCCATCCCATTTTAGTCCTAATACTGCCAGTGGAATGGATTAATGGCACACTATTTTCAAGCCTAGTAATCTTTGTCACAAAAGTGAGTGAAAGCATACAGTGAAAATGAAGATCTATCAGCACTGCTGTCTGATGGCTCACTCTGATAGCTAATGCAAAGAAGAGAACAGAAGATGACAAAAGAAAAAAGAAGAAATCCCTTTCTTATTTTAATACCAAGAGCAGTACACAGCCCCTGTATCCATCTTTTTGACATAGACTATAACGAAAATGGCAGCACGCTGGAATGTCATTGTGACT
Source organism: Psittacula echo (assembly GCF_963264785.1). Lineage (NCBI taxonomy): Eukaryota > Metazoa > Chordata > Aves > Psittaciformes > Psittacidae > Psittacula > Psittacula echo. The sequence goes on from NC_137745.1 coordinate 7,788,215, forward strand.
CTCTGATGGGCTGTAATTTCACAGCCCTTCATGGGCACACCAGACAGTCAGCACTCTGTCTGCAGGTACTTGGGTTAAAAATGCCTGTCACTCGTTCTGTGTGTTGTATTGTGGCATCACCTAGATGGCATTTCAAGCTATTGTGTATCCAGTTTTCCACTAGTCAATTGGGCAGGAACTCAAAGTGCAGCATGACTTGTTTTCTCAGTCAGTAACTAGCCGTATTTGACACATTTATATCTAAGACCAGCTGGAAAAGGATGCATTGAAATGAAATTGATTGCACACATCTTCAGCCGCCACACTGCTGGCATATTCTTCACAGACCTTTTCCTCTGTTCCACCTTTCAGGCACACCACAAGCCTCCCTGAGCCTTCAGAGGAGCAAAAAAGGAAGAGTGTCCTTGTTTTCTGTACCCCCTGGCAAATCTCATCTTACTACTTCCTTTTTTCAAGCCAAAGGTACAGCTGGATACTACACAGTTAAGATGTTGTTATCCTAGGAATCACCTAGGAAAACTTGGTTTATACTTTAGCCCTGCTGGTTCAACTTTTTGTGCATCTTGAACATATTGCTTGTGTGCAGATCCATCCTGGAAGCAGGAACAGCCTTCATCTGAAAGAGATGTGTGACTAATGTTATACAGGAATAAATACGGCTGTGTGATGCTGGGGTGAAGGATACGGTGCTCTGCATCCATCCTTCCAGTAAACCAGCTTTGCTCATTAGTGGGAGCCCTTCCCTTGATGGGTTTCAGGCCAAGCCTCATGAGCGAAGCACTTCTCCTTTCTACCAGCATGTGGAGGAGGAATCATATTCCCTTTCTTTCCAGGGGAATGTCATGGTTACACCTTGGCCCTGCCAAAGCATTGGATACAGGCAGGAGGAGGAGGAGTTGGGTAGTCCAGGGATTGCCCTCCTGACTTCTGAACTCAGCAGTTTTAGCCCGGGACAAGGCTGGCCCAGGACATCTCCTCCTCCAGCTTTGGCAAAGGCAGCATGAGCCCATCAAGAGTCTGGCCTGCTGGGCAGGTATGTAGGACTCACTCTTTCCAATAGGATGGGACATGAAGCAGCAGTTCGGGTCCCTTTCCAAGGTGTCTGCCCTAACCTTTCAAAGGGATTACTAATCCTCACTTGATTGTTTCCTGCTTTGTGCAATTTACATAGTTATTAAGTCCAGCTCTCATTCTCTTCGCTAAAACATGCAGAGGACAGGGCTGAATGAGAGGTGAAATTTGATTGCTTTGTATTTTGTCTGCCTGTTCCTATCGGTAGGGAGCGGCTACACAGCCTAGCAACAGTCTGCAGAGAGCCTGAAATGCTCCAAATTTAAAAAGACCCAGGTTCACACTTTTCCTGACTCCTTATTCTCACAGAGAAAAGGGGAAAAAAGAAAGACAGAAGGAAAAGAGAAGATCATTTGTTTGCAGAATATTTCTGTATGTGTGCTTTTTGCAGGTTAATTGGAAAGGGTGTTTCTATGCCAACAAGGGCTGAGAACAGATGGCCAAACTTGGAGAAGCATCCATCCCCAAGTAGGCATTTTGGATGCACGGATGATGTGGCCCAGTGGCTAGCACAGGGAGCAGCCCAGCAGGAGATGGGACCTCTTGACCACAAGTCTCCCTGTCTGCAAGGCCTGCGCTTGACTCTATCCCTGCCCTTATTCATCCTGGCAGATCCAGCAAGAAGGTGATCTGAATGCTGACCAGAATAGGCTGCAGAGCAGCTCAACAGCCAAGTCACCAGCAGCTGGAACGGATGCTCCCCCTCTCCAGCAATAGGAAGGCACCAAGTGTCACTTGGTAGCTGTGTAGTTCTCAGGGACTGGTGTGATGTTTGCCTTGGATAGTGGGTTTTGACTTCAGGATTTAGAAGCAAATGCCATATAAAGGTACCAAGTCACTAACACTTTATTAACCTGTGAGGTATTCATATCAAAAGTTATCTGCTCCAACAATAATTTAGTAACCTCTAAGATATTCATATCAGCAGTTATCTGTTCCAACCTTCTGCCCCCAAAGATATTTAAGGTTTGGGGGTGAGTACAGTGTTTTAAGGGGAAATAATTTTAATAAGTGCGTATCAAATCTCCAGGTAAAGTTAAAAAAGAAAACTATGAAAACTTGGCTTCAAACTACTCAAAGAAGGCAGAGAATGTTGAGGTTCTTCGTGACTCATTTTTCACGCAAGAACTATAATTTAAGATGGCTTTCAGGACTGTCTTGGGAGGAAGATCCTGCTTCACACACTTTTGCATTCTGAGACATTTGAAGTGCAGATGGGAAAGGAGGCGGCTTAGGCATGCCTCTGGACGAGAAGCTACAAATAGGCTCTAAATGGAAGCCAAATCATTTCTTATGAATTTCTGGGGTGAGCAACATACTCATGGTGGTAAATCGGTCTCTAGGACATTCAGATCAATCTCTCCTGGCTGAGTTCAGCACCTTTGCACAGGTTTTCAAAGCCAAAAGAGAACTGTCCTACAAGACCAGCTGAGGTCTTGCAGTTGGACTGGCCGACATTCCTTGGATCAGCACCCATTTCCAAACTGTAAGTGGTATGTTAGTTGGAAAAAGAATAACCTTCGTCACTGCAAATTCAGGTGGTGAAAACAGCTTAGAAACATGCATCGAGTGGGTCCTGTTATAATGCCAGAAAGAAAATCAAACCTTTAGAGTTGCTGAGTGACACATACCCCACCTAACCGCAACCTCACTGCAGTACCACATCACAGTGCCTTGTAGCTGAATTTATTTGAATCATCAAATGAACAGGTTTCACTCTTTGCTTATCCAGGTTTTCCCACACGAACAGGTAAACGGAGTGGGTAGGATCAGGCCATCATAACCTGCAGCCAACCCCTGCCTTATATTTGTGCTCCTCAAGCTGCTTTTGGAGCTTGACAATGCTGTGCCTTTGCTCAAAGCCATTTCTGTCTTAGCCCATGTTTGCAGTGACAACATCAATTTTTGGTTTTCCCAAGTTAATATCAAAAGATATCACTTCAATAAGTTATTTCTTTAAACTAACCTTGGAAATCATTACCAAGAGACAGAACAACTACAAATCTGTACCTTGTTTAACAGCCGAGCCACTTTTCATACGGGGCAATGCAGCATTTTGCTGCATACCATGGTCAGTAATGGAAGCCACTGAACAACTCTGCTCCTTCCTTTGATCTGCTGAGGTGCCCATGAGCAGGGTCAGCACATTTCACAGCTTTAACACTTGCCAGCAGAGAGTTAATCAGTGCCTTTAATGTTCATCACAAAACCACCTTTCTAATGCTTGTGTTGTGTGCCTGTGTATCTGTTATTAATCAACACATCTGTGCTGTCTGCACCGAAAAGCTTTGCCAAGGTAACTTTAAAATCATAGTTTCATTTATTCAAAGCAATGACATAAGCTACACCAGCAAAAACACACTGACTCTAGTTACAGTCACAAATTATCTCCAGGACTGAGTTAGAGATAAAAGCTTTGCCAGCACAGCAATGCTCCTTAGGGATCCCATTTTTTCATGACATTTCCACGCCAGCAGAAGTCATGTGAAGGCAGCTATGCCAGCATAAAGTTTCTTTTGCCAGCAAAGAAGTGTTGGCCAAAAAAATTAAACACTTCACTCTTACTGCTTTCCCAGGAAGAATTTCTAGTTCAGGCTCAGCTGTAACTTGAGCACTGGGAACAGAGTAATCTACTACATTTGAAATGTCTTCTCTGAAGAAACAAGGTAGGCAAGGCACCTCCAAGAGCTTTTATTGTGGGCAAGTCTGCTTTATTCACAGTGCCCTGACATCATGTAGTTTTCTTCTTTGCTTATATAGCCAGAGCCCCTCCACCAGAGCTCTAGACTGAAGAAAATGTTCCCAACAAATAATTCAGGAGATAAGCAACTTAATTTGTGCTTAAGGACTTGCCGGAGAGCTGTGAGGCAGCTAACACCACCAGCCTCCTCTGGAGCTTTGCTGGGCTTGTTCCCTGCAGTGCGATGGTGCTTAGTGCTGGTTCATAGGCAGCACTGCACTCAGACCCGGGAGCTGCTGTATCCGCTACAGCAGAGAGGAATGCAAGAGACAACCTGCCCTATTGCTATAACCTGGACCCTAAACAAGTGCTGCAGGAACTTCCAAACAATACCTTAACTATGGGATCACACCACCCAAGATGACCAATTCTTCATCACTGTTTACTGCCAACTTGCACTGTGAGCTTTGCTCACCTCCATCAGCTCCAGAGCACTGACCACGGAGGGAGGAAGCAGTGCTCGTGTCCCGCTTGAAATTCCTCAGAAACACTGTGGATGTGGTGTCTGTGCTTTTGGCTGTGCTATCTGGATTGTAATGCTTTTGGTTTTGCTATCCTCTAGATGCAGAGCAATAAAATTAGCATTCACATTCAGATTTATAACCCCGTAAAGGCAAGTTCCCTCTAATAAAAACAAGCTCATTTATGAGACCAGATTTCAGGCATGACTTGCAAAAGGGAAAATAACATCCTGTGTAATTCTAATGGCTCACACCTCAGTGGGCAGACACGGCGGATATTTTCCTGCAGCTCTGCTTCTGCTCTGAGCCTTCCCTAATCCGCGCAGCGCCCGTGGGTCATTCACAAAGTCCTCTGGTGCCACTCTGAGCTGCTGGCTTGGACCTGCAGGGATCCCAGTCCCACGGTCTCTGCCTATACATCTTGGGGAAGTGGAACAACTACAGACCCTCCCTCTGCTTCCCGTCACACATTGCTAAGCACCCTGGGGCAAGCTTTATGGTTGAGGTGTCAAACAATGACCACAGAGGCTGAGCAGGGATAAAGCCCCTTATGCTGCTGCATTGTTGTTAGTGTCCTCACAGTCATTTAATATTACCAGGCATCACTCCTGGGACTGTGTGTGATACACACTGGCTGTGGTACATTGTGCCTGGGTACCTCCCCATGAAGTAAGACGTCTTCTTGTCCCCTGTGGGCAAACACAGCGGAAGGACTGATCCATAACCCACTCACCAAGCAAAATGAAGCAAGAACAGATGAGTTTAAGCCCTGCTGTTGCACATGCCCTCTCTAGAGGCACTAGGGAAAGGATCGCCTCTGCCTGTTACTGCAGCATTCCTCATGCTCCCTCTGGATCCCATCGAACAGATCGCTGTGTGAGACTTCACTGTTTCACTTCCCGCTGCAGCCCTTCTGCTCTCACAATTCCCCCATCCTTCAGTGGGAAGCAGGAGACTCAGGAAGCAGGTGGAAAGGAAGCACCTAAGGGTGGTTGTGGTCTGACAAAGTTGGGGGAACAAGGGGATACCTCAAAGTGTACACCAGGATAGATTTTAGCCTCTGACACAAAGAGTTGTGAATTGTGCGTCAGGAAAGCCCAAGACTAAAAGCCTTCCTCTTGCTGTATTTACTATACCAATAAAATATCTTCATAGCAGCTGGCTGTAATGTAAATCCTCTTTAAGAACTAACGGCTGTGCAGGGGACCATTAACAAAACAGCTCCATTACTAAGGCTTTTGGTCAGAGACTGCTTGTACTGTTACTCCGCAGGGAGGACCACTCTGTGAGGCTGCATGGAGCTGCTCAGACTGCTTTGCTCAGGGCTTTACTGATGAGCACACTGGCTCCCTGCCGCACGCACCAGATAATGGCTGGATTTCAGGGGGGTTCTCTCCAAATCAATGTTACTCATTAGAAAACAGCTGAGTTAGGGAAACAGGCTGCTTGCTGGCCATGGAGCTGATTTAGGTCTACCCCTAAATGTGACCCCACTGCAGACTGGGAGGAAGCTCAGGGCATATGTATGTGTCTAAGCACTGCTCTGAGCCCAAATCCCTTCTTGTGCTGCATCACAGTGCCCTGCTGCACTTCTGTGCAGTGGTTGTGATACACTGCTCATCAGCAAACCCCACCTTGGGCAGCCTTTTTCTCTGTCAGTTCATGAACCCTGGATGTATTTGCAGGGTCTTTGCAATGTAACACTTTCATGGTTGCATTTAAAAGAAAACCCTAAAAATCAGCTGTCACCTGAAAAACAGTGATTATTTGCAGAATCAGCTCCTTTTGAAGTAGTAATATAATCATTTGCCTCTCTCTGTCCCTGAGGTATCTGCCTTTAATCTAACACCTTGCAGGCTTTCCAAACAGTGCCTGGCTCTGTGATGCTAAATTCCCAGGGTGCTGCACTTGGTGGATGCTCTTCCACACTGACAGAAATGGAGAGGCCCCTGTCCACCTCACTGTATCCTGGGATAAGACTCAGCTTCTTAGTGCCATGTGTCTCAAAAGCTGTGAAGGGGTAAGCACAGGGCAGGCCGAGGAGCATGACAGAAGTGATCAGAGAAGAGAGCCAAACAGTGACCTGCTTGATGTCCTCAGTCTGATTTTGCCCATGTAGGAGGATATAGGGAGAAACAACCAAAGCACACTGCAGGGAGTAGAGCCTAGGGCGTTGCACTGTTCAAACAGCATTTACCTCTCTCTTTCTTCCAGCACAGCATCATTCCTCAGCCTTTCCTCTGAGCAAGGGATTACCTCGTTGCACACTGGGTCATGCAGCACATTGGCACAGACCTTACCCAAGCCCTCGTGTGCATCAGCCCACAAGCAGTGGGACTGATACCCCTACACCCCTGCACCATGCTCACCCTCAGCTCCCCCATCAACATCCAGCGGTTTGGGCTGTGCCAGCTGTGCTGTGCTCCCAGCCTGGCTGGCAGCCCATACTCATTTGCTTATGCCCAAACCAAATTAAGCAGATAATTGCTGGCCTCCCACTGTGGTTGCTCCTGTTGCAGTAATCTGGGTCAGTCTGCTCTGCCTAAGACCTAAATTCTTCAATACCTTTGAGGTCTCCTCACTGGACTTCAACTTTGCTGGTGCTGGCAGTGGGTTCAGCAGGTACTGGGAAGGACAGGGGAGGGACAACAGACAGTACAATCCCCTCAGTTTTGATTTCTATCTTCAGCAGCCACAGATGAGGCTCCCATCATAAGGTTATGGATGTTTTGGAGCTGTGGGCTGCCAGCCTTTGCAATGCCATGGGCTCCACAAGTAACGGTGGGTTATTTTCCTGGCAACGGCACAGATGGTGAGCCCAGCACCCTGTGACTGCAACCTCTTTCAGAGGCTGGAGCTGAACCCCATGAAATGGGCTGAGTCTATCACAGAGCTGAGTCTATCACAGAGCTGTGGCTTCAGATTTATGCTTCGCAATCTGCTTTCAAGTAGAGACGTTGGCACAAGAAGCATCCTCCTGCAGGATTCTGGCTGCCTGGCAGGATTTCATCAGTTATGTTCATGAAATCTGCCCCAGCCTGCACCTGCTGACCTTGTCCCCCAGGCTTGCAGCATGTCAGATGAATGTAGGCTTGCAGATCCATCACTATCTTTTCCTAAGAACTGGTATATCATCCATCCAGTGTACCCTGATGATCTTCATGTAATCAGCATGCAGGTTCCTGTTAGCATTTCTTAGATATTCAGAGAGAAAGAGTGTCTTGTGTAAAACCAGAGAAAAGATCTCTCATGGAAGAGGTAAATGAAAAATAGCTGCACCTTTGCACAAAAGCTCTCCTCCGTTCCTTGTCTGGCCATTTAAATGGGTAATTACTGCACAGTTTATATCTCCCTGCTCCTCCATAGGTGTAATGGAGAAGATGAAAGCCTAGGTTACCCATTATGAACCAACAAGGTCCTTGCTCTGAATCCTGATGGCCTCACTTCTCCAAGGCCAAATCATCTCAGTGACCTCATCAAAAGAAAGAACTGTAATGATGAGCTCAGCCCCAGTGAGAAGACACAGCAAGAGCAACCGTTTTGAAATGGAGCTCTTTCTTTGTGAACAAAAAACATCTTCTGCCTTGGCACAAGGGACAAGGAAAATATCCTTTAGGAGAAAAAGTAGAGAAAACATCGCCCTTTAAGCCTGTTAAAATAAGAGCATAAAGGTGGCCATCCAAACAGTTTTCACTGACTCTTAATTAGGTGAGGAGTTTCATGGTCTCATCCATATTATTCTGTTATTGAGGTATCTGAGATAATTAAAATGAGCCAGCAAAGGGTGGATGCTCACATAAAGGACATGCTCCAAATGAAAGTCCATTTACTAATGTACGTAAAGGTTAGCAGAAAGCACATGGCAAAGCATGCTCCAGGGCTCTGTGGGGTTATTCAGAGGAGGACAGTTTTCACACTAATGCTGGCAATTCTCCCTTTCCAAAACTCATCAGATCTTCACTACAGATCCCTACTTGACGCATCTACAAATTATCATGTCTCCTGGCTGAATGTCCCTCCTTGGCTATCAGCGTTTAGGTTTGCTCACGATATGGCTGAACTCAGTCGTAATTCCAGCTTATATTATCTCACGTTGACTGTGCTTTAAGTGTTTACTGTAGGGAGTTGTTATTTCCCGTTTTTAGAGCCTACCAAAGTTTTCACCTTGATCATTAAAAACCACAGTGCACAACAGATGGCTGATTGACGCCATATCATTTGGCTTTATCACAGCATTCTTTCTGTCTCTCTTCTTTTCTTTTTTTGGGGGGGGAAGTAAGTGTGAATCTTTTAGCATTTCAAAGGTAAAATTCACTATAAATCCCGCAGTAACTTTGTGACTGAAAATCCCCAACCCCATCATCGGGAATTGACCTTGGAATTAAACGCGTTCCTCCAAAGTTCTGACTTGATAAAATGTTCCTGCATTGCCATGCTTGGTGAAACTCATCATGTGAGTAGGCAGCCGTGAGATTTTCTGGGTCTGCTTTCCAAGCTTGGCTAATCACATAGCTTTAATAGCAATAAATCACTATTTCAACAAAGCGTTGTCTCTTTGGCAGAGACGTGCAACTTTTACTTACAAAGGTATGGATTATCGTGTTTATTAATAGACATATTCTGCAGCTTTGTCTTGCCTTGTGTACTGCAAGCGGTGACTCAGCCCCATGCCATCGGCACACAAACATTATTAATGAAACCTTATTCTGCCACATCTAGACAGATTATGAACAAAAAATGAGGAGGGATTTGCATACAAGCAACCCCATCAGGAGCATGTGAGAGAGGATCATAGCTTCTGGTAAATCAGATATGCCATTTCCTTTGGGAAAAGATCTGAAATTCAGGTCTAAACTTCAGATCTAAAATACCAGAAATTGTATTATAGATCCCCCAGGTATCTCCATATAGGGATGCTCTCCATACCTGTCTCTTTGCAAACACCACCAGTATAAGAAGAATCATTGAATAATCAAATTGTTCAATAATTGAACTCAGCCATGGAAAGGGCTGTACTGAGACTGTGGTTCTGCAGAATAGTAAAAGTGGGAACTCAAGCCACATAGAAGATCTTTGTAGCATTGACCACGTAGGTTTTTAATGAGATAAGCTTTCTGTGTAAGACTAGTATGATCCCATTACAGTATAAGGAGCTTTGTATGAACTTACACAGCAAGATGCTGTAATTCCCTTTTGAAAAAGGTTTGAGATAACTTGAAATGCTCAAGTACAGGGAAAGAGGAGCAGCTCAGAGGCACATAATTCAGCTGCAGCACCTCACCTGCCAGAGGCAGAGAGCGACAGTCAAGCAAACAGGCAACACAGCAGAACCCAGCCTCTGGGGTGGCCACCCTGAAGTGCAGAGCACGGTCTGATCAATCTTTGAAACACCATTCTCATCATATCTATGATTCATTAGACACCACAAAAAGGGGACTTGCAGTTCCCTGTGGAGCTTAGATTGGCTGACACCATCTCCTAATATATTACATAAGCACCATCCCTGCCAGGCACACCACCATGTATCTGATCCCCAACACAGGAGCAGAAAGAAGCATTATGGCTGCAAAAGATGACACCCTGGGAGGCTTCATTATGCCACATTTGACCTTCCAGGCTTTCCTAATAGATTGTTCTTGTCATCAGGGCCTAACAAAATGCATTGCCTTGCTGGCATTTGCTGCTCAGCAGCAATACAAATCTTAGCTCCACTAGCTTCATTTGGAGGTCCAGCACTCTGATTTAGAAAATAACTTCAGCGACCAAAAAGCTTAATTTTTTTTCCTCCAGAAGATTTGATTTTAAATCCCTTTGGAAGAAGACATTTGCAGCTGAGCAGTCCTTTTAAACTACATTTCTTTCTAGATAGGGAAGAAATTAAAGTGCATCAGAAAATGTTTAACCAGATCAGTATTCTTAAATATTGGTATGCAGGAGGCTGGAAAAGTGCCTTTTCTTCTCTATGCAGTCCAAGAAAGGCCATCCAAGGACTTTTGAAGCCCTTGCCCTGCACCTATTGTGTGCTTGTGCATCCCAAACATCTTCTTCATTATTCATTGAAGACTCTCAGCTTTATGTTTTAATTTTCAATTCCATGCCACAGCTAGCTGCTAGCTGCTGTTTGTGTCCTGTCTCACCAAAGTTCAGTAGTCAGCAAGAGAGGTCACTTTTTCAACGATGTACTTTAAGTACTATATCACTTCTTGATGCTCCTATTGCTCACAGTTTAATTACACTGAAGATAGCTGTGATAATCTTGAACTAATTCTGTTTCCTGAAGGTCACAAAACCCTGTCCTCTTCTCAGCCTCTCATAAACTCTGTCAGACATAAGATCATCCTCGGTTTCACTCTGAGGTGGCTGCATTTCAGAGAAGAGCATGTGAGCACCAGTATCACTGACAATGACGGAGAATTATCTTCAGTCCAATTATTAAGCCATGGTCTTTAATCCACTTGTCTTTGGTCATGTGCAAGCAGAAGCATTGCTGAGGGAACGTCTCTAAAGGCTCTGCAAATATTCATCTTCACCTCCTTCATAGGTAAATATATACATATTCTTCCACTCTCAGCCCCTCATTCAAGACCTGGCATGCAATTGAGTAAAAATGCTGTTTTTCCTTTACTAGGAAAATTATCTTGGAAGAAATATTGCATCAACTGGGGTTCACTAATGCACAGCCAAAAGGTGTCATTAAGTGATACATCATGCATTAAAAGGTAAAGTTATGGGTTCTAAAACAGTTTTGGTAAAGGAAAATTAAACTTACACTAAATTACCTATGGAAATCACTCACCTAAACACTGACTTAATTCATTACAATTGGTGCCATTATAGTAAGTACCAGATATATTCATAACTGCATGGCATTTATCTTCAGTTAATGACCTGTAGGAAGGTTATTACATAGGTTTCATCCTTTGGTTACTGTAAATGGAAGTATTCATGGAGCTGGCTTGCAATCTCACGCTCCACCCTGAAGAACAGGTATTGCTGAGCCCTCCTGCAGTGAGACTAAGGTGTGGATCAGCGGGTAGCTCAGCATCCACCCAGTGCTGACATACCCTGCCTGAGGGAATAAGCACCTCATTTCGGTTGCTCTGTCCAGAAGCTATAAGGAGAGGCCAGGAGCTACAAGGCGAGGCTATGACTACTCCACCCTCCTGGTACTGCTGGTATGGGTCCCTTCAGCACGGTGTACTTGTGAAGAGCAGGCCAGGAGCAAGCGTTATCTCAGGTTCATTGGTATAACATAAGATTTCTGAGGTATCTGTGAGAAACACGGGACAAACACATTCTACCCCTAATTAATGGTTGGCTATAAGTCTACTTCTGCTTCCAGAAACAGGAATTAATGCTGACTCTGGTGGCAAATGGGTCCGTGAAGGGTCAGAGCAGTGAATAATCAGACCTTCTCTCTGCTTACAGGCTGGACAAAATAATAATAAGTTAGTAGATTACAGCAGCCCATCCACTTCCCTTGTGGGCATTAGGTTTTACACACAAGTCACTAATCTGGTGCTTTTTACCCATGTTGCTTGTACTGAAAGCAGCCGCCTTGCCAAATCCTAGAAGTGTGGTCTTTACTCATAGCCAGATTTTGGGAGTCATGGTCCAAGAGGTACTTGGCTGAATGCTGTGCAAAACAACTCATCTTCCATGGCTGCTTCTTTATTCTTGACTGTTAAGTGTTCTTGGTTTTCCTAAGCCTCATCAAAGCAGTAGGTGGCCCAGCAGGCTGAAAGACCTGTTGTTGCTATGCATTCACCTCCAGGTCTTTCGGTTCTCCTGGGATCTCAGTTCAAGGATGGTGGTTCATGTCACCTCTGGTACCCTTAATCCAGCTCTTCCTGTCTCTAACCACAGTTAATGCTTGTCAAGCAGAGAAAGCAGCTGCCTGTCCCGGCAATTAATGGGTTTTCTTTGGCTGGTGTTTTATCTATCGGTCTTTCCTCTCTGGACTAATTTTAGAAGTTGGATTCAGTGCCAGCTTCACAAATGGTCTTTGTATTTTGTAGAGGTGCTTGGCTTTGTTCACCAATAACTTCGTTAGAGGTACTCTCCAAATTCCATCTCTGCTTACACAGCCCTCACAATTTTCCATGTTTCCTCTTTCCATGAGTATGCCAGAGCTCAGAGGACCCATGGTGATGGAATGTGGGAACACTGACGAGTCCGTAGGAGGAGCAAGGTCTGCAGCACCTGGGAAATGGTTTGCTGAAAGCCTCTTCCAATCGCAGCCACATTAAGAATGTCCCCCCCCGATGAAAAATGAGGGTGTTTGGGATGCTGGGAGCTGAAAGGAGGAGAGGGGACAGATGTTTCACAGGCAATACACAGCTGGGAGGAGTGGCAGTACACCAGATGGTTGTGCTGCTCTTCAGAGACACCTTGGCAGGCTGCAGAAATGGGCCAACGAATGCAAAGTCCTGTGCCTGGGAGGAATAACCCCAGGCAGCCGGACAGGCTGGGTGCTGACCAGGTGGAAAGTAGCTCTGCAGAGAAGGGCCTGAGGGTCCTGGTGGTCACCAAGTTGAACATGAGCCAGCAGTGTGGCCCTTGGATGATGGACTGAAGCACGTGATATATGAGAAGAGGTTGAGAGCTGGGACTACTCAGCCTGCAGAAGAGGAGGCTCAGGGGGATCCTATCAGTGTATATAAACACTTAATGGGGAAAGTAAAGAAGACACAACCAGACTGTTCTCAGTGGTGCCTCGTGAAGGAACAAGAGGCAATGGGCCCAGACTGAAATACCGGAAATTCCACTTAAACATAAGAAACAACTTACTGTGAGGGATGGTTGAACACTGACACAGGTTGCCCAAGGAGGCTGTGGTGTCTCCATCCTTGCAGATGTTCAAAGTCCAATGAGACACAGTCCTAGGCAACCTGCTTTGAGTAGATACTAAGGGGTCTCCAGAGGTGCCTCCCAGCCTCAGCCACTCTGGTTCTGTGATTTTTGCTGTCTCTAAGGCAAAACTTCAACTATTTTCAGCAGGGTAAATTTTGTCTGTAAATGTTTCTGACATTATCTGAATCTCTACTGGTGTTCCTTCTTTCTTTTTAGGAGCAATAACCATCTGTTCCAATCCCCTGAATGAAAGCTTTTACCTCCTATCAGCAGGCATGGTAGGAAAGAAGCAGTAAAGACTGAAAACAGCTTATTGTTTATTAAAGTTTGACTGAGTTTATATCCTTTCTTGAAGTCTGCAGTCTTGTGTATGCTGACTATTCTGGATATCCTTCCTATGGGTTTAAATAGCTCTTTTTTTTTTTTTATACCTTAATAAACTCTTGGTCTCAACAAAAACTCCTGGGGGCAAGAAGTCCCTGAAAACGTGTTGTATTAATACGGAATATATTCCTTAGAAAAAGTCTGAGTCCAGGTGTGATGGATTGTGCAAAGATTTGATTGCGTTTATCAAAATCTGTGACCTGAGGCCTGGGAATGGAGGAGGGTTGGGATTTGACCAGCATGGTTCTGACCCTTGACAGAAGAGTGAGATCCATGGGGACAGGAGCAACATTTCATTCCAGCATTGCTGTTGTTCTGGTTTTATTTAAATTGGAAAGGTGAGAGGGCTTGGAAAGCTGCCAACGTTCATGCTGTAGTCACTGGCAAGGTAAGATGTGCCTTGAAAAGATATACAGCTCTTCTTCCACAGCTGCATTTGCTTTAAAGCTGGAGCTAAACCTCTCCACAGAACAGATACAGGGAGCATGGATTGCATTGATTCCCGGCCTACATGGCTGGGAGGAGGTTTGGCATCTAACACCAGGCCCAGCCCTGCTGCAGGAAGGGGTGGTGAAGGGATTGACTGCTTTGCATGGCTTAATTGCCCAGAGCACTGCGATATGCAGCAGTTTGTTAAATTATGGCTAATGTTCAGCTTTATTTCTTTGTGAGAAATGGCAGCCAGTAATAAAGGAGAGCATTTAGTCAATGGCAATAAATAAAAATAATTTCTTTCTTAAGAAAGGAAAAAACAGGGAAATAAAAAAGGAGCCAGAGCTGGGACATCAGCTCTTCTTCTTGGATAACATCACCAACAAAAATATCCAGGAGCTTCAAGGAACCACATGCCCACACAGAAGTTTATTGGTGTGATAGAGCAGATTCTTCCTTGACTTGGCTCTTCCATCTTATGCTTAAACCTTAAGCCTATCCTCTGTCAGGCATGCATTATAAAAGAGATTTTAGTTCTCTGCCCACATAACACTTTCTTCCCTCTTGCTTGAGCCTCCTGCTCTTGGCAAGAGCGGAGTCTCCTACAGAAACAGATGTTTCCCTCTTGCCTGTCAAGGACACACCGCTCTTGGGCTGATGCTTTGCATCCCATTCGCTCATACTTCCAAGCCCCACAGATAACCCCTGCATCCTACTGGAGCTCCCTTCTTTTCCTCGGGAAACCCCTGCCCCTTCTGAGCAGCACTGGGAGAAGATGCTAAAGTGATCAAAGTTTTCCCAAAGTATACTCAATAGCTTCAAGGCCAGGTTGGATGGGGCTTGGAGCAACCTGCTGCAGTGGAAGGTTTCCCTGCCCATGGCACGGGGTTGGACTTGGATGAGCTTTGAGGTCCCTTCCAATACAAACCATTCTGTGATCCTATGTCAAGGCTTTTGCTGTATGTCTGCTCCCATAAAAATCAAACCAGGTTACTGAGATGTGAGCTCCTACTGACTGTACAACAGTAACTTGCAGGGTCTGCTAAGAATAGACCAAATGTCTAGGGATGCTGCTGGCTCTGCCTGGTCCCTGTGTATTTGCTCATTAGTTCTTTGTGTGCTCTTCCCTGCAAGGTTCTGCTATCAGTGTTTGGAAAGATGGTATGTATCAGTTACTACACTTGCCTCCTCTGTTCTGTGCCTCATTAGTTGCAGCTCTTGGCATGTTGATAAAATGTTATCTCCCAGATAAGCTGAACACACTGTGTGGTTGTCTTGACTAGTGCAGTAACGCTTGGCCTCTGTTTCTATGGGAAATAATGGAATGGAAAGGATACCTTCTGAGACATGATTAAATTATGTCCTTGGAGTATTGCCTCCACAAGCAGTGGTGTTTGAGTGGGGATCAGAGGATGAGCTTCCCACTGCTGCCCTCTTTCCTGCTGGGTACCATTAGCACGTGGCCATCTGATGCAGAAGCACATGTGTGGTGTTCTGACCTGACAGCTGAGCAATGGCAGGGACAGCAGGAGACCTGATTTAATAACCAGGTGTGCTGCTTAAGACTTCAAAAGGCAGGGACCAGTTTGGGAAGGTCATGCTGCAGTGGGCTGTAAGAGACTGACATGGAACAAAGGATCTCCCCATGCCAGAAGCACACTTCATACTTTTGTGACTTGGGGGAATTAAGTTCTCCCTGAGGGCACCCAATCTTTCTGTGACACTGGGCCACTGCTCACTTTGCATTTGAAAGGATGCCTAGGACTACATGTGGGTTTGTCCAGTACCTGAGAAGTGGGGGTGCCTGGATTCAGTGAGGATCCAAGCACATCATGGGACAAGCTGAGGCTCACCATCCAGCTTTGAAACTATGTTCTTGGTATCTGTATGTATCTGTATGCCAGTAGAGCATCACAAATCATTTCCTAGGAATCCATCATGTGTTTTCTCTGCTGTTCTTGCACTGATTCCCAGGTACACACACACAACATGTGGGATCTTTTCTGCAAGCCCCTCAGTGATACCTGACTGTCAGCATTAATATAGTAGGAAAAGCACCATAATACTTTTCAGCACTGACAGGAACCAGGCTTGATCCATGAGAGCACTGTATATATTCAGCAAGGATCAGAAAACCAGCTTACCAAGGAGTATACCAAAAAAGCTCATCATTTAATACCCTTGTCTTTTTGCCTTCTCCCCAGGATATGAATCTGGACCCTTTGGATGTTCCGGGTTTTATTTCATTCAGCTCTCTAGAGGATGAAGTGACTGAGATCACCACTCCAACAAGACAAACATGGCTAATACACAGGTAACGCCACTGCCAGCAAAGGACCCAACTTGCTCAAAGGCCTCTGAGCAATCTGTGCTTGGTGATCTCTGCAGATGGCTGAAGTGGCTCATCTCCTCTCTAGCAGAAGTGTTTTGTGTTCTCCATAGGGGAAAAAAAAAGGAGAATAACTGCATAAATTACCAGTGGAAATAATTTCTTCCCTGACAGTCTTCCCTGTCTGCTGTGCTCCTAAAGGACCAGTATATACCAACTCTAATCAGGCCTGTCTGCTCGTGTCAGGAATTTCAACAAGATGAGGGAGAGGAGAGACTCTGCTTTCCAACCAGCAAAAAAATCTCCTGCAGCAGAGATTGCTTCCAGTGGGCTTAGGCCCTTTACCCCAATTAATCAGAGGAAAAAGTTGCTCCTAGGCATTACCTAGTTACCTTGGACTTTGTTTTCAGGAGTAACAAGACCACAACTGCCTCCTGCTGAGCATCTGGCTTATGTTTGAACAAGGCTGATTTTCAGCTGGGACATGCTTGGTTCTGCCTGGATATTGTCCTGCTTTTCCCATGGCCCAGGCAAGGCCAAGTGCAACCATCTTCATGTCACACAACCACCGCAACCACAGCACAGCTTCACTCTATTTTCAGTGCAGGGAAACAGGCTTATGAAAGCGCCCTTTACAGGTTTCCTGTCCTAATCCAGGGAGAAATCACTGTCATTGTTCACTGAGCTTAAGGAATTGCAGGGGTTTGTACATTCCTCTAAAGAGCTTGCAAGCCCTGCAGAGGCAGTGCCTGTGTTCTGTGCTTTAGCACCTGCAAAAACCACTCAGATCAGCAACTTGCCAGAGCCACAGAATACATAAACCTGGTATTTTTGCATCTGCTTAGTGTGTCCTGTTAGTGGGAACAAGCTGAGTAGGTTCATGTCTTTTTTGCAGGAGAAAGTGGATGACTCAAAATCCTTTCCCTTGTATTTTTAAAAGGAAGCCAAGAGAAGCCATTTCTCTCCCCTGCATAAAACATTCAACAGGACCCAAGCTCATTATTTTCCACATTTTTGGGTATAAATCTCTAGAAGCAATGATCACAGCTGAGATAAACTGCAGCCTATCACCTATTTGGACTGAACTGTGCCCTCCCACAGTGTCAGCTCAGGTAGGACCAAGCATCCTCTTTGGGCTGGGTGTACATGTAAAGCTGTTTCCCTTGGTTCTGACTGGTATTTCCCAGCGCTCACAAGCCATAAAGATTTGGGGACTGCCTGGAGAGATGGGATGAGGCAGAAGGGGAGAAAACACCAATGTGGAGTTGTTAACTGTTGTTTGAACGGCTGGAGTATGACTCGAGGCAGGAATGAAATGCCACTCGCAACTGCACATGGGGTGAGAATAGTGTATTAAATCGTCTCGTTTTCCTACTTGGGCACCACCTGCTGGCATGTAATTAAATTAGCATCACCAGCCAGAGAGCAAACTGCGCTCCCTGGGAATATGCCAGGGTTTTTCCAGATTATTAAGCAAGGTGGAGAGGAAAGGTTCTGTAATCCCCTTGTGCACTCCCTGTACCAGCGCTTAGTCACTGTAAATACATCTCCCTGTACACCCCTTGTGTCTTCAAGAGTGTGGTGGAACACTCTCATGGTGTTTTAATAGAATCATAGAACCACAGAATGATTTGGGTTGGAAAGGACTTTAAGATCATCCAGTTCCAGCCCCCCCTGGCTGAGAAATACTGGCCCAGCTCACTTGGGCATCCCAGAAGGAGCTGCAGTAAGAGCACAGCTCGGGAGCCAGTGAGTTGATCCCAGCAGGGATCTCCAAGGAGGATACCAGGAGAGGACTTGGTCACATCCCAAGAGCTGCTGATAGGTTTCTGGGAGCTTTGACTTCACATCTGACACAGATCTAGCTTGCTTTGCAATGCTCAAGTAGCATAAGCTGCCAAAAGGGAAAGGAGACGGGTGGAAGGAAGGCGAGAGAGAATGCACGTAGGGAGCGAAGCACTAAATAACCATGCCAAGGGTTCAGCCTGGCCAGCTACAGCAATCCAGGGCACTGCAGAACATAGTGCTGGCCCACATATGAAGACAGGGAAGTATCCACAACATGGGGACTAGCAAGCCTTCCTCTTCGGAAGTGAGTTGCTCCCTTTCCCTTGCAGAAAGGAAGGAACAAGTTTGCTGGCTCAGGACTCTTCCCAGGGCAGGTAACACAGCCAACTTATTCTCTCCGGGCACCCAAAGTCATCTGCTGGTGCATATACTGGTAACAGGGTAAGAGACAGCCCGTCGTAGCGAGTGAGCATCCCAAGATATTTCCTACTCAGCTTTTGGCTGAGAGCTTCACAGCTGGTCCCAAACATGCTGTTCTGTTCCTCCACATTCAGAGAAAAAGGATAACCAGGTCTTGGACTGGGAAGGCTGAGGGGAAATGAGAAGTGACATCCAAAATTCCTCATTGCTTGCAAGATGTGTGTACACCACAGGAGGAAACAAGCCAAGAAGAAATCAAATTAAAACCCATGCTTGTGAGAAATTGTGCCGAGAGTGAGAAACCTCCAAACTATCATTTTTTGTTGCAATCTGCTGTTGAAGGCTTGTGGTCTCACTGGACCCCTGGTACTGTGGGAGATCTGTGTCAGGTGGCTCTCAAAAGGGATGGGGAAAGCCCTGTGAGACATATGGGCAGTTATGGGCATATTTATACAGTATCTGTCCTTATTTGGCTGCAGAAATATGTGACCTTATAAACAGCAGTGCTTTGGGGAGCCTCAGACCTGCTGCAGGGCAGATCTCAATCCATTTCCTTGGCTATGAGCTGAGAGAGACACAGAAGTAACTTCCCTGAACACAACATGTATATGAAGCTGTTCAGGACATCAGGGACAAGCTCCCATGGGCCGAGGCAAAGTAAGGACCTCACCCCAGGGTAAAACTCAGCTTGCCTGCCCAGCCAGCTCCACGGGAGCATGCATGGGATGCATGCAGAGAGCACACAAAGTAATGATGCTAAGGGTGTATGGTCAAGCACATCCCTGGCACATGCCAGCCCCATGGTGTTGGGGGGGTCCATATCTAGGGAGGTCCTGTGCCAAACACAGCCCCTTCCCCACGGAGCAGGAAGCACTTAGGAGAGCTGGAGTGAGTGGAAAAACAACTTTTGGAACTTCGGTTGGTGGTGTTGCATGCTGTTGGGGTAGCCATGGACAGAAAGGCTATCCTGGACCCCAACTTTTTATCCCAAATGCTTCAGCTGGGTTATTATGGACACAGGGCTCTCAGCAGGGTATACAGTGCTTTACTCAGTAGTTCATTTACTCATCAACTCATTGATAAAGAGCTTGAACAAAAGTTCTGCTTATCAGGGCTTGTTGGCCTTCCCAGAGGAGAGGGGTAAACAGCAGCTTCCCCCAAATGGAGAAGTGTCACCCTGGAGATGGGTTATCCTGAGTGGGCTTCAAAAGGAGTATGGCCTGAGCTAAGCAACTTTGCCTTCCTCATCATACCCAGGGCTCCAGAGCATCAGCTGCCTGGGGAGATCCAGCTGCATGGGAAGCAATCATGTCCCATGGAGATGCATGGGGACATTAGCTGCTCCCCACGAAAGGCTTCTCCTCACATCAGATGCTGGGAGATGAAATGTAGTGAGAGATTACGGATGGAATTTCTGTTATTAAAGAATAAAGGTAACTTTGCCAAAAATACCATTTCCTGGAGAATTCTTTGCAAGAAGTAGAAGGTAATAAAGTAAAAATGTTTCCTCCTTATCAGACACAGGAAGGGAAAATCAGGCATTTAAAAGCAACTTCTGGGAAGGCCCCTGCAATGTATAGGATGTGTGGAGCTGCAGGTGGGATTCGTGCAGAGGGAACAGAGGAGTGATCTGAAGTTGAGGAAAGAACTTCCTACATTTCTGTTTGTGTACAGTGATGGAGCTTTCACTTGGCAGCCCTCTGCCTGCTCGGTCATTCCAAGCTGTTTAAGATCCCCATATGGGTAGGAGAAAAATTCTCAAAAGGGTCCGAAAAAGGATTTTTTCAAACAAACTGGGAATATTTCCTAGATTTCTTCAGCATGCAGAGAAATGTGTGTCTTCATGTGCTCCCTGCAGTAACAACAGCTCTTACAGACACAAAACAACCCTCCCAAAACGCAGCTGTACCAGCATTTAGGATGAAAACTGTACTCACATCCAGAGGAATGTGGAATTCCCTTGGTCACCATAATTTCCTGTGGATCTGAAGGAAATGGTTAAAAAAATGCAGATGGAAGCACTAAGATGCCATACCCAATAGAGCTGCAATTTCCCTGTTGGATTTGGCTGATGGGGAGTGGTGGGGCTGGCCGTGGGCACTAGGTAGAGCTCAGCACTGCCTGACCTGCAGCCTTAGCTGGGGAGCAAATCTCCCTTGCTTTGCATGTAATGACCAGTGCAAGCTGGGGCTGAACGTGCCTCCAAGGCAGCATAGGGAAAAAAATAAGAAAGAAATAAGTGAAAAGGACTTAAAATGTGTTGTGTGAGCAACGAGGCTTTTCCTGTACTGGCTCAGTCTGACAATCTCTCCTAGTCCAAGTTTCAAAGAGAGCTTTACACTAGCAAAAATACAGTGAAAGGCTCTCTTTTATATGTTTTTTAAAGCCTATGAAATCAAAAAGCTCTTTGAAGCTCCAGGAGCTCTAGACATTGTCAAAAAACATCTGCTTCTATTTTCCTGCTGTATTTCTCCTTGATGGGAAACTAAACCAACCAAACTCTGGTCACGGAGGAGAGGCAGGACAGCTCTGTGCTGATAGCCTGTGTGCTGGGCTGGGACCCGGCTCTGCAAGTAGGGAATCGTGGCACTTGCACAGACCAACACTGCTGGAATTCCAGAAGCCAGGCTTTGCATCCCCTGCTGCAATGGATAGGGTTTGGTCTGGCTTGCTCAGGATGCCTGCTCCAGTTATGTGCTGTCCCCAGCCCCAAAGCCCAGCTCCCAAAGCCAGTCGCATTTGCTGATCATCCTCCTTCTCTGCATGGAGAAGTCTTTCTGGACAGCTAAAGCTGGAGGACACCTTTGCCCTCTCCTTCCCACAGCTCAGTCTCAGGAAGCTTTTCCCTTAGTTCAATCCCATCTGTGATTGAAATGAGAGCTCAATGGACAGCAATGCTGGCCTCAGAGAGGCCACAAGGAGTTGCCTCCATGCCCCTAGCAAGGGAGCAAAATGCTGGCCAGCCCCCAGCCATCACATAGCTCACTTGGAGTTTACAGTGTTGAAGCAAGCTGGAGAGAACATCTGTGGATGTGTCATCTGAAAGCATTTTAATGAGAGGAAGCCCATTTTTCAGTGCTAAAGCAGAAGCTGAGAGGAATATTACAAACTGTGAGCATTGCTTTCTGCTTCTTTCACAGCAGGTCTGAACCATCTCATCTGGTGTGCTAAGAGGTTAGTTTAGATTTCCT